>NW_028322253.1:5290000-5590000 GCF_059928025.1 Delphinapterus leucas
TTTAGGATACAGTTTAGGGTACGACAACGGTTTAGGGTGAGCATACGTGTTAGGGTACGGGTTAGTGTTAGCGTACGGGTTAGGATTAGGGGACGGGTGAGGGTAAGGCTTCGGGTAAGGGTTAGGGTTAGGGTTAGGGTTAGGGTTAGGGGACGGGCACGGGGACGGTTTAGGGTACAGGTTAGGGTACGACAACGGTTTATGGTGAGCGTACGTGTTAGGGTACGGGTTAGTGTTAGCGTACGGGTTAGGATTAGGGGACGGGTGAGGGTAAGGCTTCGTGTAAGGGTTAGGGTTAGGTTTAGGGTTAGGTTTAGGGGACGGGGACGGTTTTGGGTACAGGTTAGGGTACGACAACGGTTTAGTGGAGCGTACGTGTTAGGGTACGGGTTAGTGTTAGCGTACGGGTTAGGATTAGGGGAAGGGTGAGGTTAAGGCTTCGGGTAAGGGTTAGGGTTAGGGTTAGGGTTAGTGTTAGGGGACGGGGACGGTTTAGGGTACAGGTTAGGGTACGACAACGGTTTAGGTTGAGCGTACCTGTTAGGGTACGGGTTAGTTTTAGCGTACGGGTTAGGATTAGGGGACGGGTGAGGGTAAGGTTTCAGGTAAGGGTTCGGGTTAGGGTTAGGGTTAGGGTTAGGGTTAGGCGACGGGGACGGTTTAGCGTACAGGTTAGGGTACGACAACGGTTTAGGGTGAGCGTACGTGTTAAGGTACGTGTTAGTGTTAGTGTACGGGTTAGGATTAGGGGACGGGTGAGGGTAAGGCTTCGGGTAAGGGTTAGTGTTAGGGTTAGGGTTAGGGTTAGGGGACGGGGACGGTTTAGGGTACAGTTTAGGGTACGACAATGGTTTAGGGTGAGCCTACGTGATAGGGTACGGGTTAGTGTTAGCGTACGGGTTAGGATTAGGGGACGGGTGACGGTAAGGCTTCGGGTAAGGGTTAGGGTTAGGCTTAGGGTTAGGGTTAGGGTTAGGGTTAGGGGACGGGGACCGTTTAGGGTACAGGTTAGGGTACGACAACGGTTTAGGGTGAGCGTACGTGTTAGGGTACGGGTTAGTGTTAGCGTACGGGTTAGGATTAGGGGACGGGTGAGGGTAAGGCTTCGGGTAAGGGTTAGGGTTAGGGTTAGGGTTAGGGTTCGGGGACGGGGACGTTTTAGGGTACAGGTTAGCGTACGACAACGGTTTAGGGTGAGCGTACGTGTTAGGGTACGGGTTAGTGTTAGCGTACGGGTTAGGATTAGGGGACGGGTGAGTGTAAGGCTTCCGGTAAGGGTTTGGGTTAGGGTTAGGGTTAGGGTTAGGGGACGGGGACGGTTTAGGGTACAGGTTAGGGTACGACAACGGTTTAGGGTGAGCCTACGTGTTAGGGTACGGGTTAGTGTTAGCGTACGGGTTAGGATTACGGGACGGGTGAGGGTAAGGCTTCGGGTAAGGGTTAGGGTTAGGGTTAGGGTTAGGGTTATGGTTAGGGTACGGTTTAGGGTACAGGTTAGGGTACGACAACGGTTTAGGGTGAGCGTACATGTTAGGGTACGGGTTAGTGTTAGTGTACGGGTTAGGATTAGGGGACGGGTGAGTGTAAGGCTTCGGGTAAAGGTTAGGGTTAGGGTTAGGGTTAGGGTTAGGGTTAGAGGACGGGGACGGTTTAGGGTGCAGCTTAGGGTACGAGAACGATTTAGGGTGAGCGTACGTGTTAGGGTACTGGTTAGTGTTAGCGTACGGGTTAGGATTAGGTGACGGGTGAGGGTAAGGCTTCGGGTAAGTGTTAGGGTTAGGGTTAGGGTTAGGGTTAGGGTTTGGGGACGGGGACGGTTTAGGGTACAGGTTAGGTTACGACAACGGTTTAGGGTGAGCGTACGTGTTAGGGTACGGGTTAGTGTTAACGTACGGGTTAGGATTAGGGGATGGGTGAGGGTAAGGGTTAGGGCTAGGGTTAGGGGACGGGGACGGGGACGGTTTAGGGTACAGGTTAGGGTACGTCAACGGTTTAGGGTAAGCGTACGTGTTAGGGTACGGGTTAGTGTTAGCGTACGGGTTAGGATTAGGGGACGGGTGAGGGTAAGGCTTCGGGTAAGGGTTAGGGTTAGGGTTAGGGTCAGGGTTAGGGTTAGGGGACGGGGACGGTTTAGGGTACAGGTTAGGGTACGACAACAGTTTAGGCTGAGCGTACGTTTTACGGTACGGGTTAGTGTTAGCGTACGGGTTAGGATTATGGGAAGGGTGAGGGTAAGGCTTCGGGTAAGGTTTAGGGTTAGGGTTAGGGTTAGGGTTAGGGGACGGGGACGGGGACGGTTTAGGGTACAGGTTAGGGTACGACAACGGTTTAGGGTGAGCGTACGTGTTAGGGTACGGGTTAGTGTAAGCGTACGGTTTAGGATTAGGGGACGGGTGAGGGTAAGGCTTCGGGTAAGGGTTAGGGTTAGGTTTAGGGTTAGGGTTAGTGTTATAGGACGGGGAAGGTTTAGGGTACAGGTTAGGGTACGACAAAGGTTTAGGGTGAGCGTACGTGTTAGGGTACGGGTTAGTGTTAGCGTACTGGATAGGACTAGGGGCGGGTGAGGGTAAGGCTTCCGGTAAGGGTTAGGGTTAGGGTTAGGTTTAGGGTTAGGGGCGGGCACGGGGACGGTTTAGGGTACAGGTTAGGGTACGAGAACGGTTTAGGGTGAGCGTACGTGTTAGTGTACGGGTTAGTGTTAGCGTACGGGTTAGGATTAGGGGACGGGTGAGGGTAAGGCTTCGGGTAAGGGTTAGGGTTAGGGTTAGGGTTAGGGTTAGGGTTAGGGGACGGGGACGGTTTAGGGTACAGGTTAGGGTACGACAACGGTTTAGGGTGAGCGTACGTGTTAGGGTACGGGTTATTGTTAGCATACGGGTTAGGATTAGGGGACGGGTGAGGGTAAGGCTTCGGGTAAGGGTTAGGGTTAGGGTTAGGGTTAGGGTTAGGGTTAGGGTTAGGGACGGGGATGGGTTAGGGTACAGGTTAGGGTACGACAACGGTTTAGGGTGAGCGTACGTGTTAGGGTACGGGTTAGTGTTAGCGTACGGGTTAGGATTAGGGGACGGGTGAGGGTAAGGCTTCGGGTAAGGGTTAGGGTTAAGGTTAGGGTTAGGGTTAGGGTTTGGGGACGGGGACGGTTTAGGGTACAGGTTAGCGTACGACAACGGTTTAGGGTGAGCGTACGTGTTAGGGTACGGGTTAGTGTTAGCGTACGGTTTAGGATTAGGGGACGGGTGAGTGTAAGGCTTCCGGTAAGGGTTAGGGTTAAGGTTAGGGTTAGGGTTAGGGGACGGGGACGGTTTAGGGTACAGGTTAGGGTACGACAACGGTTTAGGGTGAGCGTACGTGTTAGGGTACGGGTTAGTGTTAGCGTACGGGTTAGGATTAGGGGACGGGTGAGTGTAAGGCTTCGGGTAAGGGTTAGGGTTAGGGTTAAGTTTATGGTTATGGGACGGGGACGGGGACGGTTTAGGGTGCAGGTTAGGGTACGACAACGGTTTAGGTTGAGCGTACATGTTAAGGTATGGTTTAGTGTTAGCGTACGGGTTAGGATTAGGGGACGGGTGAGGGTAAGGCTTCGGGTAAGGGTTAGGGTTAGGGTTAGGGTTAGGGTTAGGGGACGGGGACGGGGATGGTTTAGGGTACAGGTTAGGGTACGACAACGGTTTAGGGTGAGCGTATGTTTTAGGGTACGGGTTAGTGTTAGCGTACGGGTTAGGATTATGGGACGGGTGAGGGTAAGGCTTCGGGTAAGGGTTAGGGTTAGGGTTAGGGTTAGGGTTAGGGTTAGGGGACGGGGACGGTTTAGGGTACAGGTTAGGGTACGACAACGGTTTAGGGTGAGCGTACGTGTTAGGGTACGGGTTAGTGTTAGCGTACGGGTAAGGATTCGGGGACATGTGAGTGTAAGGCTTCGGGTAAGGGTTAGGGTTAGGGTTAGGGTTAGGGTTAGGGGACGGGGACGGTTTAGGTTACAGGTTAGGGTACATCAACGGTTTAGGGTGAGCGTACGTGTTAGGGTACGGGTTAGTGTTAGCGTACGGGTTAGGATTAGGGGACGGGTGAGGGTAAGGCTTCGGATAAGGGTTAGGGTTAGGGTTAGGGTTAGGGTTAGGGTTAGGGGACGGGGACGGTTTAGGGTACAGGTTAGTGTACGACAACGATTTAGGGTGAGCGTACCTGTTAGGTTACGGGTTAGTGTTAGCGTACGGGTTAGGATTAGGGGACGGGTGAGGGTAAGGCTTCGGGTAAGGGTTAGGGTTAGGGTTAGGGTTAGGGTTAGGGGATGGGGACGGTTTAGGGTACAGGTTAGGGTACGACAACGGTTTAGGGTGAGCGTAAGTGTTAGGGTACGGGTTAGTGTAAGCGTACGGTTTAGGATTAGGAGACGTGTGAGTGGAAGGCTTCGGGTAAGGGTTAGTGTTAGGGTTGGGGTTAGGGTTAGGGAACGGGGACAGTTTAGGGTACAGGTTAGGGTACGACAACGGTTTAGGGTGAGCGTACGTGTTAGGGTACGGGTTAGTGTTAGCGTACGGGTTAGGATTAGGGGACGGGTGAGTGTAAGGCTTCGGGTAAGGGTTAGGGTTAGGGTTAGGTTTAGGGTTAGGGTTAGGGGACGGGGACGGTTTAGGGTACAGTTTAGGGTACGACAACAGTTTAGGGTGAGCGTACGTGTTAGGGTGCGGGTTAGTGTTAGCGCACGGGTTAGGATTAGGGGACGGGTGAGGGTAAGGCTTCGGGTAAGGATTAGGGTTAGGGATAGGGTTAGGGTTAGGGGACGGGGACGGTTTAGGGTACAGGTTAGGGTACGACAACGGTTTATTGTGAGCGTACGTGTTAGGGTACGGGTTAGTGTTAGCGTACGGGTTAGGATTAGGGGACGTGTGAGGGTAAGGCTTCGGGTAAGGGTTAGGGTTAGGGTTAGGGGATGGGCACGGGGACGGTTTAGGGTACAGGTTAGGTTACGACAACGGTTTATGGTGAGCGTACGTTTTAGGGTACGGGTTAGTGTTAGCGTACGGTTTAGGATTAGGGGACGGGTGAGTGTAAGGCTTCGGGTAAGGCTTAGGGTTAGGGTTAGGGTTAGGGTTAGGGTTAGGGGACGGGGACGGTTTAGGGTACATGTTAGGGTACGACAACGGTTTAGGGGAGCGTACGTGTTAGGGTATGGGTTAGTGTTAGCGTACGGGTTAGGTTTAGGGGACGGTTGAGGGTAAGGCTTCGGGTAAGGGTTCGGGTTATGGTTAGGGTTAGGGTGAGGGTTAGGCGACGGGGACGGTTTAGGGTACAGGTTAGGGTACGACAACGGTTTAGGGTGAGCGTACGTGTTAGGGTAGGGGTTAGTGTTAGCGTACGGGTTAGGATTAGGGGCGGGTGAGGGTAAGGCTTTGGGTAAGGGTTAGGGTTAGGGTTAGTGTTAGGGTTAGGGTTTGGGGACGGGGACGTTTTAGGGTACAGGTTAGTGTACGACAACGGTTTAGGGTGAGCGTACGTGTTAGGGTATGGGTTAGTATTAGCGTACGGGTTAGGATTAGGGGACGGGTGAGGGTAAGGCTTCCGGTAAGGGTGAGGGTTAGCGTTAGGGTTAGGGTTAGGGTTAGGGGACGGGGACGGTTTAGGGTACAGGTTAGGGTTCGACAACGGTTTAGGTTGAACGTACGTGTTAGGGTACGGTTTAGTGTTAGCGTACCGGTTAGGATTAGGGGACGGGTGAGTGTAAGGCTTCGGGTAAGGGTTAGGGTTAGGGTTAGGGTTAGGGTTAGGGTTAGGGGACGGGTACGGTTTAGGGTACAGGTTAGGGTACGACAACGGTTTAGGGTGAGCGTACGTGTTAGGGTACGGTTTAGTGTTAGCGTTCGGGTTAGGATTAGGGGACGGGTGAGGGTAAGGCTTCGGGTAAGTGTTAGGGTTAGGGTTAGGGTTAGCGTTAGGGAACGGGGACGGTTTAGGGTACAGTTTAGAGTATGACCACGTTTTAGGGTGAGCGTACGTGTTAGGGTAAGGGTTACTGTTAGCGTACGGGTTAGGATTAGGGGACGGGTTAGGGAAAGGCTTCAGGTTAGGGTTAGGGTTAGGGTTAGGGTTTGGGTTAGGTTTAGGGGTCAATTTAGGGTACAGTTTAGGGTACGACAACTGTTTAGTGTGAGCGTACATTTTAGGGTATGTGTTAGTGTTAGCGTCTGGGTTAGGATTAGGGGACGGGTTAGGGTAAGGCTTCGGGTAACCGTTAGGTTTAGGGTTAGGGTTAGGGTTAGAGTTAGGGGACAGGTACGGTATAGGGTACAGTTTAGGGCACGACAACGGTTTAGGGTGAGTGTACGTGGTAGGGTACGGTTTAGTGTTAGCGTACGGTTTAGGATTAGGGGACATATTAGTGTAAGGCTTCTGGTACGAGTTAGGGTTAGGGTTAGGGGACGGGGACTGTTTAGGGTACAGGTTAGGGTACGACAACGATTTAGGGTGACCGTACATGTTAAGGTATGTGTTAGTGTTAGCGTACGGGTTAGGATTAGGGGACGGATTAGGGTAAGGTTTCGGGTAAGTTTTAGTGTTAGGATTAGGGATAGGTTCAGTGTTAGGAGACGGGGACAGTTTGGGCTATAGGTTAGGGTACGACAATGGTTTAGGGTGAGCGTACTTGTTAGGGTATGGTTTAGTGTTAGAGTACGGGTTAGGATTAGGGGACGGTTTAGGATAAGGCTTCGGGTAAGGGTTAGCGTTAGGGTTAGGGTGACGGTTAGGGGACGGGGATGATTTAGGGTACAGGTTAGGGTATGACAACGGTTTAGGGTGAGTGTACGTGTTAGGGTACGGGTTAGTGTTAGCCTACGGTTTAGGATTAGGCGACGGGTTAGGGTAAAGCTTCGAATAAGTGTTAGGGTTAGGTTTAAGGTTAGGGTTAGTGGACGGGGATGGTTTAGGTTAAAGGTTAGGGTACGACAATGGTTTAGCGTGAGCGTACGTGTTAGGGTAAGGTTTAGTGTTACCGTACGGGTCAGGATTAGGGTTCGTGTTAGGTTAAGGCTTCGTGTAAGTCTTAGGGTTAGGGTTAGGGTTAGGGTTAGGGTTAGGGTTAGGGGATGGGGATGGTTTAGGGTACAGGTTAGGGTACGACAATGGTTTAGGGTGAGCGTACGTGTTAGGGTACGGGTTAGTGTTAGCGTACGGGTTAGATTAGGGGACGGGTTAGGGGAAGGCTTCGGGTGAGGGTTAGGGTTAGGGTTAGTGTTAGGGTTAGGGTTAGGGGACGGTTTAGGGTACAGGTTAGGGTATGACAACGGTTTAGTGTGAGCGTACATGTTAGGGTATGGGTTAGTGTTAGCGTACGAGTTAGGATTAGGGGACAGGTTAGGGTAAGGCTTCGGGTAAGGGTTAGGGTTAGGGTTAGGGTTAAGGTTAGGGGTTGGAGACGGTATAGGGTACAGTTTAGGGTACGACAGCAGTTTAGGGTGAGCGTATGTGTTAGGGTAGGGTTTAGTGTTAGCGTACGGTTTAGGATTAGGGGACATGTTAGGGTAAGGCTTTGGGTAAGAATTAGGTTTATGGTTAGGCGACGGGGACGGATTAGGGTACAGGTTAGGGTACGACAACGGTTTAGGGTGAGCGTACATGTTAGGGTACGTGTTAGTGTTAGCGTACGGGTCAGGATTATGGGACGGGTTAGGGTAAGGCTTTGGGTAAGGGTTAGTTTTAGGGTTAGGGTTATGGTTAGTGTTACGGGAGGGGGACGGTTTGGGATACAGGTTAGCGTACGTCCACGGTTCAGGGTGAGCGTACATGTTAGGTTACGGGTTAGTGTTAGCGTATGGGTTAGGAATAGGGGACGGGTCATGGTAAGGCTTCGGATAAGGGTTAGGGTTAGGGTTAGGGGACAGGGACGGTTTAGGTTACAGGTTAGGGTACGACAACGGTTTAGCGTGAGCATACATGTTAGGGTATATTTGAGTGTTAGCGTACGGGTCAGGATTATGGGACAGGTTTGTTTAAGGCTTCGGGTAAGTGTTACGGTTAGGGTTAGGGTTAGAGTTAGGGTTAGGGGACGGGGACGGTTTAGGGTACAGGTTAGGGTACGACAACGGTTTAGGGTGAATGTACGTGTTAGGGTACGGGTTAGGGTTAGTGTATGGGTTAGGATTAGGGGACGGGTTAGGGTAAGCCTTCATTTCAGTGTTAGGATTAGGGTTAGGGTTAGGGTTAGGGTTAGGGTACGGGAACGGTTTAGGGTACAGGTTAGTGTACAACAATGGTTTAGGCTGAGCGTACGTATTAGGGTACGGGTTACTTTTAGCGTACGGGTTAGGATTAGGGGACGGGTTAGGGTAAGGATTCGGGTAAGGTTTAGGGTTAGGGTTAGGGTTAGGGTTAGGGTTAGGGGACGGGGTTGGTTTAGGGTACAGGTTAGTGTACGAAAATGGTTTAGGCTGAGCGTACATATTAGGGTACGGGTTAGTGTTACCGTACGGGTTAGGATTAGGGGACGGGTTAGGGTAAGGCTTCGAGTAAGGGTTAGGGTTAGGGGACGGTTTAGGGTACAGGTTAGGGTACGACAGCGGTTTAGGGTGAGCGTAGGTTTTAGGGTATGTGTTAGTGTTAGCGTACGGGTTAGGATTAAGGAACGGGTTAGGGTAAGGCTTCGGTTAAGTGTTAGGTTTAGGTTTATGGTTATGGTTAAGGTTAGGGTATGGGGACGGTTTAGGTGACAGGTTAGGGTACGACAACGGTTTAGCGTGAGCGTACATGTTAGCGTACGGGTCAGGATTAGGGGACCGTTTTGTTTAAGGGTTTGGGTAAGTGTTAGGCTTAGGGTTAGGGGACAGTTAAGGGTACAGATTAGGGTACGACAAAGGTTTAGGGTAAGTGTATGTGTTAGGGTATGGGTTAGTGTCAGCTTACGGGTCAGGATTAGGGGACGGGTTAGGGTAAGGCTTCGGATAAGGGTTTGGGTTAGGGTTAGGGTTAGGATTAGGGTTAGGGTACGGGGATGGTTTATGGTACAGTTTAGTGTACAATGGTTTAGGGTGAACGTACGTGTTAGGGTACGTGTTAGTGTTAGCGTACGGGTTAGGATTATGTGACGGATTAATATAAGGGTTCGGGTAAGGGTTAGGGTTAGGGCTAGGGTTAGCGTTAGGGGACGGTGATGGTTTAGCATAAAGGGTAGAGTACGAAAACGGTTTAGGGTGAGCGTACGTGTTAGGGTACAGGTTAGTGTTAGCGTACGGGTTACTATTAGGGGACGGTTTAGGGTCAGGCTTCGGGTAAGGGTTAGGGTTAGGGTTAGGACTAGGGTTTGGGTTAGGTGATGGGGAAGGTTTAGGGTACAGGTTAGGGTACGACAACTGTTTAGGGTGAGCGTACGTGTTAGGGTACGGGTTAGGGTTAGTGTACGGGTTAGGATTAGGGGATGGATTAAGGTAAGCCTTCGTTTAAGGGTTAGGGTTAGGGTTAGGGTTATGGTTAGGGGACGGGGATGGTTTAGGCTACAGATTAGGGTACGCCAACAGTGTAGGGTGAGCGTACGTGTTAGGGTATGGGTTAGTGTTATCGTACTGGTTAGGATTAGGGGACGGGTTAGGGTAAGCCTTCATTTAAGGGTTAGGGTTAGGGTTAAGGTTAGGGGATGGGGATGATTTAGGGTACAGGTTTGTGCACGACAATGGTTTAGGATGAGCGTACGTATTAGGGTACAAGTTAGTGTTAGCGTACGTGTTAACATTAGGGGACGGTTTATGGTAAGGCTTCGGGTAAGGTTTACGGTTTGGGTTAGGGTTAGGGTTAGGGTTAGGGTACGGGGACAGTTTAGGGTACAGGTTAGGGTACGAAAATTGTTGAGGGTTAGCGTACCTGTTAGGGTATGGGTTAGTGTTAGCGTACAGGTTAGGATTAGGGGACGGGTTAGGGTAAGGCTTCGGGTAAGGGTTAGGGTTAAGGTTGGGTTAGGGTTGGGGTAAGGAACGGGGACGGTTTAGGGTACAGGTTAGGGTACGACAACGTTTTCAGGTGAGCGTACATGTTAGGGTATGGATTAGTTTTAGCGTACGGGTTAGGATTGGGGACGGGTTAGGGTAAGGTTTCGGGTAAGTGTTAGGGTTAGGGTTAGGGTTCATGTTAAGTTTAGGGTTAGGGGACGGGGACCGTTTAGGGTACAGCTTAGCGTACGACAACAGTTTAGGGTGAGCGTACGTGTTACGTTACGGGTTAGTGTTAGCGTACGATTTAGGATTAGGAGACGGGTTAGGGTAATGCTTCGGGTAAGGGTTAGGGTTAGGGTTAGGGTTAGGGGACGGACACGGTTTAGGGTACAGGTTAGTGTACGACAAGGTTTTAGGGTGAGCTTACGTGTTAGGATACGGGTTAGGGTTAGCGTACGGGTTAGGATTAGGGGACAGGTTAGGGTAGTGCTTCGGGTAAGTGTTAGGGTTAGGGTTAGGGTTAGGGTTAGGGGACGGGGATGGTTTAGGGTACAGGTTAGTGTAAGACAATGGTTTATGGTGAGCGTACGTATTAGGGTACGGGTTAGTGTTAGCGTACGGGTTAGGAATAGGAGACGGGTTAGGATAAGGCTTCGGGTAAGGGTTAGGTTTAGGGTTAGGGTTAGGTTTAGGGTTAGGGGATGAGGACGGTTTAGGGTACAGGTTAGTGTACGACAATGGTTTAGGGTGAGCGTACGTGTTAGGGTACGTGTTAGTGTTAGCGTACGGGTTAGGATTAGGGGACGGGTTAGGGTAAGGCTTCGTGTAAGGGTTAGGTTTAGGGTTAGGGTTAGGGGACGGTTTAGATTACAGGTTAGGGTACAACAACGGTTTAGGGTGAGCGTACATTTTAGGGTATGGGTTAGTGTTAGCGTATGGTTTAGGATTAAGGGAAGTGTTAGAGTAAGGCATCGAGTAAGGTTTAGGGTTAGGTTTTGGGTTAGGGTTAGGGTTAGGGTTAGGGCTCGGGGACGTTTAAGGGTACACGTTAGGGTACGACAAATGTTTAGGGTGATCGTACGTGTTACGGTACGTGTTAGTGTTAGCGTACGGGTTAGGATTAGGGGACAGGTTAGGGTAAGGCTTTGGGTAAGGATTAGTGTAAGAGTTAGGGTTAGGGATAGTGTTAGGGGACGGGGAAGGTTTGGGCTACAGGTTAGTGTACGGCAACGGTTTAGGGTGAGCGTACGTGTTAGGGTATTGGTTAGTGTTAGCGTACGGGTTAGGATTAGGGGACGGATTAGTGTAAGGCTTCGGATAAGGGTTAGGGTTAGGGTTAGGTTTAGGGGACGGGGATGATTTAGGTAACAGGTTAGTGTACGACAACGGTTTAGCATGAGCGTACGTTTTAGGGTGCGGGTTAGTGTTAGCGTACGGGTTAGGATTAGGGGACGGGTTAGTGTAAGGCTTCAGATAAGGGTTAGGGTTAGGGTTATGGTTAGGGTTACGGGACAGGGATGATTTAGGTAACAGGTTAGTGTACGACAACGGTTTAGCGTGAGCGTACGTGTTAGGGTGCGGGTTAGTGTTAGCGTACGGGTTAGGATTAGGGGATGGGTTAGGGTAAGGCTTCGAGTAAGTGTTAGGGTTAGACTTAGGGTTAGGATTAGGGTTAGGGGACGGGGATGGTTTACGTTACAGTTTAGGGTATGACAACGGTTTAGGGTGAACGTACGTGTTAGGGTATTTGTTAGTGTTAGCGTACGGGTTAGGATTATGTGACAGGTTAATGTAAGGTTTCGGGTAAGGGTTAGGGTTAGGGTTAGGGTTATGGTTAGGGTTAGGGTTAGGGGACAGGGATGGTTTAGCATACAGGGTAGGGTACGACAATGGTTTAGGGTGAGCGTACGTGTTAGGGTACGGGTTAGTGTTAGCGTAAGTGTTAGGATTAGGGGACGGGTTAGGGTAAGTCTTCGGGTAAGGGTTAGGGTTAGGGTTAGGGTTAGGGGACGGGGACGGGGATGGTTTAGGGTACAGGTTAGGATAAGACAAAGGTTTAGGTTGAGTGTACGTATTAGGGTACGGGTTAGTGTTAGAGTACGGGTTAGGATTTCGGGACAGTTTAGGGTAAGGCTTCGAGTAATTGTTAGGGTTAGGGTTAGGGTAATGGTTTGGGTTAGGGTTAGGGGACGGGGATGGTTTAGGTTACAGGTTAGGGTACGACAACGGTTTAGGGTGAGCGTACGTGTTAGGGTATGGGTTAGTGTTAGCATACGGGTTAGGATTAGGGGACGGGTTAGGTTAAAGTTTCGGGTAAGGGTTAGGGTTAGGGTTAAGGGACGGGGACGGTTTAGGGTACAGGTTAGGGTACGACAACGTTTTAGGGTGAGCGTATGTGTTAGGGTACGGGTTAGTGTTAGCGTATGGGTTAGGATTAGGGGACGGGTTAGGGTAACGTTTCGGGTAAGGGTTGGGGTTACGGTTAGGGGACGGGGACAGGGACAGTTTAGGGTACAGGTTAGGGTTCGCCAACGGTTTAGGGTGCTTGTACGTGTTAGGGTACGGGTTAGTGTTAGCGCACGGGTTAGGATTAGGGGACGGGTTACGGTAAGGCTTCGGGTAAGGGTTAGGTTTAGGGTTAGGTTTAGGTTTAGTGGACGGGGACTGTTTAGGTTACAGGTTAGGGTACGACAACGGTTTAGGGTGAGGGAACGTGTTAGGGTATGGGTCAGTGTTAGTGTATGGGTTAGAATTAAGGGACGGATTAGAGTAAGCCTTAGGGTAACGGTTAGGGTTAGGGTTAGGGTTAGGTTTAGGGGACAGGGACGGGGACGGTTTAAGGTACAGGTTAGGGTATGACAACGGATTAGGGTGAGCGTACGTGTTAGGGTACGGGTTAGTGTTAGCGTACGGGTTAGGATTAGGGGACGGGTGAGAGTAAGGCTTCGGGTAAGGGTTAGGGTTAGGGTTAGGGTTAGGGTTTGGGGACGGGGACGGTTTACCTTACAGGTTAGGGTACGACAATGGTTTAGTGTGAACGTACGTTTTAGGGTATGGGTTAAATTTAGAGTACGGGTTAGGATTAAGGGAAGGGATAGAGTAAGGCTTCGGGTAAGGATTAGGGTTAGTGTTAGGGTTAGGGGACTGGGACACGGATGGTTTAGGGTACAGGTTAGGGTACAACAACGGTTTAGGTTGAGCGTACGTGTTAGGGTACGGGTTAGTGTTAACGTACGGGTTAGCATTAAGGGACGGGTTAGGGTAAGGTTTCGGGTAAGGGTTAGCGTTAGGGTTAGGGTTAGGGTTAGGGTTACGGGATGGGACGGTTTAGGGTACAGGTTAGGGTACGACCACGGTTTAGGGTGAGAGTACATGTTAGTGTACAGGTTAGTGTTAGCGTACGGGTTAGGATTAGGGGACGGGTTAGGGTAAGGCTTCTGGTAAGGGTTAGGGTAAGGGTTACGGTTAGGGTTAGGGGACGGGGATGGTTTAGGGTACAGGTTAGGGTACGACAACGGTTTAGGGTGAACGTACGTGTTAGGGTATGGGTTAGTGTTAGCATACGGGTTAGGATTAGGGGTCAGGTTAGGGTAAGGCTTCGGGTAAGGTTTGGGGTTAGGGTTAGGGTTATGGTTAGGGGACCGGGACGGTTTAGGGTAGAGTTTAGAGTACGACAACAGTTTAGGGTGAGCGTACCTGTTAGGTACTGGTTAGTGTTAGCGTAAGTGTTAGGATTACTGGACGGGTTAGGGTAAGGCTTCGGGTAAGGTTTAGGGTTAGGGTTAGGGTTAGGGTTAGGGTTAGGGGACTGGGACGGGGGTGGTTTAGGGTAAAGGTTACGGTACGACAACGGTTTAGGGTGAGCGTACGTGTTAGGGTACGGGTTAGTGTTAGGGTACGGTTTAGGATTAGGGGACGGGTTAGGGTAAAGCTTCGGGTAAGGTTTAGGATTACGGTTAAGGGACGGGGACGGTTTAGGGTACAGGTTAGGGTATAACAATGTTTTAGGGTCAGCGTATGTGTTAGGGTACGGGGTAGTGTTAGCATACGGGTTAGGATTAGGGGACGGGTTAGCGTAACATTTCGGGTAAGGGTTAGGGTTAGGGGACAGGGCCAGGGACGGTTTAGGGTACAGGTTAGGGTTCACCAACGGTTTAGAGTGAGCGTACGTGTTAGGGTACGGGTTAGTGTTAGCGCATGGGTTAGGGTTAGGGAACGGGTTAGTGTAAGGCTTCGGGTAAGGGTTAAGGTTAGGGCTAGGGTTAGGGTTAGGGGACGTGGCGGTTTAGGTTACAGGTTAGGGTACGACAACGGTTTAGGGTGAGGGTACGTGTTAGGGTATTGGTCAGTGTTAGTGTACGGGTTAGGATTAAGGGACGGATTAGAGTAAGGCTTCGGGTAACGGTTAGGGTTAGGGTTCGGGATAGGTTTAGGGGAAGGGGACGGGGACTGTTTAGGGTACAGGTTAGGGTATGACAAAGGATTAGGGTGAGCATACGTGTTAGGGTATGGGTTAGTGTTAGCGTACGGGTTAGGATTAGGGGACGGTTTAGGGTAAGGCTTCGGGTAAGGGTTAGTGTTAGGGTTAGGGTTAGGGTTAGGGTTACGGTTAGGGGACTGGGATGGTTTAGGTTTCCGGTTAGGGTACGACAACGGTTTAGGTTGAGCATACGTGTTAGGGTATGGGTTAGTGTTAGCGTACGGATTAGGATTAGGGGACGTGTTAGGGTAAGGCTTCGAGTAAGGGTCAGGGTTAGGATTAGGGGACGGGGTCGGGGACAATTTAGAGTACAGGTTAGGATTCGCCAATGGTTTAGGGTGAGCGTACATGTTAGGGTACGGGTTAGTGTTAGCGCACGGGTTAGGATTAGGGGACGGGTTAGTGTAAGGCTTCGGGTAAGGGTTAAGGGTAGGGTTAGGGGACGGGGACGGGGACGGTTTAGGTTACAGGTTAGGGTACGACAACGGTTTAGGGTGAGCGTACGTTTTAGGGTATGGGTTAGTGTTAGCGTACGGGTTAGGATTAAAGGAAGGGTTAGGGTAAGGCTTCGGGTAAGGATTAGGGTTAGGGTTTGGGTTAGGGGACTGGGACACGGATGGTTTAGGGTACAGGTTAGGGTACAAAAACGGTTTAGGGTGAGCATACATGTTAGGTTACGGGTTAGTGTTAGCGTACGGTTTAGGATTAGGGGACGGGTTAGGGTAAGGTTTCGGGTAAGGGTTATCATTAGGGTTAGGGTTAGGTTTACGGTTACTGGATGGGGACGTTTTATGGTACAGCTTAGGGTACGACCACGGTTTAGGTTGAGAGTACATGTTAGGGTACAGGTTAGTGTTAGCGTACGTGTTACAATTAGGGGACGGTTTAGGGTAAGGCTTTGGGTAAGAGTTAGGGTTAGTGTTTGTTAGGGTTTGGGGACGGGGACTGTTTAGGGTACAGGTTAGGGTACGACAACGGTTTAAGATGAGCGTACGTGTTAGGATACGGGTTAGTGTTAGCCTATGATTAGGGGACGGATAAGGGTAAGGCTTCGGGTAAGGGTTAGGTTGAGACATAAGGCTGGACACTTCGGGCTGATGGCATTGGTGAGGTTCGATGAGCAAATGCAGACCCTTTGAAGTCATACTGCATGGTACCCATTCCATGGGTCCGAACTCTCCAGGTTTAAGGGATTCTTCCTTCAGCTAAAACATGCATGGGAAACCCAGAGTACGTTCCTCCGTGTCATTGGGAAACGTTTTCAAATGCATCTCAGTTTTCGTCCCCTGGTACTCGGGTTCACCAGTCCAGACGCTTTACTAACACTCTCCCCACTTGGAGAGTCAGTGCCTTTAACCTCCTGTTTGGCACACTTTGCAATTTCTGCGCAACATGAACAGGAATTTGGAGATCCAATGAGAGACTAGCTGTAGGTGTCTGCACGGGCAAATGGAACGCTTATTTCCCACCAGGAAGAGGAATTAACCAAAGGCTCAGCGTGCCCTGCCGGAAACAGATTAGGGCCTGAAGCAATCCTGCGGTTTTGCGGGCAGCTCACAAGAAAGCGAGTTGAAGAAAAGAGCTCAAGGGCACTCTAATTCACAAAGCTGCAGAGTTATGAATGATAGCTATCGTCCAAAATATATTCAAGTAAGTCTGTGAAGAGGGCTTTAAAGCGGTGCAGAATTTCAGGAAAACGATTTCAGGGGGTAAACTGGAATTGCACTTAAAGCATAGGAAAAGAGGCAGAATGTCGACAATGATGCACTTGGCCAAAAAGAGCATATGATTTTTTTCCTGAATATATTCAGGAAAAAACGCATACGCACTTTTTGGCCAACCAAGCAAGTGTTTAAAGGAAATCTGCACTACAATGAAGTCTCACTGCCCCCCGGTCAAAAGGGCCATGTGAAAAAAGTGTAAAAGAAGGCATCATTGAAGACTAATACAGAATACCAAGTCCTGGTCGTTGGTAGAATAACCAGCAGGGTATAGGATTTAGGAACTACTGGAGGTATATCCTCGGTGGCTTCACTGACTCTCCTGACGTCCGTTACCTTGACTGCTGCAGCCCATGGGGCTCTCAAAGTCAGGCCAATCCCAGGATATGGAGCTCACCCAGGCAGGTACCCCACCCCCACCCCAGCCCACAGGGCCCTCGTGTTCAGGCCCCTCCCAGGATATGGTGTTCCCTGGGCAGGTCACCTGCAGCCCATGGGGCTCTCGTTGTCACGTCCCTACCAGGATACAGAGCTACCCTTGCATGTTCCGTGGCAAGTCTGGGCAAACAGGAACCGTGCACATAGCGCACATTGCAAAGCACTCCCAGCTCACCTGTCGCTCAGATCTGACACAGAGCATCTCAGAGCAGTACTTGAACTAACAAACAGCAGCTCCAAAAGGTCTGTGATCTTGGGGATCACTCTGTGCGGCCTCCCTCCACCTGGTCTTCCAGAGACTTCCACTGCACCCGGGGCACCAGGCCTCTGTCTCCACCCACCACCCTCCCCTCCTCTCCCTGACTCCTGGGATCCTCTCATTAGGAGAGGGTTTTCTTGAAGTTGTCTCCCACTCATGGGCCAGATAAAATGATTAGAAAACAAGCCAGAACTACAGCCCCTTGTCTATCCTGACTCTCAAGAGCCCACACCTGTTCCTTGGACCTGGCCGATTCAGCAAGTTCCATTTTCTGCAACTGTGAGACCCTGAGGGGTGATGATTGGCTGACCTGGGCAGCCTGACCGTGCCGGCCAGACCTCCCCAGGTGTGCCTGGGTTGAGATCGATATAAACACCGCTCCAGGCAGCAAGAGCCCCTGCAGCTGTGCCTGACGCCATTTTCTCTGCCCTGTCAACAGTCTCGGGGCTGGGCTGGTGGGAGGGAGTGAGAGGCCACGGCTTTGTGGGTGGTCCAGTGTGAGTGGGGCTCTGCTGGACTTTCTGCAGCAGTTGCCAAGATGCCACCTGCTAAGGAAGAGGATGTGTCACCCATACCTGCCGCTGGAATTTCTTCCTGGGGAGAGGTGAGGAAGGAAGAAAGCAGTGGGGGCCAGGACAGGAGGGGTATCTCAGGCAGGGAAATGGAAAGCTTCCAGAAGAGCACCCAGGGCCAGGACCATCCTGGCTGGCCTGCAGGCATCAAGTCGGCCGGCATGCTGTCGCTCGTGTGGCTCCATGGCCCTTCCTCTAGGCTTTCAAGTCCTTGTACATATTCAGGTGTTTTACCTGGGAAGGGTGGGAACATTTCAGCAGCAGCTGGCCTGGGGCTCGGCCCACGTTTACTCACAGATGCCTCGGCATGGTCCCCCAGCTTTGCAATGAGGACGCTTGTTGCGTGGGGCCTGCTGGCTGAATGGGAGATGATTCCCCACCACTGACCAACTTCAGAATTGTTTACAACTGGAGCAAGTGACCTGATAGGGTTTTCCTCTGTGTAACTGGTGGGTTCTGTTTTTCTTTTTCTTTTTTTCGTTTTTTGTTCAAGGTAGATTTTATTCTCCTCCTCTGTATTTACAGATATATGCATGGAAATAATTTATTCATATAAATACATGTATGTGAAGGGAAGAATATTTTTTCTGTTTTACTTTTTTTAATTTTTAATTTTATTTTATTTTTTATACAGTAGGTTCTTTTTGGTTATCTGTTTTATACATATAAATGTATACATGCCAATCCCAATCTCTCAACACCTCCCACCACCATCCCCCCAACAGCTTTCCCCCCTTGGTGTCCATACGTTCATTGTCTACATCTGTTGCTCTATTTCTGCCTTGCAAAACGGTTCATCTGTACAATTTTTCTAGGTTCCACATATATGCATTAATATACAAGATTTGTTTTGTTTTTCTCTTTCTGACTTACTTCACTGTGTATGACAGTCTCTAGATTCATCAACGTCTCTACAGGTGACCCAATTTCATTCCTTTTTATGGCTTAGTAATATTCCATTTTATATATGTACCACATCTTTATGCATTCGTCTGTCTGTGGGCATTTAGGTTGCTTCCATTACCTGGATATTGTAAATAGTGATGCAATGAACATTGCGCTGAATGTTGTTTTTTAATTTATGGTTTTGTCTGGGTATATGACCAGTAGTGGGATTGCTGTATCATATGGTAATTCTATTGTTAGTTTTATAAGAAACTCCATAATGTTCTCCACAGTGACTGTATCAATTTACATTCCCAACAATACTGGAAGAGGGTTCCATATCTCCACACCCTTTCCAGCATTTGTTGTTTGTAGATTTTTCTGATGATGCCCATTCTAACCAGTGTGAGGTGATACACCATGGATGAGTCTATTTCGTTGAGCAAGGAGTAGGTCTTGTCTATTACATTTTTGGCTTATGGAAAGGTATCTGTGCTAATTTCAATCTCTGGTTTTATACAGCACCCCAACTCAACTTTCCCCTTAAGCAAGCATAAGTTTTTTATCTAAATGTGAGACTCTGTTCGGTTTTGTAATCCAGTTCATGTGGAGCCAAGTTTACACTCCCTCTATTAGTGATATCTTATGATAACTATCTTTCTCTGTGTGACATATTTCTCTTAGAATCATCGTGCTTAAATCCACTCAATTTGCTGCTACAGGCCTGATGACATTGATCTCATTGCTGAGTGATATTCCATTGTACATAAGTAGCACAACTTCTTTATCCATTTGTTTCTTTCTGGGATATTTAATGTGCACAGGACTCAAGGTTCTTGTAAACACAGCAGCCCTAAATTTTGTGTTGGCTGTGTCTTGTTGATTTTAATATTCCTAAGCTATAGGGCCATAAGTGGAAGTGACCTAGGCTCTGTAGCTTTGTTTTTTAGATGTTTCAGGATACATCATAAACATCTCCAGAGTGTCTGTTGGCAATTGACATCCCACCCATCAGCATAACAAGGCTCCCTGTTCTCCATGGCCTGTCCTGTGTTTCTTGTTTTTACACTTTTTTCAGATGGCCATTTTGATGAATGGGAAAAGAGACTTCATTGTAGTGCAGATTTCCATTGCTCGAGTGCTTGGTTGACAAAAAAGAGCGTATGCGTTTTTTCCTGAATGTATTCAGGAAAAAATGTATATGCACTTTTTGTCCAAGTGCATCACTGTCAAAGATCTGCTGCTTTTCATATGCTTTAAATGCAATTCAAATCTACCTCCTGAAATCTGATTCCTGCAATTCTGCCTCGTTTTCAAGTCCTCTTTGCAGCCTTACTTCAATATATTTTTGACAATAGCTGTCATTTATAACTCTGCAGGTTTGAGAATTACAGTGCCCCTGATTTCCTTTCTTAACTCGCTTCCTTGTGAGCTGGCCACAAAACCGCAGGTTTGCTTCAGGCTGTAATCTGGTTCTGGCATGGCATGCTCAGCGTTTGGTTAATTCCTCTTCCTGGTGGGAAATGAGAGTTAAATGTGCCCGTCCAGACACCTGCCTCATTCCCAGCCCCTTGGTGATGTGTGTCCTCTGGTTCGAGACCACATGTGCTGGGTTCCTCACCTTTCAATGATGTGGCCCCAATGGTGTGAGGAAACACCTGCCTGGTTCCCATCCCCTTGGTGATGTGGGCCCTCTGGTGAGAGTCTGACACTGGCTGCGTTCCTCACCCTTCTGTGTGGTGGGCCCTCTGCTCTTAGGTAAATCCTGCCTGGCTTGCTCCCATTGCCTTGGAGACGTAGGCCCTCTGGTGACAGTTGGAGCCTGCTGGGAGCCTCCTCTCCTCAGTGATGAGTGCCCTCTGGCGTCAGGTTCTAACTGCTGTGCTCCCCACGTTTTCTGATGTGAGCCCAGTGATGCCAGGACACTCCTGCCAGGTTCCCATCCCCATTGGGATGTGGGCCTTCTGCTCTGAGGTCCCAACGCCTGGGTTCCTTACAGTTTCATGGTGTTGGCTCTGTGATGTTAGTTCACTCAGGCCTAGATCCCATAGCCCCTGTGTTCTGGGCCGCCTGCTGCGAGGTTCCAACTGCTGGATTCCTCACCTTTTTTATTCTTTGTGCCCTGTGTTGTGAGGCTCCTCCTGCCTTCCTCACTCCCCCCATTGGTGATGTAGGTCCTGTGGTTTGAGGCTACATGTGCCGGTTTCCTCACCTTTTATTGATGTGGCCCCACTGGTGTGAGGACACTCCTGCCTGGTTCCCATCCCCTTGGTGATGTGGGCCCTCTGCTGAGAGTCTGATCCTGGCTGGATACCTCACACTTCTGGGAGGTGGGCTCTCTGCTGTGAGGTCACTCGTGCCTGGATGGCACACGTCGCCTTGGCCAAGTGGGCCCTCTGGTTGCAGTTGGAGCGGGATGGGAGCCTCCTCCCCTCGGTGATGAGGGCCCTCTGGCATCAGGCCCTAACTGCTGGGCTCCCCACATTTTCTGATGTGTGCCCACTGGTGCGATGACACTCCTGCCAGTTTCCCATCCCCATGGGGATGTGGACCTTCTGCTCTGAGGTCCCAATGGCTGGGTTGCTCACAGTATCATGATGTGGGCCCTCTGCTGTGAGTTCACTGCGGCCTAGATCTCATAGACTGGGTGCCCTGGGCCGCCTGCTGGGAGCTTCCAATTACTGGATTCCTCACCTTTTTATTCTATGGGCCCTGTGTTGTAAGGCTACTCCTGCCTACCTCACTCCGAGTCCCTTGGAGATGTGGGTCCTCTGCTTTGAGGCCACATGTGTTGGGTTCCTCACCTTTCTATGATGTGGCCACATTGGTGTTAGGACACTCCTGCGTGGTTCCGATCCCCTTGGTGATGTGGGCCCTCTGGCGAGAGTCTTATCCTGGTTGGTTTCCTCACCCTTCTGTTAGGTAGGCCCTGTGCTGTGAGGTCACTCCTGCCTGACTGGCACACGTCACCTTGGCGACGTGGGCCCTCAATTGTGTGTTGGTGCCTGCTGGGAGTCTCCTTCCCTCGGTAATGAGGGCTCTCTGGCGTCAGGCCCTAACTCCTGGGCTCTCAAAATTTTCTGATGTGCGCCCTGTGGTGCGAGTACACTCCTGTCAGGTTCCCAAGCCCATGGGAATGTGGGCCTTCTGCTGTGAGGTCCCAACGTCTGGATTTCTCACAGTTTCATGATGAGGGCCCTCTGGTGTGAGTTCACTCACCCTGGATCCCATAGCCTCGCTACTCCAGGCCGCCTGCTGGGAGGTTCCAACTGCGGGATTCCTCACCTTTTTTATTCTATGGGCCCTCTGTTTTGAGGCTCCTCCTGCCTGCCTCATTCCCAGCCCCTTGTTTATGTGTGTCCTCTGATTAGAAGCCACGTGTGCTGGGTCCCTCACCTTTCGATGATGTGGCCCCACTGGTGTGAGGATACTTGTGCCTGGTTCCCATCCCCTTGGTGATATGAGCCCTCTGGTGAGAGTCTGATCCTGGCTGGGTTCCTCACCCTTCTGTGAGGTGGGCCCTCTGCTGTGAGGTAACTCCTGCCTGGCTTCCCATTGCCTTGGTGACATCGGCCCTCTGGTGGCAGTTGGAACCTACTGGGAGCCTCCTCCCCTCGGTGATGAGGGCCCTCTGGCGTGAGGCCATCACTGCTGGGCTCCCCATGTTATCTGATGTGAGCCCAGTGATAACAGGACACTCCTGTAAGTTTCCCATCCCCATGGGGATGTGGGCCTTCTGCTCTGTGGTTCCAACGTCTGGGTTGCTCACAGTTCCATGATATAGGCTCTCTGGTGTTAGTTCACTCAGGCCAGGATCCCATAGTCTCTGTGCTTTGGGCCGCCTGCTGCGAGGTTCCAACTGCTGGATACCTCACCTTTTTTATTCTTTGGGCCCTGTGTTGTGAGGCTCCTCCTGCCTGCCTCACTCCCAGCCCCTTGGTGATGTGGGTCCTGTGGTTTCAGGCCACATGTGCCGGTTTACTCACCTTTTAGTGATGTGGACCCACTGGTGTGAGGACACTCCTGCCTGGTTCCCATCCCCTTGGTGATGTGGGCCGCCTGGTGAGAGTCTGATCCTGACTGGTTTCGTCACACTTCTGGGAGGTGGGCCCTCTGCTGTGAGGTCACTCCTGCCTGGCTTGCTCCCGTTGCCTTGGTGACGTCGGCCCTCTGGTGGCAGTTGGAGCTTGCTGGGAGCCTCCTCCCCTCGGTGATGAGGGCCCTGTGGCGTCAGTCACTAACTGCTGGGTACCCATATTTTCTGATGTGTGCCCACTGGTGTGATGGCACTCCTGCCAGTTTCCCATACCCATGTGGATGTGGGCCTTCTGCTCTGACGTCCCAACGGCTGGGTTGCTCACAGTATAATGATGAGGGCCCTCTGGTGTGAGTTCATTCTGGCCTGGATCCCATAGCCTCGCTGCTCCTGGCCGCCTGCTGGGAGGATCCAACTGCGCGATTCCTCACCTTTTTTATTCTATGGGCCCTCTGTTTTGAGGCTCCTCCTGCCTGCCTCACTCCCAGTCCCTTGGTGATGTGTGTCCTCTGGTTTGAGGTCACATGTGCTGTGTTCCTCAACTTTGGATGATGTGGCCCCACTGGTGTGAGGACACTCCTGACTGGTTCCCATCCCCTTGGTGATGTGGGCCCTCTGGTGAGAGTCTGATCCTCGCTGGGTACCTCACCCTTCTGTGAGGTAGACCCTGTGATATGAGGTCTCTCCTGCCTGGCTGGCACACGTCGCCTTGATGACATGGGCCGTCTGTTGGCCTTTGGTGTGTGCTGGGAGCCTCCTCCCCTCATTAATGAGGGCCCTCTATAAAACGCATATGCCCTTCTTGGCCAAGTGCATCACTGTAGACGTTCTGCCTCTTTTCCTATGCTTTAAAAGCAATTACTGTCTACATCATGAAATCGGTTTCCTGCAATTCTGCCCCACTTTCAGGTCTTCTTCGCTGCCTTACTTCAATATATTTTTGGACGATAGCTGTCATTTATAACTGCAGGTTTGTGAATGACAGTGCCCCTGAGTTCCTTTCTTAACTCGCTTCCTTGTAAGCTGGCCACAAAACCACAGGTTTGCTTCAGGCCGTAATCAGGGTCCAGCACGGCACTCTGACCCTTTGGTTAATTCCTCTTCCTGGTGGGAAATTATAGTTAAATGTGCCCGTCCAGACACCTGCCTCACTCCCAGCCCCTTGGTGATGTGTGTCCTCTGGTTTGAGGCCACATGTGCTGGGTTCCTCATCTTTTGATGATGTGACCCCACTGGTGTGAGGACACTCCTGCCTGGTTCCCATCCCCTTGGTGATGTGGGCCCTCTGGTGAGAGTCTGATCATGGCTGGGTTCCTCACACTTCTTTGAGGTGGGCCCTCTTCTCTGAGGTCACTCCTGCCTGGCTGGCACAACCCGCCTTGGCCACATGGGCCCACTGGTTGCAGATGGAGCGTGCTGGGAGCCTCCTCCCCTCGGTGATGAGGGCCCAGTGGCGTCAGGGCCTAACTGCTGGGCTCCCCACATTTTCTGATGTGTGCCCAGTGGTGCGATGACACTCCTGCCAGGTTCCCATCCACATGGGGCTGTGGGCCTTCTATTCTGAGGTCCCAACGACTGGGTTGCTCACACTTTCATGATGTGGGCCCTCTGCTGTGAGGTCAATCGTGCCTGGCTGGCACACATCGCCTTGGTGACGTGGGCACTCTGGTGGCAGTTGGAGCGTGCTGGGGCCTCCTCCCCTCAGTGATGAGGGCCCTCTGGTGTCAGGCCCTAAGTGCTAGGCTCCACACATTTTCTGATGTGTGCCCAGTGGTGCGAGGACACTCCTGCCAGGTTCCCATCCCCATGGGCATGTGGGACTTCTGTTCTGTGGTCCCAACGGCTGGGTTGCTCACAGTTTCATGATGTGGGCCCTTTGCTGTGAGTTCACTCTGGCCTGTATCCCATAGCGTCGGTGCTCTGGGCCGCCTGCCTGGAGTTTCCAACTCCTGGATTCCTCACCTTTTTTATTCTATGTGCCCTCTGTTGTGAGTCTCCTCCTGCATGCCTCAGTCCCAGCCCCTTCGTGATGTGTGTCCCCTTGTTTGAGGCCACATGTACTGTGTTCCTCATCTTTCGCTGATGTGGCCCCACTGGTGTGAGGGCACTCCTGCCTGGTTTCCATCCCCTTGGCGATGTGGACCTTCTGGTGAGAGTCTGATCCTGGTTGGGATCCTCACACTTCTGTGAGGTGGGCCCTCTGCTCTGTGGTCACTCCTGCCTGGCTTGCACACACTGCCTTGGCAACGTCGGCCGGCTGGTGGCAGTTGGAGCCTGCTGGGAGCCTCCTCCCCTTGGTGATGAGGGCCCTCTGGTGTCAGGCCCTAACTGCTGGGTTCCCACATTTTCTGATACATGCTAAGTGGTGCGAGGACACTCCTGCGAGGTTCCCATCACCATGGTGATGTGGGCCTTCTGCTCTGAGGTCCCACCGGCTGGGTTGCTCACAGTTTCATGATGTGGGCCCTCTGCTGTGAGTTCACTGTGGCCTGGATCCCATAGACTGGGTGCTCTGGGCCACCTGCTGGGAGGTTCAAACTGCTGGATTCCTCACCTTTTTTATTCTATGGGCCCTGTGTTGTTAGACAACTCCTGCCTGCCTCACTCTGAGCCCCTTGGTGATGTGGGTCCTCTGGTTTTAGGTCACATGTGCTGGGCTCCTCACCTGTTGCTGATGTGGCCCCACTGGTGTGAGGACACTCCTGCCTGGTTCCCATCCCCTTGGTGATGTGGGCCCTCTGGTGAGAGTCTGATCCTTGTTGAGTTTCTTCACACTTCTTTGAGGTGGGCCCTCTGCTCTGAGGTCATTCCTGTCTGGCTGGAACACCCCTCCTTGGCGACGTCAGCCCTATGGTGGCAATTGGAGCCTGCTGGGAGCCTCCTCCCCTCAGTGATGAGGGCCCTCTGCCCTCAGGCCTTAACTGCTGGGTTCCCACATTTTCTGATTCGTGCTAAGTGGTGCGAGGACACTCCTGTCAGGTTCCCATCCCTATGGGGATGTGGGCCTTCTGTTCTGAAGTCCCAACGGCTCAGTTGCTCACAGTTTCATGATGTGGGCCCTCTGTTGTGAGTTCTCTGTGACCTGGATCCCATAGACTCCATGCTGTGGGCCGCCTGCTGGCAGGTTCCAACTGCTGGATTCCTCACATTTTTTATTCTATGGGCTCTGTGTTGTGAGGCTACTCCTGCCTGCCTCACTCCTAGCCCCTTGGAGATGTGGGTCCTCTGATTTAGGCCACACGTTCTGGGTTCCTCACCTTTCTATGATGTGGCCACCCTGGCGTGAGGACCCTTCTGCCTGGTTCTGATCCCCTTGGTGAGGTGGACAATCTGGTGAGAGTCTTATCCTGGCTGGTTTCCTCACCCTTCTGTGAGGTAGGCCCTCTGCGGTGAGGTCACTCCTGCCTGGTTGGCACACGTTACCTTGGCGACATGGGCCCTCAGTTGGGAGTTGGTGCCTGCTGGGAGTCTCCGCCCCTGGGTAATGAGGGCCCTCTGGCGTCAGGCCCTAACTCCTGGGCTCCCAAAATTTTCTGATGTGCGCCCTGTGGTGCGAGTACACTCCTGCCAGGTTCCCAACCCCATGGGAATGTGGGCCTTCTGCTCTGAGGTCCCATCGTCTGGGTTGCTCACAGTTTCATGATGAGGGTCCTCTGTTGTGAGTTCAGTCAGGCCTAGATCCCATAGCCTCACTGCTTCTGGCCGCCTGCTGGGAGGTTCCAACTGCGGGATTCCTCACATTTTTTATTCTATGGGCCCTGTGTTGTGAGGCTACTCCTGCCTGCCTCACTCTAAGCACCTTGGACATGTGGGTCCTCTGGTTTAGGCCACATGTGCTGGGTTCCTCACCTTTCTATAATGTGGCCACACTGGTGTGAGGACACTCCTGCCTTCTTCCGATCCCCTTGGTGATGTGGGCTCTCTGGTGAGAGTCTTATCCTGGCTGGGTTCCTCACCCTTCTTTGAGGTAGGCCCTCTGCTGTGAGGTAACTCCTGCCTGGCTTTCTCCCATTGCCTGGTGACTTTGGCCCTCTGGTGGCAGTTGGAGCCTGCCTGGAGCCTCCTCTCCTCGGTGATGAGGGCCCTCTGGCGTCAGGCTCTAACTCCTGAGCTCCCCACGTTTTCTGATGTGAGTCCAGTGATGCCAGGACACTCCTGTAAGGTTCCCATCCCCATGCGGATGTGGGTCTTCTGGTCTGAGGTCCCAACGCCTGGGTTACTCACAGTTTCCTGATGTTGGCTCTCTGGTGTTAGTTAACTCAGGCCTAGATCCCATAGCCTCTGTGCTGTGGGCTGCCTGCTGGGAGGTTCCAACTGCTGGATTCCTCACCTTTTTTATTCTTTGGACCCTGTGTTGTGAGGCTCATCCTGCCTGCCTCACTCCCAGCCCCTTTGTGATGTAGGTCCTCTGGTTTGAGGCCACATGTGCCGGTTTCCTCACATTTTATTGATGTGGCCCCACTGGTGTGAGGACACTCCTGCCTGGTTCCCATCCCCTTGGTGATGTGGGCCCTCTGCTGAGAGTCTGATCCTGGCTGGATTCCTCACACTTCTGGGAGGAAGGCCCTGTGCTGTGAGGTCACTCCTGCCTGGCTGGCACACATGGCCTTGGCCACATGGGGCCTCTGGTTGCAGTTGGAGCATGCTGGGAGCCTCCTCCCCTCTGTGATGAGGGCCGTCTGGCGTTAGGCCCTAACTGCTGGTATCCCCACATTTTCTGATGTGTGCCCACTGGTGCGATGACACTCCTGCCAGGTTCCCATCCCCATGGGGATTTGGGCCTTCTACTCTGAAGTCCCAACGCCTGGGTTGCTCACAGTGTCAGGATGTGGGCCCTCAGCTGTGAGTTCACTCCGGCATTGATCCCATAGCCTCGGTGCTCTGGGCCACCTGCTTGGAGCTTCCAACTGCTGGATTCCTCACCTTTTTTATTCTATGGGCCCTGTGTTGTGAGACAACTCCTGCCTGCCTCACTCTGAGCCTCTTGGTGATGTGGGTCCTCTGCTTTGAGGCCACGTGTTCTGGGTTCCTCACCTTTCGCTGATGTGGCCCCACTGGTGTGAGGACACTCCTGCCTGGTTCCCATCCCCTTGGTGATGTGGGCCCTCTGGTGAGAGTCTGATCCTGGTTGGGTTCCTCACACTTCTTTGAGGTGGGCCCTCTGCTCTGAGGTCACTCCTGCCCAGTTGGCACACCCCGCCTTGGTGACGTCGGCCCTTTTGTGGCAGTTGGAGCCTGCTGTGAGCCTCCTCCCCTTGGTGATGAGGGCCCTCTGGTGTCAGGCCCTAACTGCTGGGTACCCACATTTTCTGATACGTTCTAAGTGGTGCGAGGACACTCTTACCCTGTTCCCAACCCCATGAGGATGTGGGCCTTCTGCTCTGAGGTCCCAACGTCTGGGTTGCTCACAGTTTCATGATATGGGTCCTCTGCTGTGAGTTCACTGAGGCCTGGATCGCATAGACTGGGTGCTCTGGGCCGTCTGTTGGGAGGTTCCCACTGCTGGATTCCTCAGCTTTTTTATTCTATGGGCCCTGTGTTGTGAGGCTACTCCTGCCTGCCTCACTCCGAGCCCCTTGGAGATGTGGGTTCTCTGGTTTAGGCCACATTTGCTGGGTTCCTCACCTTTCTATGATATTGCCACACTGGCGTGAGGACACTCCTGCCTGGTTCTGATTCCCTTGGTAATGTGGGCCCTCTGGTGAGAGTCTTATCCTGGCTTTGTTCCTCACCCTTCTGTGAGGTAGGCCCTGTGCTGTGAGCTCACTCCTGCCTGGCTGTCACACGTTACCTTGGTGACCTGGGCCCTCAATTGGGAGTTGGTGCCTTCTTGGAGTCTCCTCCCCTTGGTAATGAGGGCCCTCTGGCGTCAGGCCCTAACTTCTGGGCTCCCAAAATTCTCTGATGTGTGCCCTGTGGTGTGAGTACACTGCTGACAGGTTCCCAACCCCATGGAAATGTGGGCCTTCTGCTCTGAGGTCCTAACGGCTGGGTTGCTCACAGTTTCATGATGAGGGCCCTCTGTTGTGAGTTCAGTCAGGACTGGATCCCATAGCCTCGCTGCTCCTGGCTGCCTGCTGGGAGGTTCCAACTGTGGGATTCCTCACCTTTTTTATTCTATGGTCCCGCTGTTTTGAGGCTCCTCCTGCCTGCCTCACTCCCAGCTCCTTTTTGATGTGTGTCCTCTGGTTTGAGGCCACATGTGCTGGGTCCCTCACATTTCGGTGATGTGGTCCCACTGGTGTGAGGACACTCCTGCCCTGTTCCCATTCCCTTGGTGATGTGGGCCCTCTGGTGAGTGTCTGATCATCTTTGGTTTCCTCACACTTCTGTGAGGTTGGCCCTCTGCTCTGAGGTCACTCCTGCCTGGCTGGCGCACCCCGCATTGGTGATATCGGGCCTCTGGTAGAAGTTGGAGCCTTCTGGGAGCTACGTCCCCTCAGTGATGAGGGCTCTCTGGCATCAGGCCCTAACTGCTGTGCTCCCCACATTTTCTGATGTGTGCCCACTGGTGCGATGACACTCCTGCTTGGTTCCCTTCCCCATGGGGATGTGGGCCTTGTGCTCTGAGGTCACAACGGCTGGGTTGCTTACAGTATCACGATGAGGGCCCTCTGCTGTGAGTTCACTGTGGCCTGGATCTCATACCCTCGGTGCTCTGGGCTGCCTGCTGGGAAGTTCCAACTGCTGGATTCCTCACCTTTTTTATACAGTGGGCCATGTGTTGTGAGGTTAATCCTGCCTGCCTCACTCCGAGACCCATGGTGATGTGGGTCCTCTGGTTTGAGGCTACATGTGCTGGGTACCTCAACTTTCGATGATGTGGCCCCACGGGTGTGAGGACACTCCTGCCTGGTTCCCATCCCCTTGGTGATGTGGGCCCTCTGGTGAGAGTCTGATCCTGGCTGGGTTCCTTACCCTTCTGTGAGGTGGGCCCTCTGATGTGAGGTCACACGTGGCTGGCTGGCTCACGTCACCTTGGCAAAGTGGGGTCTCTGTTGACCCCTGGAGCATGCTGGGAGCCTCCTACCCTCGTAAATGAGGGCTCTGGAAAAAAACGCATATGCACTTTTTGGTCAAGTGCATCATTGTCGAGGTTTTGCCCCTTTTCCTATGCTTTCAGAGCAATTCCCGTCTACCTCCTGAAATCGCATTCTGGCAATTCTGCCCCGTTTTCAAGTCCTCTTTGCAGCCTTACTTGAATACATTTTTGGACGATAGCTGTCATTCATAACTCTGCAGGTTTGTGAATTACAGTGCCCCTGAGCCTCTTACTTCAACTCGTTTTCTTGTGAATTGGCCGCAAAACCGCAGGATTGCTTCAGGCCTTAATCTGGTTCCGGCATGGAATGCTGAGCCTGTGGTTAGTTCCTCTTCCTGGAGGGAAATGAGAGTTAAATGTGCCTGTCCACAAACCCACAGCTAGTCTCTCATTGGTTCTCCCTATTCCTGTTCATCTTCCGCAGAAATTGCAAACTGTACCAAAGAGGAGGTTAAAGGCACTGACTCTCCAAGTGGGAAGAGTGTTAGTAAAGTGTCTTGAATGGTGAACCCGAGGACCAGGGGACGAAAACTGAGATGCATTTAAAAACGTTTTCTGATCACACGGTGGACCATACTCTGCATTCCCCATGCATGTTTGAGCTGAAGGACGAATCCCTTAAACCTGGAAAGCTGGGACCCTTGGAATAGGTACCATGCAGTATTACTTCTAATGGTCTGCATTTGCTGACCGAACCTCACCAATGCTATCAGTCCCAAGTGTCCAGCCTTATGTCTAACCCAGCTGTGGGTGTGGATGTGGTAAACCCAGGTCTCATCACAAACCATGAATGAATTATTTAAGAATTGCTCTCTATTTCACAGTCTTTGTGATAGTTTTTAAAATTTATTTGTATAATGGGATTTAGCTGATTTTCAATGCTGCGTTTATGCCGCTGTACACACACTGAATTCCCTTATGGAGACATAAAAATACATAGGTTTTAAGACTCGTTCTAGTCACGTATATTCTTGGGGTTGAATATGTGATGTTGAGTCCATTTCGTTGAGCAAGGAGTAGATCATGTATACTACATATATGGCTTATGGAACGGTATCTGTGCTAATTTCATTCTCTGGTTTTATGCGGCACCTCAACTCACCTTTCCCCATAAGCAAACGTAAGTTGGTTTTCTAAATGTGAGACCCTGTTGTGTTTTGTAATTCACTTCATGTGTAGCCAAGCTTACATTCTGTGTATTAGTGATATCTTATGATGTTTCTTTTTCTGTGTGACTTATTTCACGTAGAATCATCGTACCTGAATCCACTCATTATGCCGCTATGGGCCTGATGACATAGATTTCATTGCTGAGTGATATACCATTGTACGTACGTACCACAACTTTTTTATCCATTTTTCGCTTTCTGAGATATTTAGCTTGTACCATAGACGAGGTTCTTGTAAACAGAGCTGTCCGAAATTTGGAGTGGCTGTGTGTTTTTGATTTTAATTTCCCTAAGCTATAGGACCATAAGTGGAAGTGCCATAGGCTGTGTTGCTTTGTTTTCTACGTGTTTCAGAAAACACCATACACTTCTCCAGAGTGGCTGTTGGCAATTTACATCCCGCTCATCAGCATAACAAGGCTCCCTGTTCTCCAGGGCCTGTGCAGCTTTTCTGGATTTTACACATATTTAAAATGGCCCTTTTGATCCGGGGGCAGTGAGACTTCATTGTAGTGCAGATTTCTTTAAAATGCTTGCTTGGTTGGCCAAAAAGAGCATATGCGTTTTTTCCTGAATATATTCAGGAAAAAACGCATATGCCCTTTTTGGCCAATTGCATCAGTGTCGACATTCTGCCTCTTTTCCTATGCTTTAAAGGCAATTGCAGTCAAACCCCTGAAATGGTTTTCCTGCAATTCTGCCCCACTTACAAGTCCTCTTCGCAGCCTTCCTTCAATATATTTTTGGACGATAGCTGTCATTTATAACTCTGCAGGTTTGTGAATTACAGTGACCCTGAGCTCCTTTCTTCAACTCGCTTTCTTGTGAGCTGGCCGCAAACCCGCAGGATTGCTAAAGGCCCCAATCTGCTTCCGGAACGGCATGCGGAGGCTTTGGTTAATTGCTCTTCCTGGTGGGAAATGAGCGTTACATTTGCCCGTGCCGACACCTACAGCTAGTCTCTCATTGGTTCTCCCAATTCCTGTTCATCTTGCGCAGAAATTGCAAACTGTGCCAAACAGAAGGTTAAAGGCACTGACTCTCCAAGTGGGGAGAGTGTTAGTAAAGCGTCAGGAATGCTGAAACCGAGTACCAGGGGACGAAAACTGAGATGCATTTGAAAACGTTTCCCAATTACACGGTGGACCATACTCTGGGTTTCCCATGCATGTTTTTGCTGGAGGACGAATCCCTTAAACCTGGAGAGTTAGGACCCATGGAAAGGGTACCATGCAGTATGACTTCAAAGGGTCTGCGTTTGCTCACTGAACCTCACCAATGCTATCAGCCCGAAGTGTCCAGCCTTATGTCTCACCCAGCTCTGGGTGTAGATGTGGTAAATCCAGGTTGCATCACGAACCCTGAATGAATTATTTAAGAATTGCTCTCTATTTCACTGTCATTGTGCTTTGTTTTTGAAATTTATGTTGATAATGGGATTTATCGGATTTTCACTGCTGCTTTTAGGTCGCTGTACACAGGATTGATTTCCTTATGGAGACATATCAATCCATGGGTTTTAAGATTCTTACTTGTCAGGTATATTCCCAGGCGTTGAATATGGGGTGTTGACTACATTTCGTTGAGCAAGGAGTAGGTCTTGTCTATTATATATTTGGCTTATGGAACGGTATCTGTGCTAATTTTAATCTCTGGTTTTATGCAGCACCCCAACTCACCTTTCCCATAAGCAAACATTAGTTGGTGTTCTAAATTTGAGACCATGTTCTGTTTTGTATTTCAGTTCATGTGTAGCCAAGTTTACGTTCCGTGTATTAGTGATATCTTATGATGTTTCTTTTTCTGTGTGACCTATTTCTCATAGAATCGTCGTACCTGAATCCACTCATTATGCCGCTATGGGCCTGATGACGTAGATCACATTGCTGAGTGATATTCCATTGTACGTACGTACCACAACTTCTTTATCCATTTTTTGCTTTCTCGGATATTTAACTTGTACCGTAGACGAGGTTCTTGTAAACAGAGCCGTCCCAAACTTTGGGGTGGCTGTGTGTTTTTGATTTTAATTTCCTAAATTATAGGACCATAAGGGGAAGTGCCATAGTCTGTGTTGCTTTGTTTCCTACGTGTTTCAGGAAACACCGTACACTTCTCCAGTGTGGCTGTTGGCAATTTATATCCCGCCCATCAGCATAACAAGGCTCCCTGTTCTCCATGACCTGTCCTGCCTTTCTGGATTTTACACTTTTTTCAGATGGCCCTTTTGACCGGGGGGCAGTGAGACTTCATTGTAGTGCAGATTTCCTTTACACGCTTGCTTGGTTGGCCAAAAAGAGCGTATGCGTTTTTTCCTGAATATATTCAGAAAAAAACGGATACGCCCTTTTTGGCCAAGTGCATCATTGTGGACATTCTGCCTCTTTTCCTATGCTTTAAGTGCAATTCCAGTCTACCCCCTGAAATCGTTTTCCTGAAATTCTGCCCCGCTTTCAAGTCCTCTTCGAAGACTTACTTCAATACATTTTTGGACGATAGCTGTCATTCATAACTCTGCATGTTTGTGAATTACAGTGCCCCTGAGCTCCTTTCTTCAAATCGCTTTCTTGTGAGCTGGCCGCAAAATCGCAGGATTGCTTCAGGCCCTAATCTGGTTCTGGCAGGGCACGCTGAGCCTTTGGTTAATTCCTCTTCCTGGTGGGAAATGAGCGTTCCATTTGCCCGTGCAGACACCTACAGCTAGTCTCTCATTTGTTCTCCCTATTCCTGTTCATCTGGCGCAGAAATTGCAAACTGTGCCAAACAGGAGGTTAAAGGAAATGACTCTCCAAGTGGGGAGAGTGTTAGTAAAGCGTCTGGAACGGTGAACCCGAGTACCAGGGGACGATACCTGAGATGCATTTGAAAACGTTTCCCAATCACACGGTGGACCATACTCTGGGTTTCCCATGCATGTTTTAGCTGAAGGAAGAATCCCTTAAACCTGAAGAGTTGGGATCCATGGAATGGGAACCATGCTGTATGACTTCAGAGGGTCTGCGTTTGCTCACCAAACCTCACCAATGCTATCAGCACGAAGTGTCCAGCCTTATGTCTCACCCACCTCTGGGTGTAGATGTGGTAAACCCAGGTTGCATCACAAGCCCTGAATGAATTATTTAAGAATTGCTCTCTATTTCACTGTCATTGTGTTTTGTTTTTGAAATTTATTTTGTTAATGGGATTTATCGGATTTTCACTGCTGCGTTTAGGCCACTGTACACACGCTTGACTTCCTTACGGAGACATATAAATCCGTGGGTCTTAAGATTCTTACTTTTCAGGTATATTCCCAGGCGTTGAATATGGGGTGTTGAGTCCATTTCGTTGAGCAAGGAGTAGGTTTGTCTATTATATATTTGGCTTATGGAACGGTATCTGTGCTAATTTCAATCTCTGGTTTGATGCAGCACCCCAACTCACCTTTCCCCATAAGAAAGCATAAGTTGGTTTTCTAAATTTGACACCCTCTTCTGTTTTGTAATTCAGTTCATGTGTAGCCAAGTTTACCTTCCGTGTATTAGTGATATCTTATGATGTTTCTTTTTCTGTGTGGCTTATTTCTCGTAGAATGGTCGTACCTGAATCCACTCATTATGCCGCTACGGGCCTGATGACGTAGATCTCATTGCTGAGTGATATTCCATTGTACGTACGTACCACAACTTCTTTATCCATTTTTTGCTTTCTCGGATATTTAACTTGTACCGTAGACGAGGTTCTTGTAAACAGAGCCGTCCCAAACTTTGGGGTGGCTGTGTATTTTTGATTTTAATTTCCCTAAGCTATAGGACGCTAAGTGGAAGTGCCATAGGCTGTGTTGCTTTGTTTCCTACGTGTTTCAGGAAACACCATACACTTCTCTAGAGTGGCTGCTGGCAATTTACATCCCGCCCATCAGCATAACAAGGCTCCCTCTTCTCCATGACCTGTCCTGCCTTTCTGGATTTTACACTTGTTTCAGATGGCCCTTTTGACCGGGGGTCAGTGAGACTTCATTGTAGTGCAGATTTCCTTTACACGCTTGCTTGGTTGGCCAAAAAGGGCGTATACGTTTTTTCCTGAATATATTCAGGAAAAAACGCATACGCCCTTTTTGGCCAAGTGCATCATTGTCGACATTCTGCCTCTTTTCCTATGCTTTAAGTGCAATTCCAGTCCACTCCCTGAAATCGTTTTCCTGAAATTCTGCCCCGCTTTCAAGTCCTCTTCGAAGACTTACTTCAATACATTTTTGGACGATAGCTGTCATTCATAACTCTGCAGGTTTGTGAATTACAGTGCCCCTGAGCTCCTTTCTTCAACTCGCTATCTTGTGAGCTGGCCGCAAAAGCGGAGGATTGCTTCAGGCCCTAATCTTGTTCCAGCAGGGCACGCTGCACCTTTGGTGAATCCCTATTCCTGGTGGGAAATGAGCGTTCCATTTGCCCGTGCAGACCCCTACAGCTAGTCTCTCATTGGTTCTCCCTATTCCTGTTCATCTTGCGCAGAAATTGCTAACTGTGCCAAACAGGAGTTTAAAGGCACTGGCTCTCCACGTGGGGAGAGTGTTAATAAAGCGTCTTTAACGGTGAATCCGAGTACCAGGGTACGAAACCTGAGATGCATTTGAAAAGGTTTCCGAACCACACGGTGGACCATACTCTGTGTTTCCCATGCATGTTTTAGCTGAAGGAAGAATCCCTTAAACCTGGAGAGTTGGGACCCATGGAATGGGTACCATGCAGTATGACTTCAAAGGGTCTGCGTTTGCTCACAGAACTTCACCAATGCTATCAGCCCGAAGTGTCCAGCCTTATGTCTCACCCAGCTCTGGGTGTAGATGTGGTAAATCCAGGTTGCATCAGAAGCCCTGAATGAATTATTTAAGAATTGCTCTCTATTTCACTGTCATAGTGTTTGGTTTTTGAAATTTATTTTGATAATGGGATTTATCGGATTTTCACTGCTGCATTTAGGCCGCTGTACACACGCTTGATTTCCTTATGGAGACATATAAATCCATGGGTCTTAAGATTCTTACTTGTCAGGTATATTCCCAGGCGTTGAATATGGGGTCTTGGTTCCATTTCGTTGAGCAAGGAGTAGGTCTTGTCTATTATATATTTGGCTTATGGAACGGTATCTGTGCTAATTTCAATCTCTGGTTTGATGCAGCACCCCAACTCACATTTCCCCATAAGCAAGCATAAGTTGGTTTTCTAAATTTGAGACCCTGTTCTGTTTTGTAATTCAGTTCATGTGTAGCCAAGTTTACCTTCCGTGTATTAGTGATATCTTATGATGTTTCTTTTTCTGTGTGACTTATTTCTCGTAGAATCGTCGTACCTGAATCCACTCATTATGTCGCTACGGGCCTGATGACGTAGATTTCATTGCTGAGTGTTATTCCATTGTACGTACGTACCACAACTTCTTTATCCATTTTTTGCTTTCTCGGATATTTAACTTGTACCGTAGACGAGGTTCTTGTTAACAGAGCCGTCCCAAACTTTGGTGTGGCTGTGTGTTTTTGATTTTAATTTCCCTAAGCTATAGGACCCTAAGTGGAAGTGCCATAGGCTGTGTTGCTCTGTTTCCTACGTGTTTCAGGAAACACCATACACTTCTCCAGAGTGGCTGTTGGCAATTTACATCCCGCCCATCAGCATAACAAGGCTCCCTCTTCTCCATGACCTGTCCTGCCTTTCTGGATTTTACACTTTTTTCAGATGGCCCTTTTGACAGGGGGGCAGTGAGACTTCATTGCAGTGCAGATTTCCTTGACACGCTTGCTTGGTTGGCCAAAAAGGGCGTATGCGTTTTTTCCTGAATATATTCAGGAAAAAGCGCATACGCCCGTTTTGGCCAAGTGCATCATTGTGGACATTCTGCCTCTTTTCCTATGCTTTAAGTGTAATTCCAGTCTGCCCACTGAAATCGTTTTCCTGAAATTTTGCCGCGCTTTCAAGTCCTCTTCGAAGACTTACTTCAATACATTTTTGGACGATAGCTGTCATTCATAACTCTGCAGGTTTGTGAATTACAGTGCCCCTGAGCTCCTTTCTTCAACTCGCTTTCTTGTGAGCTGGCCGCAAAACCGCAGGATTGCTTCAGGCCTTCTTCTGGTTCCGGCAGGGCACGCTGAGCCTTTGGTTAATTCCTCTTCCTGGTAGGAAATGAGCGTTCCATTTGCCCGTGCAGACACCTACAGCTAGTCTCTCATTGGTTCTCCCTATTCCTGTTCATCTTGCGCAGAAATTGCAAACTGTGCCAAACAGGAGGTTAAAGGCACTGACTCTCCAAGTGTGGAGAGCGTTAGTAAAGCGTCTGGAATGGTGAACCCGAGTACCAGGGGACGAAACCTGAGATGCATTTGAAAATATTTCCCAATCACACGGTGGACCATACTCTCGGTTTCTCATGCATGTTTTAGCTGAAGGAAGAATCTTTTAAACCTGGAGAGTTGGGACCCATGGAATGGGGACCATGCAGTATGACTTCAAAGGGTCTGCGTTTGCTCACCGAACCTCACCAATGCTATCAGCCCGAAGTGTCCAGCCTTATGTCTCACCCCGCTCTGGGTGTAGATGTGGTAAATCCAGGTTGCATCACAAGCCCTGAATGAATTATTTAAAAATTGCTCTCTATTTCACTGTCATAGTGTTTTGTTTTTGAAATTTATTTTGATAATGGGATTTATCGGATTTTCACTGCTGGGTTTAGGCCGCTGTACACACGCTTGATTTCCTTATGGAGACATATAAATCCATGGGTCTTAAGATTCTTACTTGTCAGGTATATTCTCAGGCGTTGAATATGGGGTGTTGAGTCCCTTTCACTGAGCAAGGTGTAGGTCTTGTCTATTATATATTTGGCTTATGGAACGGTATCTGTGCTAATTTCAATCTCTGGTTTTATGCAGCACCCCAACTCACCTTTCCCCATAAGCAAGCATAAGTTGGTTTTCTAAATTTGAGACCCTGTTCTGTTTTGTAATTCAGTTCATGTGTAGCCAAGTTTCCCTTCCGTGTGTTAGTGAAATCTTATGATGTTTCTTTTTCTGTGTGACTTATTTCTCGTAGAATCGTCGTACCTGAATCCACTCATTATGCAGCTACGGGCCTGATGACGTAGATTTCATTGCTGAGTGTTATTCCATTGTACGTACGTACCACAACTTCTTTATCCATTTTTTACTTTCTCGGATATTTAACTTGTACCCTAGACGAGGTTCTTGTAAACAGAGCCTTCCCAAACTTTGGGGTGGCTGTGTGTTTTTGATTTTAATTTCCCTAAGCTATAGGACCCTAAGTGGAAGTGCCATAGGCTGTGTTGCTTTGTTTCCTACGTGTTTCAGGAAACACCATACACTTCTCCAGATTGCCTGTTGGCAATTTACATCTCGCCCATCAGCATAACAAGGTTCCGTGTTCTCCATGACCTGTGCTGCCTTTCTGGATTTTACACCTGTTTCAGATGGCCCTTTTGACCGGGGGGCAGTGAGACTTCATTGTAGTGCAGATTTCCTTTACACGCTTGCTTGGTTCGCCAAAAAGGGCGTATGCGTTTTTTCCTGAATATATTCAGGAAAAAACGCATACGCCCTTTTTGGCCAAGTGCACCATTGTCCACATTCAGCCTCTTTTACTATGCTTTAAGTGCAATTCCAGTCTACCTCCTGAAATCGTTTTCCTGAAATTCTGCCCCGCTTTCAAGTCCTCTTCGAAAACCATCTTCAATACATTTTTGGACGATAGCTGTCATTCATAACTCTGCAGTATTGTGAATTACAGTGCCCCTGAGCTCCTTTCTTCAACTCGCTTTCTTGTGAGCTGGCCGCAAACCCACATGATTGCTTCAGGCCCTAATCTGGTTCTGGCACGGCATGCTGAGCCTTTGGTTAATTCCTCTTCCTTGTGGGAAATGAGCATTAAATTTGCACGTGCAGACACCTACAGCTAGTCTCTGATTTGTTCTGCCTATTCCTGTTCACCTTGCGCAGAATTTCCAAACTGTGCCAAACAGGAGGTTAAAGGCACTGACTCTCCAAGTGGAGAGAGTGTTAGTAAAGGGTCTGGAATGGTGAACCCGTGTAAAAGGGGACGAAAACTGAGATGCATTTGAAAATGCTTCCCAGTCACACGGTGGACCATACTTTGTGTTTCCCATGCATGTTTTAGCTGAAGGAAGAATCTCTTAAACTTGGAGAGTTGGGACCCATGGAATGGGTACCATGCAGTATGACTTCAAAGGATCTGCATTTCTTCATCGTACCTCAACAGTGCTATCCGCCGAAGTGTCCAACCTTATGTCTCACTCAGCTCTTGGTGCAGATGTGGTTAATCCAGGTTGCATCACAAGCTCTGAATGAATTATTTAAGAATAGCTCTCTATTTCACTGTCATTGTGTTTTGTTTTTGTAATTCATTTTGATAATTGGATTTATCGGATTTTCTCTGCTGCGTTCATAAATCTATACACACGCTTGATTCTCTTATGGAGACATATAAATCCATGGGTTTGAAGATTCTTACTAGTCAGGTGTATTCCTAGGCGTTGAATATGGGGTGTTTAGTCCATTTCGTTGAGCAACTGGTAGGTCTTGACTATTACATATTTGGCTTATGGAAAGGTATCTGTGCTAATTTCTATCTCTGGTTTTATGCAGCACCCCAGCTCTCCTTTATCCTTAAGCAAGCATATGTTGGTTTTCTAATTTTGAGACCCCATTCTGTTTTGTAATTCAGTTCATTTGTAGCCACGTTTACATTCCATATATTAGTAATATCGTGTGTCTTTTTCTTTTTGAATTATGTGACTTCGAATGATCATACGTAACTCCTCTGTGGTTGTTACAACTGGCCATATTTCATTGATTTCCAGGCTGAGTAATATTCCACTCTACATAAGTGCCACATCTCTATCCATTTTTTCCCTCAGAGACTTATAAATTATATCCTAGTCGAGGATCTTTTAAACATAGAGGCGGTAAATATTGGGGTGCCTGTGTCCTCTCGATTTTTGTTTTTCCCAAGATATACGTCCATGAGTGCAAGTGCCCTGTGCTCTGTAGCTCATTTTTTAGGTGCTTTAGTAAACACAATACACTTCTCCAGAGTGACCGTTGGCAATATACATTTCCAGTATAAGCCTCAGAGGGCTCCCTTTTCTCCTTGCCCTGTCCTGCATTTCTGGTGTTTACACTTTATGAGGAAGGCTCTTCTGACTGATGCGAAGTGATATGTTTTGTAGTATTGATTTCCAGTGCCCACCTGTTTGGTTGGCTAAAAAAGTGTATGCCCTTTTCTTGAATACATACAGAAAAAGACGCATACACCCTTTTTGGCCAATTGCAATGTTGGCAATGTTCAGCCCCTTTTCTTGTGCTTAATGGCGAGTCCTTTCTACCTCTTCCAATCCCTTTCCTGCCATTTTCTGTTGCTTACAAGTCCTTTCCTCTGACTTTCCTCAAGACATTTTTCAGTGATAGATATTTTGAACTCTGCAGTTTCGTGAATTTTAGTGTCCCTGAGTTCCATTTTTCAACTTGTGTTTATGGGAACTGGCCACAAAGCAGCGGAATTTCCTCAAGCCCTATTCTGTTTCCATGGGCAACCCTAGCCTTTGGTCAATTCGTCTTCCTGATTGGAAATAAGAGTGACATGTGCCTGTCCGAACACCTAGGACTTGTCTCTCATTGTTCCTCCTCCTTCTGCTTCATCCTCTGGACAAATTCCAAACTGTCTGCAACAGGATGTTGACAGTGCTGACATCTCCAAGTGGGGAGACTGTTCGTAAAGACGCTGGAGGGGTGAACCCGAGCACCAGGAGATGAGGAGTTGAGATGCCTTTTCCAAACTCTTCCCGATCAGACGGTATACCAACCTCTGGGTGTGACAGGCATGTTTTAGCTGTAGGAAGTGTCCCATTCATGTGAGGAGAACACCAGGGCTTTTACAAAATCAGTGTCTCTCCACAACCCAAACTGGGGAATTTTTTAAGCTACGGCTACACATATGTTCATTAAGGGCCTTGGGAAGTAGGCAGAGTCCAAACTTTAGATGACTGAAGTCTTCAGGGTCAGAAGCACTCACCACCGGCTTCCCTTAGGTTCCATTTTAACTGTCATTAATAGATGATGTCAATAAAAATATCTATTCTTTTTCAGATGATTTCCCCTTATAGGTTATTGTAAAATATTGAGTGTAGTTCCCTGTGCTATACAGTAGTTCCTTGTTGATGATCGATTTTATACATAGCAGTGTGTATGTGTTAATCCCAAACTGTTAATTTATCCCTCCTCCCACCTTTCCCCTTTGGTAATAATAAATTATAAGATTTTATACTTCTCAGAATTGGGGGAGCTGAAAGAGAGGTATCATTTTCAATGGAAAAGCATTTAAAACAAGATTGAAGCTTTAACCAAGATTATTAGATGTACATCCTTGGAAAGAAATCACTTCGTTTCTCTAATATTGACCTGACAAATAAGACAAACCTTTTCACTGAACTTGCTTATAATAAAGTGATGGAAATATCAAATGGGAGTGTTAGAAACATCTTATTTTACCCGAGCCTTATACACTGTTCTATGTTAATTACAGTTTGGCTCAAACATCTGTTCATTGAAGTTACAATGTTCTCAATTTCTGTTACTGATCCTCCAGAGTGGACCCCAACAAGTGTCCCCCTGCCCAGTGTCATTGGAGGCAACAGATTGAGACTGAGTTTGGTTCAGAAGCAAAGGAAACTTTATATTTTGATCAGAGAATGGAGAGGTGAGAGCATGTGCTACCCCGTGGGCTGTGGGCTGGGCTGCTGTGTAGAGATCCTGTCAGAGTCAGTGGGAGGGAGGGGGCGGAGCTCTCGAGGGCCCGGTTGGCTGCAGCTCAGGCTCTATATCGCAGAGTGTGCACTGTGTCCCAGGAGCTGAACTGTCGACCCAGCCATTCCGCACTAGGAAATCTGGTCTGAAGTGCCGGCTGTTGAACCTCTGTATGCGGGACCCTAGGAGCATGTGAAATTAGACAAAGCACAAAGGATAAAAAAGGTTAGACTTTATTTTATTGCCCAGATTCTATTTTTATCTCCCAGGGATTTTTAAGGGGCTTTGCCTGGGAAAAAGCCCTCTTCTGCCTTTTTTCTCCTTCCTCATTCTTAGAGTGCTGAGGGTGCAGACCCTTCTTCTGTAACTGCTGAGTGCTGAGTTAGGAGCCCTCATACCCGTGGGCGAGGGTCAGAACTTCTCCCCAGCAGCCTCCAGGTGACGTTGATTGTCCCCAGGCCTCCTGCCTCCCCGCTCGTCCGCCTGAGCACCAGTATTGGAAGCGTTATAGATTCTAATGACCTTTAAGGTTCCAGGAAGGAGATGTGCAGTGACGCTGTGAGGTCCAGTTTCACCCCGCCCTGCATTTGTTTGGTCACCTTAGGCTGACCGTTTCTGCCAGCCTAGATGCTCTGACCAGTAGTCTGCACTTTCTTCAATTAGGCCCCTGAATTAACGTAAAAAGAGCACCAGGTGTCAGGACCCTGCCTGCTCAACTCCCAGACAGCCCAGGGTCAGTGGTGATGAAGGACCATGATGCCCACTGAGTCAACAGCCTTTTGAAGTAAACAGGAGTCCAGCTGGTCTTATTGGCCACCATCATCACAGTGTCTGTAGGCTCTTCTATGGTGACAGCGTGATATACGTTTCCCCCGCCAAGATTATTAGGTCCGCTCTGGGTGCAGTAAGTCCTGCAAGCAGTAGTCTACTCTTTTGGGACACACTCTTGTTGTTTTATGAGAGAAACTCCAGGTCAAGTGATGGTCACATGAGTCGTCATGGTGCCCTTTTACCCCGGTTATCTCTCTGGAGGTTGGAGTTGGAGGGCCTCCTCACTCGAGGTCAGTGTGCCCACGGAGCAAACCCTGCAACTTCAGGGCATGGTTGGGGCCTAGGATCACCACGTGGGGTCCTTTTCCCTTAGGAGGGAGGTGGCCTTTTGTGCTGCTGATTTCCAGGTTTTCAGATACCGCCAGTATCTTGGCCAGATGTGGCGGTGGGCCAAGCCCATTGGTGACCGTAGTTTATCCTACCGGGATGGCATTCTTGCATTGTTCCATTTCAAGTGGTCCCAGTTTTTGCACTAATACTCCAATAGCGATTCACCATTCACCAGGAATGTAAAGGTCAAAGGGTTTAGCTAAATTAGGGAGTTCCAGGGCAAGGGTCTGAATTGACTGCTCTTTCCATTCTTGAAAGGCCACTTCTGGATTCTATTCAAAAGGATCATCATCTTTTCCTTTCAGTGTTTCATATAGAGGCCCAGCTAGTAGACTGTAGTTAGGGATCCAGAAGCACCAACCCTGGCCTCCCCAGGAACCCCTAAGCTGTCTTCTAGTTTTAGAAATGGGTAAGGCTGTAAATTGTTTCTTCCCTTTCCTGAGATGGGCTTCTCCGACCTTCTGTGAGAATGAAGCCCAGGCAGGTCACCGTAGTCTGTATTTGAGCTTTTTATTTGACAACTTCTATCCTTTATTGGCTTGGTAGTTCAGAGGTCTCCTTAGTAGGGCTGGCGATCAGAATGTCGTCTGCATATTGAAGGAGTGTTTCCTTTTCCAGAGGTAGAACTTTTAGGTCTTTAACAGAGCTTTCCCCAAAGATGGTGTGGGAATTTTTGAACCCTTGGGGCAACACGGCCCAGAAGTATTGTTTTAGTTGTATGTTGAGTCCTGCCACTCACAAGCCAAAATTTCTTGTGACTCTGGGACTAATAGAATACAAAAGAAGGCATCATTGAAGACTAATACAGAATACCATGTCCCAGTGGTTGGTAGAATGACCAGCAGGGTGTAGGATTTAGGAACTACTGGAGGTATATCCTCGGTGGCTTCACTGACTGTCCTGGCATCCTTTACCAGGACTCCAGCAGCCCATGGGGCTCTCGAGGTCAGGCCAATCCCAGGATATAGAGCTCACCTGGGCAGGTACCCCACCCCCACCCCAGCCCACGGTGCTCTCCTGTTCAGGCCCCTCCCAGGATATGGGGTTCCCTGGGCAGGTTCCCCTGCAGCCCATGGGGCTCTCATGGTCAGGCCCCTCCCAGGATACAGAGCTACCCTTGCAGTTACCCTGGCAGGGCTGGGCACACAGGTACCGTGCACATCGCCCTCATTGCAGAGCACTTCCAGCTCACCTGTCACTCAGATCTGACACAGAGCACCTCAGAGCAGGACTTGAACTAAGAAACAGCAGCTCCAACAGGTCTGTGACCCTGGGCATCACTCTGTGTGGCCTCCCTCCACCTGGTCTTCCAGAGACTTCCACTGCACCCGGGGCACCAGGCCTCTGTCTCCACCCACCACCCACCCCTCCTCTCCCTGACTCCTGGGCTCCTCTCATTAGGAGAGGGTTTTCTTGAAGTTGTCTCCCACTCATGGGCCAGATAATATAATTAGAAAACAAGCCAGAGCTGCAACCCCTTGTCTATCCTGACTCTCAGGAGCCCACACCTGTTCCTTGGACCTGGCCGATTCAGCAAGTTCCACTTTCTGCAACTGTGAGCGCCTGAGGGGTGATTATTGGCTGGCCTGGGAAGCCTGACCGTGCCGGCCAGCCCTCCCCAGGTGTGCCTGTTTGAGATCAATATAAACACCGCTCCAGGCAGCAAGAGCCCCTGCAGCTGTGCCTGACGCCATTTTCTCTGCCCTGTCAGCAGCCTCGGGGCTGGACTGGTGGGAGGGAGTGAGAGGCCACGGCTTTGTGGGTGGCCCAGTGTGAGTGGGGCTCTGCTGGACTTTCTGCAGCAGTTACCAAGATGCCACCTGCTAAAGAAGAGGATGTGCCACCCATATCTGCCTCTGGAATTTCTCCCTGGGCAGAGGTGAGTGAGGAAGAAAGCAGTGGGGGCCCGGACAGCAGGGGTATCTCAGGCAGGGAAATGGAAAGCTTCCAGAAGAGTACCCAGGGCCAGGACCACCCTGGCTGGCCTGCAGGCACCAAATCGGCTGGCATGCTGTCGCTCATGTGGCTCCATGGCCCTTCCTCTAGGCTTTCAAGTCCTTGTACATATTCAGGTGTTTTACCTGGGAAGGGTGGGAACATTTCAGCAGCAGCTGGCCTGGGGCTCGGCCCACATTTACTCACAGATGCCTTGGCACGGTCCCCCAGCTTTGCAATGAGGGCGCTTGTTGCGTGGGGCCTGCTGGCTGAATGGGAGATGATTCCCCACCACTGGCCAACTACAGAATTGTTTACAACTGGAGCAAGTGCCCTGATACGGTTTTCCTCTGTGTAACTGGTGGGTTCTGTTTTTTTTTTTCTTTTTTTCATTTTTGGTTCAAGGTAGATTTTATTCCTCTTTTTTGTATTTACAGATATAAGCATGGAAATAATTTATTCATATAAATACATGTATGTGAAGGGAAGAATATTTTTTCTGTTTTACTTTTTGTAATTTTGAATTTTATTTTATTTTTTTATACAGCAGGTTCTTTTTGGTTATCTATTTTATACATATAAATGTATACATGCCAATCCCAATCTCTCAATCCTCCCACCACCACCCCACAACAGCTTTCCCCCCTTGGTGTCCATACGTTTGTTGTCTACATCTGTTGCTCTATTTCTGCCTTAAAAAACGGTTCATCTGTATAATTTTTCTAGGTTCCACATATATGCATTAATATACAAGATTTGTTTTTCTATTTCTGACTTACTTCACTCTGTATGACAGTCTCTAGATCCATCAACGTCTCTACAAATGACCCAATTTCATTCCTTTTTATGGCTTAGTAATATTCCATTTTATATTTGTACCACATCTTTATGCATTCGTCTGTCTGTGGGCATTTAGGTTGCTTCCATTACCTGGATATTTTAAATAGTGATGCAATGAACATTGAGGTGAATGTCTCTTTTTGATTTATGGTTTTGTCTGGGTATATGCCCAGTAGTGGGATTGTTGTATCATAAGGTAATTCTATTCTTAGTTTTATAAGAAACTCCATAATGTTCTCCACAGTGACTGTATCAATTTACATTCCCAACAATAGTGGAAGAGGGTTCCTTATCTCCACACCCTTTCCAGCATTTGTTATTTGTAGATTTTCTGATGATGCCCATTCTAACAGGTGTGAGGTGATACACCATGGATGAGTCTATTTCGTTGAGCAAAGAGTAGGTCTTGTCTATTACATATTTGGCTTATGGAATGGTATGTGTGCTAATTTCAATCTCTGGTTTTATACAGCACCCCAACTCAACTTTCCCCTTAAGCAAGCATAAGTTTTTATCTAAATGTGAGACTGTTCGGTTTTGTAATTCAGTTTATGTGTAGCCAAGTTTACACTCCCTCTATTAGTGATATCTTATGATAATTATCTTTCTCTGTGTGACATATTTCTCTTAGAATCATCATACTTAAATCCACTCAATTTGCTGCTACAGGCCTGATGACATTGATTTCATTGCTGAGTGATATTCCATTGTACGTAAGTAGCACAACTCCTTTATCCATTTTTTTCTTTCTGGGATATTTAATTTGTACTGGACTCGAGGTTCTTGTAAACACAGCAGCCCTAAATTTTGTGTTGGCTGTGTCTTGTTGATTTTAATTTTCCTAAGCTATAGGGCCAAAAGTGGAAGTGCCCTAGTCTCCGTAGCTTTGTTTTTCAGATGTTTCAGGATACACCATAAACATCTCCAGAGTGTCTGTTGGCAATTTACATCCCGCCCATCAGCATAACAAGGCTCCCTGTTCTCCATGGCCTGTCCTGTGTTTCTGGTTTTTACACTTTTTTCAGATGGCCCTTTTGACGAATGGGAAATGAGACTTCATTGTAGTACGGATTTCCATTGCTCGAGTGCTTGGTTGGCCAAAAAGGGCATATGCGTTTTTTCCTGAATATATTCAGGAAAAAATGTATACGCACTGTTCGTCCAAGTGCATCACTGTCAAAGATCTGCCGCTTTTCACATGTTTTAAATGCAATTCCAATCTACCTCCTGAAATATGATTCCTCAATTCTGCCTCGTTTTCAAGTCCTCTTTGCAGACTTACTTCAATATATTTTTGCCAATAGCTGTCATTTATAACTCTGCAGGTTTGTGAATTACAGTGCCCGTGATTTCCTTTCTTAACTCGCTTCCTTGAAAGCTGGCCACAAAACCACAGGTTTGCTTCAGGCTGTAATCAGGGTGTGGCACGGCACTCTGAGCCTTTGGTTAATTCCTCTTCCTGGTGGGAAATTAGAGTTAAATGTGCCCCTCCAGACACCTGCCTCACTCCCAGCCCCTTGGTGATGTGTGTCCTCTGGTTTGAGGCCACATGTGATGGGTTCCTCATCTTTTGATGATGTGGCCCCACTGGTGTGAGGACACTCCTGCCTGCTTCCCATCCCCTTGGTGATGTGGTCCCTCCGGCGAGAGTCTGATCCTGGTTGGGTTCCTCACACTTCTGTGAGGTGGGCCCTCTTCTCTGAGGTCACTCCTGCCTGGCTAGCACACCCCGCCTTGGCGAAGTCAGACCTCTGGTGGCAGTTGGAGCCTGCTGGGAGCCTCCTCCCCTCGGTGATGAGGCCCTCTGGCATCAGGCCCTAACTGCTGGGTTCCCACATTTTCTAATACGTCCTAAGTGGTGCGAGGGCACTCCTGCCAGGTTCCCATCCCCATGGGCATGTGGGCCTTCTGCTCTAAGGTCCCAACACCTGTGTTGTTCACCGTTTCATGATGTTGGCTCTCTGGTGTTAGTTCACTCAGGCCTAGATCCCATGGACTCTGTGCTCTGAGCTGCCTGCTGGGAGGTTCCTACTGCTGAATTCCTTACCTTTTCTATTCTTTGGGTCCTGTGTTTTCATGCTCCTCCTTCCTGACTCACTCCCAGCCCCTTTGTGATGTAGGTCCTCTGGTTTGAGGCCACATGTGCCGGTTTCCTCACCTTTATTGATGTGGCCCCACTGGTGTGAGGACACTCCTGCCTGGTTCCCATCCACTTGGTGATGGGGGCCCTCTGGTGAGAGCCTGATCCTGGCTGGATTCCTCACCCTTCTGTGAGGTAGACCCTCTGCTGTGAGGTCACTCCTGCCTGGCTGGCACACGTCACCTTGGCGATGTGGGCCCTCAGTTGGGAGTTGGTGCCTGCTGGGAGTCTCCTCCCCTCGGTAATGAGGGCCCTCTGGCGTCAGGCCCTAACTCATGGGCTCCCAAAATTTTCTGATGTGCGCCCTGTCGTGCGAGTACACTCCTGCCAGGGTCCCATCCCCATGGGGATGTTGGCTTTCTGCTCTGAAGTCCCAACGCCTGGGTTGCTAACAGTGTCTGAACGTGGGCCCTCTGCTGTGAGTTCACTCCGGCATGGATCCCATAGCCTCGGTGCTCTGGGCCACCTGCTTGGAGCTTCCAACTGTAGGGTTCCTCACCTTTTTATTCTATGGGCCCTCTGTTGTGAGTCTCCTCCTGCATGCCTCACTCCCAGCCCTTTCGTGATGTGTGTCCCCTTATTTGAGGCCACATGTGCTGTGTTCCTCACCTTTGGCTGAGGTGGCCCCACTGGTGTGAGGACACTCCTGCCTGGTTTCCATCCCCTTGGTGATGTGGGCCCTCTGGTTAGAGTCTGATCCTGGTTGGGTTCCTCACACTTCTGTGAGGTGGGCCCTCTGCTGTGAGGTAACTCCTGCCTGGCTTGCTCCCATTGCCTTGGTGACGTCGGCCCTCTGGTGGCATTTGGAGCCTGCTGGTAGCCTCCTGTCCTCGGTGATGAGGGCCCTCTGGCGTCAGGCCCTAACTGCTGGGTTCCCACATTTTCTGATACGTGTTAAGTTGTGCGAGGACACTCCTGCGAGGTTCCTATCCCCATGGGGATGTGGGTCTTCTGCTCTGAGGTTCCACTGGCTGGGTTGCTCACAGTTTCATGATGTGGGCCCTCTGCTGTGAGTTCACTGTGGCCTGGATCCCATAGACTCCATGCTCTGGGTCACCTGCTGGGAGGTTCAAACTGCTGGATTCCTCACATTTTTTATTCTGTGGGCCCTGTGTTGTTAGGCTACTCCTGCTTGCCTCACTCGGAGCACCTTGGAAATGTGGGTCCTCTGGTTTAGGCCACATGTGCTGGGTTCCTCACCTTTCTATAATGTGGCCACACTGGTGTGAGGACACTGCTGCCTTTTTCCGATCCCCTTGGTGATGTGGGCTCTCTGGTGAGAGTCTTATCCTGGCTGGTTTCCTCACCCTTCTGTGAGGTAGACCCTCTGCTGTGAGGTCACTCCTGCCTGGCTGGCACACATCACCTTGGCGACGTGGGCCCTCAGTTGGGAGTTGGTGCCTGCTGGGGGTCTCCACCCCTCGGTAATGAGGGCCCTCTGGCGTCAGACCCTAACTCCTGGGCTCCCAAAATTTTCTGATGTGCGCCCTGTGGTGCGACTACACTCCTGCCAGGTTCCCAACCCCATGGGAATGTGGGCCTTCTGCTCTGAGGTCCCAACGGTGGGTTGCTCAGTTTCATGATGAGGGTCCTCTGGTGTGAGTTCACTCCGTCCTGGATCCAATAGCCTCGCTGCTCCTGGCTGCCTGCGGGGAGGTTCCAACTGCGGGATTCCTCACCTTTTTTCTTCTATGGGCCCTCTGTTTTGAGACTCCTCCTGCCTGCCTGACTCCCAGCCCCTTGGTGATGTGTGTCCTCTGGTTTGAGGCTACGTGTGCTGGGTACCTCACCTTTCGATTATGTGGCCCCACTGGTGTGAGGACACTCCTGCCTGGTTCCTATCCCCTTGGTGATGTGGGCCCTCTGGTGAGAGTCTGATCCTGGCTGAGTTCCTCACCCTTCTGTGAGGTGGACCCTCTGCTGTGAGGTCACTCCTGCCTGGCTGGCACGCCCCACCTTGGCAACGTCGGCCCTCTTGTGGCAGTTGGAGCCTGCTGGGAGCTTCCTCTCCTCGGTGATGAGGGCCCTCTGGCGTCAGGCCCTAACTTCTGGGCTCCCAAAATTCTCTAATGTGCGCCCTGTGGTGCGAGTACACTCCTGCCAGGTTCCCAACCACATGGGAATGTGGGCCTTCTGCTCTGAGGTCCCAACGGCTGGGTTGCTCACAGTTTCATGATGAGGGCCCTCTGTTTTGTGTTCAGTCAGGCCTGGATCCCATATCCTCGCTGCTCCTGGCCGCCTGCTGGGAGGTTCCAACTGCGGGATTCCTCACCTTTTTTATTCCATGGGCCGTCTGTTTTGAGGCTCCTCCTGCCTGCCTCACTCCCAGCCCCTTGGTGATGTGTGTCCTCTAGTTTGAGGCCACGTGTGCTGGGTCCATCACATTTCGGTGATGTGGCCCCACTGGTGTGAGGACACTCCTGCCTGGTTTCCATTCCCTTGGTGATGTGGGCCCTCTGGTGAGAGTCTGATCCTCTTTGGGTTCCTCACACTTTTGTGTGGTTGGCCCTCTGCTCTGAGGTCACTCCTGCCTGGCTGGCACACACCGCATTGGCGACGTCAGCCCTCTGGTAGCAGTTGGAGCTTGCTGGGAGCCTCCTCTCCTCAGTGATGAGGGCCCTCTGGCGTCTGGCCCTAACTGCTGGGCTCCCCACATTTTCTGATGTGTGCCCACTGGTGCGATGACACTCCTGCTTGGTTCCCTCCCCCATGGGGATGTGGGCCTTGTGCTCTGAGGTCACAACGGCTGGGTTGCTTACAGTATCACGATGAGGGCCCTCTGTTGTGAGTTCATCACTGCCTGGATCCCATAGCCTCGGTGATCTGGGCCGCCTGCTGGGATGTTCCAACGGCTGGATTCAACACCTTTTTTATACAATGGGCCATGTGTTGGGAGGTTAATCCTGCCTGCCTCGCTCCGAGGCCCATGGTGATGTGGGTCCTCTGGTTTGAGGCCACATGTGCTGGGTACCTCAACTTTCGATGATGTGGTCCCACGGGTGTGAGGACACTCCTGCCTGGTTCCCAGCCCCTTGCTGTTGTGGGCACTCTGGTGAGGGTCTGATCCTTCCTGGGTTCCTTACCCTTCTGTGAGGTGGGCTCTCTGATGTGAGGTCACTCCTGCATGGCTGGCTCACGTCGCCTTGGCGACGTGGGTCTTCTGTTGGCCACTGAAGCATACTGGGAGGCTCCTACACTCTTTAATGAGGGCCCTGGAAAAAACGCATATGCCCTTTTTGACCAAGTGCATCATTGTCGACATTCTGACTCTTTTCCTATACTTTCAGAGGATTTCCCGTCTACCTCCTGAAATCGTAGTCCTGGAATTCTGCCCCACGTTCAAGTCCTCTTTGTAGCCTTACTTCAATATATTTTTGGATGATAGCTGTCATTTATAACTCTGCAGGTTTGTGAATTACAGTGGCCCTGAGCTCCTTTCTTCAACTCGTTTTCTTGTGAGCTGGCCGCAAAACCGCAGGATTGCTTCAGGCCCTAATCTGGTTCTGGCAGGGCACACTGAGAGTTTGGCTAAATCCCCTTCCTGGTGGGAAATGAGTGTTCCATTTGCCCGTGCAGACACCTACAGCTAGTCTCTCATTGGTTCTCCATATTCCTGTTCATCTTGCGCAGAAATTGCAAACTGTGCCAAACAGGAGGTTAAAGGCACTGACTCTCCAAGTGGGGAGAGTGTTAGTAAAGCGTCTGGAGCGGTGAACCCGAGTACCAGGGGACGAAACCTGAGATGCATTTGAAAACGTTTCCCAATCACACGGTGGACCATACTCTGGGTTTCCCATGCATGTTTTAGCTGAAGGAAGAATCCATTAAACCTGGAGAGTTGGGACCCATGGAATGGCTACCATGCAGTATGACTTCAAAGGGTCTGCGTTTGCTCACCGAACCTCACCATTGCTATCAGCCCGAAGTGTCCAGCCTTATGTCTCAACCAGCTTTGGGTGTAGAGGTGATAAATCCAGGTTGCATCAGAAGCCCTGAATGAATTATTTAAGAATTGCTCTCTATTTCACTGTCATTGTGTTTTGTTTGTGAAATTTATTTTGATAATGGGATTTATCGGATTTTCACTGCTGCGTTTAGGCTGCTGTACACACGATTGATTTCCTTATGGAGACATATAAATCCATGGGTCTTAAGATTCTTACTTGTCAGGTATATTCCCAGGCGTTGAATATGGGGTGTTGAGTCCATTTCGTTGAGCAAGGAGTAGGTCTTGTCTATTATATATTTGGCTTATGGAACGATATCTGTGCTAATTTCAATCTCTGGTTTTATGCAGCACCCCAACTCACCTTTCCCCATAAGCAAGCATAAGTTGGTTTTCTAAATTTGTGACCCTGTTCTGTTTTGTAATTCAGTTCATGTGTAGACAAGTTTACCTTCCGTGTATTAGTGATATGTTATGATGTTTCTTTTTCTGTGTGACTTATTTCTCGTAGAATCGTCGTACCTGAATCCACTCATTATGCCGCTATGGGCCTGATGACCTAGATTTCATTGCTGAGTGATATTCCATTGTACGAACGTACCACAATTTCTTTATCCATTTTTTGCTTTCTCGGATATTTAACTTGTACCGTAGACGAGGTTCTTGTAAACAGAGCCGTCCCAAACTTTGGGGTGGCTGTGTGTTTTTGATTTAATTTCCCTAAGCTATAGGACCCTAAGTGGAAGTGCCATAGGCTGTGTTGCTTTGTTTCCTACGTGTTTCAGGAAACACCATACACTTCTCCAGAGTGGCTGTTGGCAATTTACATCCCGCCCATCAGCATAACAAGGCTCCCTGTTCTCCATGACCTGTCCTGCCTTTCTGGATTTTACAATTTTTTCAGATGGCCCTTTTGACCGGGGGGCAGTGAGACTTCATTGTAGTGCAGATTTCCTTTACACGCTTGCTTGGTTGGCCAAAAAGTGCGTATGCGTTTTTTCCTGAATATATTCAGGAAAAAACGCATACGCCCTTTTTGGCCAAGTGCATCATTGTGGACATTCTGCCTCTTTTCCTATGCTTTAAGTGCAATTCCAGTCTACCCCCTGAAATCGTTTTCCTGAAATTCTGCCTCGCTTTCAAGTCTTCTTCGAAGACTTACTTCAATACATTTTTGGACGATAGCTGTCATTCTTAACTCTGCAGGTTTGTGAATTACAGTGCCCCTGAGCTCCTTTCTTCAACTCGCTTTCTTGTGAGCTGGCCGCAAAACCGCAGTATTGCTTCAGGCCCTAATCTGGTTCTGGCAGGGCACGCTGAGCCTTTGGTTAATTCCTCTTCCTGGTGGGAAATGAGCGTTCCATTTGCCCGTGCAGACACCTACAGCTAGCCTCTCATTGGTTCTCCCTATTCCTGTTCATCTTGCGCAGAAATTGCAAACTGTGCCAAACAGGAGGTTAAAGGCACTGACTCTCCAGGTGCGGAGAGGTTTAGTAGAGCGTTTGGAACGGTGAACCAGAGTACCTGGGGACGAAACCTGAGCTGCATTTGAAAACGTTTCCCAATCACACGGTGGACCATACTCTTGTTTTCCCATGCATGTTTTAGCTGAAGGAAGAATCCTTTAAACCTGAAGAGTTGGGACCCATGGAATGGGTACCATGCAGTATGACTTCAAATGGTCTGCGTTTGCTCACCGAACCTCACCAATGCTATCAGCCCGAAGTGTCCAGCCTTATGTCTCACCCAGCTCTGGGTGTAGATGTGGTAAATCCAGGTTGCATCACAAGCCCTGAATGAATTATTTAAGAATTGCTCTCTATTTCACTGTCATTATGTTTTGTTTTTGAAATTTATTTTGATAATGGGATTTATCGGATTTTCACTGCTGCGTTTAGGCCGCGGTACACACGCTTCATTTCCTTATGGAGACATATAAATCCATGGGTCTTAAGATTCTTGCTTGTCAGGTATATCCCCATGCGTTGAATATGGGGTGTTGAGTCCATTTCGTTGAGCAAGGAGTAGGTCTTGTCTATTATATATTTGGCTTATGGAACGGTATCTGTGCTAATTTCAATCTCTGGTTTTATGCAGCACCCCAACTCACCTTTCCCCATGAGCAAGCATAAGTTGGTTTTCTAAATTTGAGACCCTGTTCTGTTTTGTAATTCAGTTGATGTGTAGCCAAGTTTACGTTCCGTGTATTAGTGATATCTTATGATGTTTCTTTTTCTGTGTGACTTATTTCTCGTAGAATCGTCGTACCTTAATGCACTCATTATGCCGCTACGGGCCAGATGACGTAGATCTCATGGCTGAGTGATATTCCATTGTACGTACGTACCACAACTTCTTTATCCATTTTTTGCTTTCTCAGATATTTAACTTGTACCGTAGACGAGGTTCTTGTAAACAGAGCCGTCCCAAACTTTGGGGTGCCTGTGTGTTTTTGATTTTAATTTCCCTAAGCTATAGGACCCTAAGTGGAAGTGCCATAGGCTGTGTTGCTTTGTTTCCTACGTGTTTCAGGAAACACCATACACTTCTCCAGAGTGGCTGTTGGAAATTTACATCCCGCCCATCAGCATAAGAAGGCTCCCTAGTCTCCATGACCTGTCCTGCCTTTCTGGATTTTACACTTTTTTCAGATGGCCCTTCTGACCGGGGGGCAGTGAGACTTCATTGTAGTGCAGATTTCCTTGAGACGCTTGCTTGGTTGACCAAAAAGTGCGTATGCGTTTTTTCCTGAATATATTCAGGAAAAAACGCATACGCCCTTATTGGCCAAGTGCATCATTGTCGACATTCGGCCTCTTTTCCTATGCTTTAAGTGCAATTCCAGTCTACCCCCTGAAATCGTTTTCCTGAAATTCTGCCCCGCTTTCAAGTCCACTTCGAAGAGTTACTTCAATACATTTTTGGACGATAGCTGTCATTCATAACTCTGCAGGTTTGTGAATTACAGTGCCCCTGAGCTCCTTTCTTCAACTCGCTTTCTTGTGAGCTGGCCACAAAACCGCAGGATTGATTCAGGCCCTAATCTGGTTCCGGCAGGGCACGCTGAGCCTTTGGTTAATTCCTCTTCCTGGTGGGAAATGAGCGTTCCATTTGCCCGTGCAGACACCTACAGCTAGTCTCTCATTGCTTTTCCCTATTCCTGTTCATCTTGCGAAGAAATTGCAAACTGTGCCAAACAGGAGGTTAAAGGCACTGAATTTCCAAGTGGGGAGAGTTTTAGTAAAGTGTCTGGAACGGTGCACCCGAGTACCAGGGGACGAAACCTGAGATGCATTTGAAAACGTTTCCCAATCACACGGTGGAACATACTCCGGGTTTCCCATGCATGTTTTAGCTGAAGGAAGAATCCCTTAAACCTGGAGAGTTGGGACCCATGGAATGAGTACCATGCAGTATGACTTCAAAGGGTCTGCGTTTGCTCACCAAACCTCACCAATGCTATCAGCCCAAAGTGTCCAGCCTTATGTCTCAACCAGCTCTGGGTGTAGATGTGGTAAATCCAGGTTGCATCACAAGCCCTGAATGAATTATTTAAGAATTGCTCTCTATTTCACTGTCATTGTGTTTTTTTTTTTTAAACATCTTTATTGGGGTATAATTGCTTTACAATGGTGTGTTAGTTTCTGCTTTATAACAAAGTGAATCAGTTATACATATACATATGTTCCCATATGTCTTCCCTCTTGCATCTCCCTCCCTCCCACTCTCCCTATCCCACCCCTCCAGGCTGTCACAAAGCACCAAGCTAATATCCCTGTGCCTTGCGGCTACTTCCCACTAGCTATCTACCTTACTACGTTTGTTAGTGTGTATATGTCCATGACTCTCTCTCGCCCTGTCAAAGCTCACCCCTCCCCCTCCCCATATCCTCAAGTCCGTTCTCCAGTAGGTCTGCGTCTTTATTCCTGTCTTACCCCTAGGTTCTTCATGACATTTTTTTCCCCTTAAATTCCATATATATGTGTTAGCATACGGTATTTGTCTTTTTCTTTCTGACTTACTTCACTCTGTATGACAGACTCTAGGTCTATCCATCTCATTACAAATAGCTCAATTTCATTTCTTTTTAAGGCTGAGTAATATTCCATTGTATATATGTGCCACATTTTCTTTATCCATTCATCCGATGATGGGCGCTTAGGTTGTTTCCATCTCCGGGCTATTGTAAATAGAGCTGCAATGAACATTTTGGTACATGACTCTGTTTGAATTTTGGTTTTCCCAGGGTATATGCCCAGTAGTGGGATTGCTGGGTCATATGGTAATTCTATTTGTAGTTTTTTAAGGAACCTCCATACTGTTCTCCATAGTGGCTGAACCAATTCACATTCCCACCAGCAGTGCAAGAGTGTTCCCTATTCTCCACACCCTCTCCAGCATTTATTGTTTCCAGATTTTTTGATGATGGCCATTCTGACTGGTGTGAGATGATATCTCATTGTAGTTTTGATTTGCATTTCTCTAATGATGAATGATGTTGAGCATTCTTTCATGTGTTTGTTGGCATTCTGTATATCTTCTTTGGAGAAATGTCTATTTAGGTCTTCTGCCCATTTTTGGATTGGGTTGTTTGTTTTTTTGTTATTGAGCTGCATGAGCTGCTTGTAAATTTTGAGATTAATCCTTTGTCATTTGCTTCATTTGCATGTCATTGTGTTTTGTTTGTGAAATTTATTTTGTTAATGGGATTTATCGGATTTTCACTGCTGCGTTTAGGCCACTGTACACACGCTTGACTTCCTTATTTAGACATATATATCCATGGGACTTAAGATTCTTACTTGTCAGGTATATTCCCAGGCGTTGAATATGGGGTGTTGATTCCATTTCGTTGAGCAAGGAGTAGGTCATGTCTATTATATATTTGGCTTATGGAACGGTATCTGTGCTAATTTCAATCTCTGGTTTGATGCAGCACACCAACTCACCTTTCCCCATAAGCATGCATAAGTTGGTTTTCTAAATTTGAGACCCTGTTCTGTTTTGTAATTCAGTTCATGTGTAGCCATGTTTACGTTCCATGTATTAGTGATATCTTATGATGTTTCTTTTTCTGTGTGACTTATTTCTCGTAGAATCGTCGTACCTGAATACACTCATTATGCCGCTACGGGCCTGATGACGTAGATCTCATTGCTGAGTGATATTCCATTGTACGTACGTACCACAACTTCTTTATACATTTTTTGCTTTCTCGGATATTTAACTTGTACCGTAGACGAGGTTCTTGTAAACAGAGCCGTCCCAAACTTTGGGGTGGCTGTGTCTTTTTCATTTTAATTTCCCTAAGCTATAGGACCCTAAGTGGCAGTGCCATAGGCTGTGTTGCTTTGTTTCCTACGTGTTTCAGGAAACACCATACACTTCTCCAGAGTGGCTGTTGGCAATTTACATCCCGCCCATCAGCAAAACAAGGCTCCCTGTTCTCCATGACCTGTTCTGCCTTACTGGATTTTACACTTTTTTCAGATGGCCCTTTTGACCGGGGGGCAGTGAGACTTCATTATAGTGCAGATTTCCTTTACACGCTTGCTTGGTTGGCCAAAAAGGGCGTATGCATTTTTTCCTGAATATATTCAGGAAAAAACGCATACGCCCTTTTTGGCCAAGTGCATCATTGTGGACATTCTGCCTCTTTTCCTATGCTTTAAGTGCAATTCCAGTCTACCTCCTGAAATCGTTTTCCTGAAATTCTGCCCCACTTTCAAGTCCTCTTCGAAAACTTACTTCAATACATTTTTGGACGATAGTTATCATTCATAACTCTGCAGGATTGTGAATTACAGTGCCCCTGAGCTCCTTTCTTCAACTCGCTTTCTTGTGATCTGGCCGCAAAACCGCAGGATTGCTTCAGGCCCTAATCTGGTTCTGGCACGGCACTCTGAGCCTTTGGTTAATTCCTCTTCCTGGTGGGAAATGAGCGTTCCATTTGCCCGTGAAGACACCTAGAGCTAGTCTCTCATTGCTTCTCCCTATTCCTGTTCATCTTGCGCAGAAATTGCAAACTGTGCCAAACAGAAGGTTAAAGGCACTGACTTTCCAAGTGGGGAGAGTGTTAGTAAAGTGTCTGGAACGGTGCACCCGAGTACCAGGGGATGAAACCTGAGATGCATTTGAAAACGTTTCCCAATCACACGGTGGAACATACTCCGGGTTTCCCATGCATGTTTTAGCTGAAGGAAGAATCCCTTAAACCTGGAGATTTGGAACCCATGGAATGGGTACCATGCAGTATGACTTCAAAGGGTCTGCATTTGCTCACCAAACCTCACCAATGCTATCAGCCCAAAGTGTCCAGCCTTATGTCTCAACCAGCTCTGGGTGTAGATGTGGTAAATCCAGGTTGCATCACAAGCCCTGAATGAATTATTTAAGAATTGCTCTCTATTTCACTGTCATTGTGTTTTTTTTTTTTAAACATCTTTATTGGGGTATAATTGCTTTACAATGGTGTGTTAGTTTCTGCTTTATAACAAAGTGAATCAGTTATACATATACATATGTTCCCATATGTCTTCCCTCTTGCGTCTCCCTCCCTCCCACTCTCCCTATCCCACCCCTCCAGGCTGTCACAAAGTACCAAGCTAATATCCCTGTGCCTTGCGGCTGCTTCCCACTAGCTATCTACCTTACTACGTTTGTTAGTGTGTATATGTCCATGACTCTCTCTCGCCCTGTCAAAGCTCACCCCTCCCCCTCCCCATATCCTCAAGTCCGTTCTCCAGTAGGTCTGTGTCTTTATTCCTGTCTTACCCCTAGGTTCTTCATGACATTTTTTTTCCCCTTAAATTCCATATATATGTGTTAGCATACGGTATTTGTCTTTTTCTTTCTGACTTACTTCACTCTGTATGACAGGCTCTAGGTCTATCCATCTCATTACAAATAGCTCAATTTCATTTCTTTTTAAGGCTGAGTAATATTCCATTGTATATGTGTGCCACATTTTCTTTATCCATTCATCCGATGATGGGCGCTTAGGTTGTTTCCATCTCCGGGCTATTGTAAATAGAGCTGCAATGAACATTTTGGTACATGACTCTTTTTGAATTTTGGTTTTCCCACGGTATATGCCCAGTAGTGGGATTGATGGGTCATATGGTAATTCTATTTGTAGATTTTTAAGGAACCTCCATACTGTTCTCCATAGTGGCTGAACCAATTCACATTCCCACCAGCAGTGCAAGAGTGTTCCCTTTTCTCCACACCCTCTCCAGCATTTATTGTTTCTAGATTTTTTGCTGATGGCCATTCTGACTGCTGTGAGATGATATCTCATTGTAGTTTTGATTTGCATTTCTCTAATGATTAATGATGTTGAGCATTCTTTCATGTGTTTGTTGCCATTGTGTATATCTTCTTTGGAGAAATGTCTATTTAGGTCTTCAGCCCATTTTTGGATTGGGTTGTTTGTTTTTTTGTTATTGAGCTGCATGAGCTGCTTGTAAATTTTGGAGATTAATCCTTTGTCATTTGCTTCATTTGCATGTCATTGTGTTTTGTTTGTGAAATTTATTTTGTTAATGGGATTTATCGGATTTTCACTGCTGCGTTTAGGCCACTGTACACACGCTTGACTTCCTTATGGAGACATATAAATCCATGGGTCTTAAGATTCTTACTTGTCAGGTATATTCCCAGGCGTTGAATATGGGGTGTTGAGTCCATTTCGTTGAGCAACAGTAGGTCTTGTCTATTATATAGTTGGCTTATGGAACGGTATCTGTGCTAATTTCAATCTCTGGTTTGATGCAGCACCCCAACTCAGCTTTCCCCATAAGCAAGCATAAGTTGGTTTTCTAAATTTGAGACCCTGTTCTGTTTTGTAATACAGTTCATGTGTAGCCAAGTTTATGTTCCGTGTATTAGTGATATCTTATGATGTTTCTTTTTCTGTGTGACATATTTCTCGTAGAATCGTCGTACCTGAATCCACTCATTATGCCGCTACGGGCCTGTTGACGTAGATCTCATTGCTGAGTGATATTCCATTGTACGTACGTACCACAACTTCTTTATCCATTTTTTGCTTTCTCGGATATTTAACTTGTACTGTAGACGGGGTTCTTTTAAACAGAGCCGTCCCAAACTTTGGGGTGCCTGTGTGTTTTTATTTTAATTTCCCTAAGCTATAGGACCTAAGTGGAAGTGCCATAGGCTGTGTTGCTTTGTTTCCTACGTGTTTCAGGAAACACCATACACTTCTCCAGAGTGGCTGTTGGCAATTTACATCCCGCCCATCAGCATAACAAGGCTCCCTGTTCTCCATGACCTGTCCTGCCTTTCTGGATTTTACACTTTTTTCAGATGGCCCTTTTGACCGGGGGGCAGTGAGACTTCAATGTAGTGCAGATTTCCTTTACACGCTTGCTTGGTTGGCCAAAAAGGGCGTATGCATTTTTTCCTGAATATATTCAGGAAAAAACGCATACGCCCTTTTTGGCCAAGTGCATCATTGTGGACATTCTGCCTCTTTTCCTATGCTTTAAGTGCAATTCCAGTCTACCCCCTGAAATCGTTTTCCTGAAATTCTGCCCCACTTTCAATTCCTCTTCGAAGACTTACCTCAATACATTTTTGGACGATAGCTGTCATTCATAACTCTGCAGGTTTGTGAATTACAGTGCCCGTGGGCTCTTTTCTTCAACTCGCTATCTTGTGAGCTGGCCGCAAAACCGCAGGATTGCTTCAGGCCCTAATCTTGTTCCGGCAGGGCACGCTAAGCCTTTGGTTAATTCCTCTTCCTGGTGGGAAATGAGCGTTCCATTTGCCCGTGCAGACACTTACAGCTAGTCTCTCATTGCTTCTCCCAATTCCTGTTCATCTTGCGCAGAAATTGCAAACTGTGCCAAACAGGAGGTTAAAGGCACTGACTTTCCAAGTGGGGAGAGTGTTAGTAAAGTGTCTGGAACGGTGCACCCGAGTACCAGCGGATGAAACCTGAGATGCATTTGAAAACGTTTCCCAATCACACGGTGGAACATACTCCGGGTTTCCCATGCATGTTTTAGCTGAAGGAAGAATCCCTTAAACCTGGAGATTTGGAACCCATGGAATGGGTACCATGCAGTATGACTTCAAAGGGTCTGCGTTTGCTCACCAAACCTCACCAATGCTATCAGCCCAAAGTGTCCAGCCTTATGTCTCAACCAGCTCTGGGTGTAGATGTGGTAAATCCAGGTTGCATCACAAGCCCTGAATGAATTATTTAAGAATTGCTCTCTATTTCACTGTCATTGTGTTTTTTTTTTTTAAACATCTTTATTGGGGTATAATTGCTTTACAATGGTGTGTTAGTTTCTGCTTTATAACAAAGTGAATCAGTTATACATATACATATGTTCCCATATGTCTTCCCTCTTGCGTCTCCCTCCCTCCCACTCTCCCTATCCCACCCCTCCAGGCTGTCACAAAGTACCAAGCTAATATCCCTGTGCCTTGCGGCTGCTTCCCACTAGCTATCTACCTTACTACGTTTGTTAGTGTGTATATGTCCATGACTCTCTCTCGCCCTGTCAAAGCTCACCCCTCCCCCTCCCCATATCCTCAAGTCCGTTCTCCAGTAGGTCTGTGTCTTTATTCCTGTCTTACCCCTAGGTTCTTCATGACATTTTTTTTCCCCTTAAATTCCATATATATGTGTTAGCATACGGTATTTGTCTTTTTCTTTCTGACTTACTTCACTCTGTATGACAGGCTCTAGGTCTATCCATCTCATTACAAATAGCTCAATTTCATTTCTTTTTAAGGCTGAGTAATATTCCATTGTATATGTGTGCCACATTTTCTTTATCCATTCATCCGATGATGGGCGCTTAGGTTGTTTCCATCTCCGGGCTATTGTAAATAGAGCTGCAATGAACATTTTGGTACATGACTCTGTTTGAATTTTGGTTTTCCCAGGGTATATGCCCAGTAGTGGGATTGATGGGTCATATGGTAATTCTATTTGTAGATTTTTAAGGAACCTCCATACTGTTCTCCATAGTGGCTGAACCAATTCACATTCCCACCAGCAGTGCAAGAGTGTTCCCTTTTCTCCACACCCTCTCCAGCATTTATTGTTTCTAGATTTTTTGCTGATGGCCATTCTGACTGCTGTGAGATGATATCTCATTGTAGTTTTGATTTGCATTTCTCTAATGATTAATGATGTTGAGCATTCTTTCATGTGTTTGTTGCCATTGTGTATATCTTCTTTGGAGAAATGTCTATTTAGGTCTTCTGCCCATTTTTGGATTGGGTTGTTTGTTTTTCTGTTATTGAGCTGCATGAGCTGCTTGTAAATTTTGGAGATTAATCCTTTGTCATTTGCTTCATTTGCATGTCATTGTGTTTTGTTTGTGAAATTTATTTTGTTAATGGGATTTATCGGATTTTCACTGCTGCGTTTAGGCCACTGTACACACGCTTGACTTCCTTATGGAGACATATAAATCCATGGGTCTTAAGATTCTTACTTGTCAGGTATATTCCCAGGCGTTGAATATGGGGTGTTGAGTCCATTTCGTTGAGCAACAGTAGGTCTTGTCTATTATATAGTTGGCTTATGGAACGGTATCTGTGCTAATTTCAATCTCTGGTTTGATGCAGCACCCCAACTCACCTTTCCCCATAAGCAAGCATAAGTTGGTTTTCTAAATTTGAGACCCTGTTCTGTTTTGTAATTCAGTTCATGTGTAGCCAAGTTTACGTTCCGTGTATTATTGATATCGTATGATGTTTCTTTTTCTGTGTGACTTATTTCTCGTAGAATCGTCGTACCTGAATCCACTCATTATGCCGCTACGGGCCTGATGACGTAGATCTCATTGCTGACTGATATTCCATTGTACGTACGTACCACAACTTCTTTATCCATTTTTTGCTTTCTCGGATATTTAACTTGTACCGTAGACGAGGTTCTTGTAAACAGAGCCGTCCCAAATTTTGGGGTGCCTGTGTGTTTTTGATTTTAATTTCCCTAAGCTATAGGACCTAAGTGGAAGTGCCATAGGCTGTGTTGCTTTGTTTCCTACGTGTTTCAGGAAACACCATACACTTCTCCAGAGTGGCTGTTGGCAATTTACATCCCGCCCATCATCATAACAAGGCTCCCTGTTCTCCATGACCTGTCCTGCCTTTCTGGATTTTACACTTTTTTCAGATGGCCCTTTTGACCGGGGGGCAGTGAGACTTCAATGTAGTGCAGATTTCCTTTACACACTTGCTTGGTTGGCCAAAAAGGGCGTATGCGTTTTTTCCTGAATATATTCAGGAAAAAACGCATACGCCCTTTTTGGCCAAGTGCATCATTGTGGACATTCTGCCTCTTTTCCTATGCTTTAAGGGCAATTCCAGTCTACCCCCTGAAATCGTTTTCCTGAAATTCTGCCCCACTTTCAATTCCTCTTCGAAGACTAACTTCAATACATTTTTGGACGATAGCTGTCATTCATAACTCTGCAGGTTTGTGAATTACAGTGCCCGTGGGCTCTTTTCTTCAACTCGCTATCTTGTGAGCTGGCCGCAAAACCACAGGATTGCTTCAGGCCCTAATCTGGTTCCGGCAGGGCACGCTGAGCCTTTGGTTAATTCCTCTTCCTGGTGGGAAATGAGCGTTCCATTTGCCCATGCAGACACTTACAGCTAGTCTCTCATTGGTTCTCCCAATTCCTGTTCATCTTGCGCAGAAATTGCAAACTGTGCCAAACAGAAGGTTGAAGGCACTGACTTTCCAAGTGTGGAGAGTGTTAGTAAAGTGTCTGGAATGGTGCACCCGAGTACCAGGGGATGAAACCTGAGATGCATTTGAAAACGTTTCCCAATCACACGGTGGAACATACTCCGGGTTTCCCATGCATGTTTTAGCTGAAGGAAGAATCCCTTAAACCGGGCGAGTTCGGACCCATGGAATGGGTACCATGCAGTATGACTTCAAAGGGTCTGCGTTTGCTCACCAAACATCACCAATGCTATCAGCCCGAAGTGTTCAGCCTTATGTCTCAACCAGTTCTGGGTGTAGATGTGGTAAATCCAGGTTGCATAACAAGCCCTGAATGAATTATTTAAGAATTGCTCTCTATTTCACTGTCATTGTGTTTTGTTTTTGAAATTTATTTTGTTAATGGGATTTATCGGATTTTCACTGCTGCGTTTAGGCCACTGTACACACGCTTGACTTCCTTATTTAGACATATAAATCCATGGGTCTTAAGATTCTTACTTGTCAGGTATATTCCCAGGCGTTGAATATGGGGTGTTGAGTCCATTTCGTTGAGCAACAGTAGGTCTTGTTTATTATATATTTGGCTTATGGAACGGTATCTGTGCTAATTTCAATCTCTGGTTTTATGCAGCACCCCAACTCACCTTTCCCCATAAGCAAGCATAAGTTGGTTTTCTAAATTTGAGACCTTGTTCTGTTTTGTAATTCAGTTCATGTGTAGCCAAGTTTACGTTCCGTGTATTAGTGATATCTTATGATGTTTCTTTTTCTGTGTGACTTATTTCTCGTAGAATCGTCGTACCTGAATCCACTCATTATGCCGCTACGGGCCTGATGACGTAGATCTCATTGCTGAGTGATATTACATTGTACGTACGTACCACAACTTCTTTATCCATTTTTTGCTTTCTCGGATATTTAACTTGTACCGTAGACGAGGTTCTTGTAAACAGAGCCGTCCCAAATTTTGGGGTGCCTGTGTGTTTTTGATTTTAATTTCCCTAAGCTATAGGACCTAAGTGGAAGTGTCATAGGCTGTGTTGCTTTGTTTCCTACGTGTTTCAGGAAACACCATACACTTCTCCAGAGTGGCTGTTGGCAATTTACATCCCGCCCATCATCATAACAAGGCTCCCTGTTCTCCATGACCTGTCCTGCCTTTCTGGATTTTACACTTTTTTCAGATGGCCCTTTTGACCGAGGGGCAGTGAGACTTCAATGTAGTGCAGATTTCCTTTACACGCTTGCTTGGTTGGCCAAAAAGGGCGTATGCATTTTTTCCTGAATATATTCAGGAAAAAACGCATACGCCCTTTTTGGCCAAGTGCATCATTGTGGACATTCTGCCTCTTTTCCTATGCTTTAAGGGCAATTCCAGTCTACCCCCTGAAATCGTTTTCCTGAAATTTTGCCCCACTTTCAATTCCTCTTCGAAGACTAACTTCAATACATTTTTGGACGATAGCTGTCATTCATAACTCTGCAGGTTTGTGAATTACAGTGCCCCTGGGCTCTTTTCTTCAACTCGCTATCTTGTGAGCTGGCCGCAAAACCACAGGATTGCTTCAGGCCCTAATATGTTTCCGGCAGGGCACGCTGAGCCTTTGGTTAATTCCTCTTCCTGGTGGGAAATGAGCGTTCCATTTGCCCGTGCAGACACTTACAGCTAGTCTCTCATTGGTTCTCCATATTCCTGTTCATCTTGCGCAGAAATTGCAAACTGTGCCAAACAGAAGGTTAAAGGCACTGACTTTCCAAGTGGGGAGAGTGTTAGTAAAGTGTCTGGAACGGTGCACCCGAGTACCAGGGGATGAAACCTGAGATGCATTTGAAAACGTTTCCCAATCACACGGTGGAACATACTCCGGGTTTCCCATGCATGTTTTAGCTGAAGGAAGAATCCCTTAAACCTGGAGAGTTGGGACCCATGGAATGGGTACCATGCAGTATGACTTCAAAGGGCCTGCGTTTGCTCACCAAACCTCACCAATGCTATCAGCCCAAAGTGTCCAGCCTTATGTCTCAACCAGCTCTGGGTGTAGATGTGGTAAATCCAGGTTGCATCACAAGCCCTGAAAGAATTATTTAAGAATTGCTCTCTATTTCACTGTCATTGTGTTTTTTTTTTTAAACATCTTTATTGGGGTATAATTGCTTTACAATGGTGTGTTAGTTTCTGCTTTATAACAAAGTGAATCAGTTATACATATACATATGTTCCCATATGTCTTCCCTCTTGCGTCTCCCTCCCTCCCACTCTCCCTATCCCACCCCTCCAGGCTGTCACAAAGTACCAAGCTAATATCCCTGTGCCTTGCGGCTGCTTCCCACTAGCTATCTACCTTACTACGTTTGTTAGTGTGTATATGTCCATGACTCTCTCTCGCCCTGTCAAAGCTCACCCCTCCCCCTCCACATATCTTCAAGTCCGTTCTCCAGTAGGTCTGTGTCTTTATTCCTGTCTTACCCCTAGGTTCTTCATGACATTTTTTTTCCCCTTAAATTCCATATATATGTGTTAGCATACGGTATTTGTCTTTTTCTTTCTGACTTACTTCACTCTGTATGACAGACTCTAGGTCTATCCATCTCATTACAAATAGCTCAATTTCATTTCTTTTTAAGGCTGAGTAATATTCCATTGTATATATGTGCCACATTTTCTTTATCCATTCATCCGATGATGGGCGCTTAGGTTGTTTCCATCTCCGGGCTATTGTAAATAGAGCTGCAATGAACATTTTGGTACATGACTCTGTTTGAATTTTGGTTTTCCCAGGGTATATGCCCAGTAGTGGGATTGCTGGGTCATATGGTAATTCTATTTGTAGTTTTTTAAGGAACCTCCATACTGTTCTCCATAGTGGCTGAACCAATTCACATTCCCACCAGCAGTGCAAGAGTGTTCCCTTTTCTCCACACCCTCTCCAGCATTTATTGTTTCTAGATTTTTTGATGATGGCCATTCTGACTGGTGTGAGATGATATCTCATTGTAGTTTTGATTTGCATTTCTCTAATGATTAATGATGTTGAGCATTCTTTCATGTGTTTGTTGGCATTCTGTATATCTTCTTTGGGGAAATGTCTATTTAGGTCTTCTGCCCATTTTTGGATTGGGTTGTTTGTTTTTTTGTTATTGAGCTGCATGAGCTGCTTGTAAATTTTGGAGATTAATCCTTTGTCATTTGCTTCATTTGCATGTCATTGTGTTTTGTTTGTGAAATTTATTTTGTTAATGGGATTTATCGGATTTTCACTGCTGCGTTTAGGCCACTGTACACAAGCTTGACTTCCTTATGGAGACATATAAATCCATGGGTCTTAAGATTCTTACTTGTCAGGTATATTCCCAGGCGGTGAATATGGGGTGTTGAGTCCATTTCGTTGAGCAACAGTAGGTCTTGTCTATTATATAGTTGGCTTATGGAACGGTATCTGTGCTAATTTCAATCTCTGGTTTTATGCAGCACCCCAACTCACCTTTCCCCATAAGCAAGCATAAGTTGGTTTTCTAAATTTGAGACCCTGTTCTGTTTTGTAATTCAGTTCATGTGTAGCCAAGTTTATGTTCCGTGTGTTAGTGATATCTTATGATGTTTCTTTTTCTGTGTGACTTATTTCTCGTAGACTCCTCGTACGTTAATCCACTCATTATGCCGCTACGGGCCTGATGACGTAGATCTCATTGTTGAGTGATATTCCATTGTACGTACGTACCACAACTTCTTTATCCATTTTTTGCTTTCTCGGATATTTAACTTGTACCGTAGACGAGGTTCTTGTAAACAGAGCCGTCCCAAACTTTGGAGTGCCTGTGTGTTTTTGATTTTAATTTCCCTAAGCTATAGGACCCTAAGTGGAAGTGCCATAGGCTGTGTTGCTTTGTTTCCTACGTGTTTCAGGAAACACCATACACTTCTCCAGAGTGGCTGTTGGCAATTTACATCCCGCCCATCAGCATAACAAGGCTCCCTGTTCTCCATGACCTGTCCTGCCTTTCTGGATTTTACACTTTTTTCAGATGGCCCTTTTGACCGGGGGGCAGTGAGACTTCAATGTAGTGCAGATTTCCTTTACACGCTTGCTTGGTTGGCCAAAAAGGGCGTATGCGTTTTTTCCTGAATATATTCAGGAAAAAACGCATACGCCCTTTTTGGCCAAGTGCATCATTGTGGACATTCTGCCTCTTTTCCTATGCTTTAAGTGCAATTCCAGTCTACCCCCTGAAATCGTTTTCCTGAAATTCTGCCCCACTTTCAATTCCTCTTCGAAGACTTACTTCAATACATTTTTGGACGATAGCTGTCATTCATAACTCTGCAGGTTTGTGAATTACAGTGCCCGTGGGCTCTTTTCTTCAACTCGCTATCTTGTGAGCTGGCCGCAAAACCACAGGATTGCTTCAGGCCCTAATCTGGTTCCGGCAGGGCACGCTGAGCCTTTGGTTAATTCCTCTTCCTGGTGGGAAATGAGCGTTCCATTTGCCCGTGCAGACACTTACAGCTAGTCTCTCATTGGTTCTCCCAATTCCTGTTCATCTTGCGCAGAAATTGCAAACTGTGCCAAACAGAAGGTTAAAGGCACTGACTTTCCAAGTGTGGAGAGTGTTAGTAAAGTGTCTGGAACGGTGCACCCGAGTACCATGGGATGAAACCTGAGATGCATTTGAAAACGTTTCCCAATCACACGGTGGAACATACTCCGGGTTTCCCATGCATCTTTTAGCTGAAGGAAGAATCCCTTAAACCGGGCGAGTTCGGACCCATGGAATGGGTACCATGCAGTATGACTTCAAAGAGTCTGCGTTTGCTCACCAAACATCACCAATGCTATCAGCCCGAAGTGTTCAGCCTTATGTCTCAACCAGTTCTGGGTGTAGATGTGGTAAATCCAGGTTGCATAACAAGCCCTGAATGAATTATTTAAGAATTGCTCTCTATTTCACTGTCATTGTGTTTTGTTTTTGAAATTTATTTTGTTAATGGGATTTATCGGATATTCACTGCTGCGTTTAGGCCACTGTACACACGCTTGACTTCCTTATTTAGACATATAAATCCATGGGTCTTAAGATTCTTACTTGTCAGGTATATTCCCAGGCGTTGAATATGGGGTGTTGAGTCCATTTCGTTGAGCAACAGTAGGTCTTGTTTATTATATATTTGGCTTATGGAACGGTATCTGTGCTAATTTCAATCTCTGGTTTGATGCAGCACCCCAACTCACCTTTCCCCATAAGCAAGCATAAGTTGGTTTTCTAAATTTGAGACCTTGTTCTGTTTTGTAATTCAGTTCATGTGTAGCCAAGTTTACGTTCCGTGTATTAGTGATATCTTATGATGTTTCTTTTTCTGTGTGACTTATTTCTCGTAGAATCGTCGTACCTGAATCCACTCATTATGCCGCTACGGGCCTGATGACGTAGATCTCATTGCTGAGTGATATTCCATTGTACGTACGTACCACAACTTCTTTATCCATTTTTTGCTTTCTCGGATATTTAACTTGTACCGTAGACGAGGTTCTTGTAAACAGAGCCGTCCCAAATTTTGGGGTGCCTGTGTGTTTTTGATTTTAATTTCCCTAAGCTATAGGACCTAAGTGGAAGTGCCATAGGCTGTGTTGCTTTGTTTCCTACGTGTTTCAGGAAACACCATACACTTCTCCAGAGTGGCTGTTGGCAATTTACATCCCGCCCATCATCATAACAAGGCTCCCTGTTCTCCATGACCTGTCCTGCCTTTCTGGATTTTACACTTTTTTCAGATGGCCCTTTTGACCGGGGGGCAGTGAGACTTCAATGTAGTGCAGATTTCCTTTACACGCTTGCTTGGTTGGCCAAAAAGGGCGTATGCATTTTTTCCTGAATATATTCAGGAAAAAACGCATACGCCCTTTTTGGCCAAGTGCATCATTGTGGACATTCTGCCTCTTTTCCTATGCTTTAAGGGCAATTCCAGTCTACCCCCTGAAATCGTTTTCCTGAAATTTTGCCCCACTTTCAATTCCTCTTCGAAGACTAACTTCAATACATTTTTGGACGATAGCTGTCATTCATAACTCTGCAGGTTTGTGAATTACAGTGCCCCTGGGCTCTTTTCTTCAACTCGCTATCTTGTGAGCTGGCCGCAAAACCACAGGATTGCTTCAGGCCCTAATCTGGTTCTGGCAGGGCACGCTGAGCCTTTGGTTAATTCCTCTTCCTGGTGGGAAATGAGCGTTCCATTTGCCGTGCAGACACTTACAGCTAGTCTCTCATTGGTTCTCCATATTCCTGTTCATCTTGCGCAGAAATTGCAAACTGTGCCAAACAGAAGGTTAAAGGCACTGACTTTCCAAGTGGGGAGAGTGTTAGTAAAGTGTCTGGAACGGTGCACCCGAGTACCAGGGGATGAAACCTGAGATGCATTTGAAAACGTTTCCCAATCACACGGTGGAACATACTCCGGGTTTCCCATGCATGTTTTAGCTGAAGGAAGAATCCCTTAAACCTGGAGAGTTGGGACCCATGGAATGGGTACCATGCAGTATGACTTCAAAGGGTCTGCGTTTGCTCACCAAACCTCACCAATGCTATCAGCCCAAAGTGTCCAGCCTTATGTCTCAACCAGCTCTGGGTGTAGATGTGGTAAATCCAGGTTGCATCACAAGCCCTGAAAGAATTATTTAAGAATTGCTCTCTATTTCACTGTCATTGTGTTTTTTTTTTTAAACATCTTTATTGGGGTATAATTGCTTTACAATTGTGTGTTAGTTTCTGCTTTATAACAAAGTGAATCAGTTTTACATATACATATGTTCCCATATGTCTTCCCTCTTGCGTCTCCCTCCCTCCCACTCTCCCTATCCCACCCCTCCAGGCTGTCACAAAGTACCAAGCTAATATCCCTGTGCCTTGCGGCTGCTTCCCACTAGCTATCTACCTTACTACGTTTGTTAGTGTGTATATGTCCATGACTCTCTCTCGCCCTGTCAAAGCTCACCCCTCCCCCTCCCCATATCTTCAAGTCCGTTCTCCAGTAGGTCTGTGTCTTTATTCCTGTCTTACCCCTAGGTTCTTCATGACATTTTTTTTCCCCTTAAATTCCATATATATGTGTTAGCATACGGTATTTGTCTTTTTCTTTCTGACTTACTTCACTCTGTATGACAGACTCTAGGTCTATCCATCTCATTACAAATAGCTCAATTTCATTTCTTTTTAAGGCTGAGTAATATTCCATTGTATATATGTGCCACATTTTCTTTATCCATTCATCCGATGATGGGCGCTTAGGTTGTTTCCATCTCCGGGCTATTGTAAATAGAGCTGCAATGAACATTTTGGTACATGACTCTGTTTGAATTTTGGTTTTCCCAGGGTATATGCCCAGTAGTTGGATTGCTGGGTCATATGGTAATTCTATTTGTAGTTTTTTAAGGAACCTCCATACTGTTCTCCATAGTGGCTGAACCAATTCACATTCCCACCAGCAGTGCAAGAGTGTTCCCTTTTCTCCACACCCTCTCCAGCATTTATTGTTTCTAGATTTTTTGATGATGGCCATTCTGACTGGTGTGAGATGATATCTCATTGTAGTTTTGATTTGCATTTCTCTAATGATTAATGATGTTGAGCATTCTTTCATGTGTTTGTTGGCATTCTGTATATCTTCTTTGGGGAAATGTCTATTTAGGTCTTCTGCCCATTTTTGGATTGGGTTGTTTGTTTTTTTGTTATTGAGCTGCATGAGCTGCTTGTAAATTTTGGAGATTAATCCTTTGTCATTTGCTTCATTTGCATGTCATTGTGTTTTGTTTGTGAAATTTATTTTGTTAATGGGATTTATCGGATTTTCACTACTGCGTTTAGGCCACTGTACACACGCTTGACTTCCTTATGGAGACATATAAATCCATGGGTCTTAAGATTCTTACTTGTCAGGTATATTCCCAGGCGTTGAATATGGGGTGTTGAGTCCATTTCGTTGAGCAACAGTAGGTCTTGTCTATTATATAGTTGGCTTATGGAACGGTATCTGTGCTAATTTCAATCTCTGGTTTGATGCAGCACCCCAACTCACCTTTCCCCATAAGCAAGCATAAGTTGGTTTTCTAAATTTGAGACCCTGTTCTGTTTTGTAATTCAGTTCATGTGTAGCCAAGTTTATGTTCCGTGTATTAGTGATATCTTATGATGTTTCTTTTTCTGTGTGACTTATTTCTCGTAGACTCCTCGTACGTTAATCCACTCATTATGCCGCTACGGGCCTGATGACGTAGATCTCATTGTTGAGTGATATTCCATTGTACGTACGTACCACAACTTCTTTATCCATTTTTTGCTTTCTCGGATATTTAACTTGTACCGTAGACGAGGTTCTTGTAAACAGAGCCGTCCCAAACTTTGGGGTGCCTGTGTGTTTTTGATTTTAATTTCCCTAAGCTATAGGACCCTAAGTGGAAGTGCCATAGGCTGTGTTGCTTTGTTTCCTACGTGTTTCAGGAAACACCATACACTTCTCCAGAGTGGCTGTTGGCAACTTACATCCCGCCCATCAGCATAACAAGGCTCCCTGTTCTCCATGACCTGTCCTGCCTTTCTGGATTTTACACTTTTTTCAGATGGCCCTTTTGACCGGGGGGCAGTGAGACTTCAATGTAGTGCAGATTTCCTTTACACGCTTGCTTGGTTGGCCAAAAAGGGCATATGCGTTTTTTCCTGAATATATTCAGGAAAAAACGCATACGCCCTTTTTGGCCAAGTGCATCATTGTGGACATTCTGCCTCTTTTCCTATGCTTTAAGTGCAATTCCAGTCTACCCCCTGAAATCGTTTTCCTGAAATTCTGCCCCACTTTCAATTCCTCTTCGAAGACTAACTTCAATACATTTTTGGACGATAGCTGTCATTCATAACTCTGCAGGTTTGTGAATTACAGTGCCCGTGGGCTCTTTACTTCAACTCGCTATCTTGTGAGCTGGCCGCAAAACCACAGGATTGCTTCAGGCCCTAATCTGGTTCCGGCAGGGCATGCTGAGCCTTTGGTTAATTCCTCTTCCTGGTGGGAAATGAGCGTTCCATTTGCCCGTGCAGACACTTACAGCTAGTCTCTCATTGGTTCTCCCAATTCCTGTTCATCTTGCGCAGAAATTGCAAACTGTGCCAAACAGAAGGTTAAAGGCACTGACTTTCCAAGTGTGGAGAGTGTTAGTAAAGTGTCTGGAACGGTGCACCCGAGTACCAGGGGATGAAACCTGAGATGCATTTGAAAACGTTTCCCAATCACACGGTGGAACATACTCCGGGTTTCCCATGCATGTTTTAGCTGAAGGAAGAATCCCTTAAACTGGGCGAGTTCGGACCCATGGAATGGGTACCATGCAGTGTGACTTCAAAGGGTCTGTGTTTGCTCACCAAACATCACCAATGCTATCAGCCCGAAGTGTTCAGCCTTATGTCTCAACCAGTTCTGGGTGTAGATGTGGTAAATCCAGGTTGCATAACAAGCCCTGAATGAATTATTTAAGAATTGCTCTCTATTTCACTGTCATTGTGTTTTGTTTTTGAAATTTATTTTGTTAATGGGATTTATCGGATTTTCACTGCTGCGTTTAGGCCACTGTACACACGCTTGACTTCCTTATTTAGACATATAAATCCATGGGTCTTAAGATTCTTACTTGTCAGGTATATTCCCAGGCGTTGAATATGGGGTGTTGAGTCCATTTCGTTGAGCAACAGTAGGTCTTGTTTATTATATATTTGGCTTATGGAACGGTATCTGTGCTAATTTCAATCTCTGGTTTTATGCAGCACCCCAACTCACCTTTCCCCATAAGCAAGCATAAGTTGGTTTTCTAAATTTGAGACCTTGTTCTGTTTTGTAATTCAGTTCATGTGTAGCCAAGTTTATGTTCCGTGTATTAGTGATATCTTATGATGTTTCTTTTTCTGTGTGACTTATTTCTCGTAGACTCCTCGTACGTTATTCCACTCACTATGCCGCTACGGGCCTGATGACGTAGATCTCATTGTTGAGTGATATTCCATTGTACATACGTACCACAATTTCTTTATCCATTTTTTGCTTTCTCGGATATTTAACTTGTACCGTAGACGAGGTTCTTGTAAACAGAGCCGTCCCAAACTTTGGGGTGGCTGTGTGTTTTTGATTTTAATTTCCCTAAGCTATAGGACCCTAAGTGGAATTGCCATAGGCTGTGTTGCTTTGTTTCCTACGTGTTTCAGGAAACACCATACACTTCTCCAGAGTGGCTGTTGGCAATTTACATCCCACCCATCAGCATAACAAGGCTCCCTGTTCTCCATGACCTGTCCTGCCTTTCTGGATTTTACACTTTTTTCAGATGGCCCTTTTGACCGGGGGGCAGTGAGACTTCAATGTAGTGCAGATTTCCTTTACACGCTTGCTTGGTTGGCCAAAAAGGGCGTATGCATTTTTTCCTGAATATAGTCAGGAAAAAACGTATACGCCCTTTTTGGCCAAGTGCATCATTGTGGACATTCTGCCTCTTTTCCTATGCTTTAAGTGCAATTCCAGTCTACCCCCTGAAATCGTTTTCCTGAAATTCTGCCCCACTTTCAATTCCTCTTCGAAGACTTACTTCAATACATTTTTGGACGATAGCTGTCATTCATAACTCTACAGGTTTGTGAATTACAGTGCCCCTGGGCTCTTTTCTTCAACTCGCTATCTTGTGAGCTGGCCGCAAAACTGCAGGATTGCTTCAGGCCCTAATCTGGTTCCGGCAGGGCATGCTGAGCCTTTGGTTAATTCCTCTTCCTGGTGGGAAATGAGCGTTCCATTTGCCCGTGCAGACACTTACAGCTAGTCTCCATTGGTTCTCCCTATTCCTGTTCATCTTACGCAGAAATTGCAAACTGTGCCAAACAGGTTAAAGGCACTGACTTTCCAAGTGGGGAGAGTGTTAGTAAAGTGTCTGGAACGGTGCACCCGAGTACCAGGGGATGAAACCTGAGATGCATTTGAAAACGTTTCCCAATCACACGGTGGAACATACTCCGGGTTTCCCATGCATGTTTTAGCTGAAGGAAGAATCCCTTAAACCGGGCGAGTTCGGACCCATGGAATGGGTACCATGCAGTATGACTTCAAAGGGTCTGCGTTTGTTCCCCAAACATCACCAATGCTATCAGCCCGAAGTGTTCAGCCTTATGTCTCAACCAGTTCTGGGTGTAGATGTGGTAAATCCAGGTTGCATCACAAGCCCTGAATGAATTATTTAAGAATTGCTCTCTATTTCACTGTCATTGTGTTTTTTTTTTTAAACATCTTTATTGTGGTATAATTGCTTTACAATGGTGTGTTAGTTTCTGCTTTATAACAAAGTGAATCAGTTTTACATATACATATGTTCCCATATGTCTTCCCTCTTGCGTCTCCCTCCCTCCCACTCTCCCTATCCCACCCCTCCAGGCTGTCACAAAGTACCAAGCTAATATCCCTGTGCCTTGCGGCTGCTTCCCACCAGCTATCTACCTTACTACGTTTGTTAGTGTGTATATGTCCATGACTCTCTCTCGCCCTGTCAAAGCTCACCCCACCCCCTCCCCATATCCTCAAGTCCGTTCTCCAGTAGGTCTGCGTCTTTATTCCTGTCTTACCCCTAGGTTCTTCATGACATTTTTTTTCCCCTTAAATTCCATATATATGTGTTAGCATACGGTATTTGTCTTTTTCTTTCTGACTTACTTCACTCTGTATGACAGACTCTAGGTCTATCCATCTCATTACAAATAGCTCAATTTCATTTCTTTTTAAGGCTGAGTAATATTCCATTGTATATATGTGCCACATTTTCTTTTTCCATTCATCCGATGATGGGCGCTTAGGTTGTTTCCATCTCCGGGCTATTGTAAATAGAGCTGCAATGAATATTTTGGTACATGACTCTGTTTGAATTTTGGTTTTCCCAGGGTATATGCCCAGTAGTGGGATTGCTTGGTCATATGGTAATTCTATTTGTAGTTTTTTAAGGAACCTCCATACTGTTCTCCATAGTGGCTGAACCAATTCACATTCCCACCAGCAGTGCAAGAGTGTTCCCTTTTCTCCACACCCTCTCCAGCATTTATTGTTTCTAGATTTTTTGATGATGGCCATTCTGACTGGTGTGAGATGATATCTCATTGTAGTTTTGATTTGCATTTCTCTAATGATTAATGATGTTGAGCATTCTTTCATGTGTTTGTTGGCATTCTGTATATCTTCTTTGGAGAAATGTCTATCTAGGTCTTCTGCCCATTTTTGGATTGGGTTGTTTGTTTTTTTGTTATTGAGGTGCATGAGCTGCTTGTAAATTTTGGAGATTAATCCTTTGTCATTTGCTTCATTTGCATGTCATTGTGTTTTGTTTGTGAAATTTATTTTGTTAATGGGATTTATCGGATTTTCACTGCTGCGTTTAGGACACTGTACACACGCTTGACTTCCTTATGGAGACATATAAATCCATGGGTCTTAAGATTCTTACTTGTCAGGTATATTCCCAGGCGTTGAATATGGGGTGTTGATTCCATTTCGTTGAGCAAGGAGTAGGTCTTGTCTATTATGTATTTGGCTTATGGAACGGTATCTGTGCTAATTTCAATCTCTGGTTTGATGCAGCACCCCAACTCACCTTTCCCCATAAGCAAGCATAAGTTGGTTTTCTAAATTTGAGACCCTGTTCTGTTTTGTAATTCAGTTCATGTGTAGCCAAGTTTACGTTCCGTGTATTAGTGATATCTTATGATGTTTCTTTTTCTGTGTGACTTATTTCTCGTAGAATCGTCGTACCTGAATCCACTCATTATGCCGCTACGGGCCTGATGACGTAGATCTCATTGCTGAGTGATATTCCATTGTACGTACGTACCACAACTTCTTTATCCATTTTTTGCTTTCTCGGATATTTAACTTGTACCGTAGACGAGGTTCTTGTAAACAGAGCCGTCCCAAACATTGGGGTGGCTGTGTGTTTTTGATTTTAATTTCCCTAAGCTATAGGACCTAAGTGGAAGTGCCATAGGCTGTGTTGCTTTGTTTCCTACGTGTTTCAGGAAACACCATACACTTCTCCAGAGTGGCTGTTGGCAATTTACATCCCGCCAATCAGCATAACAAGGCTCCCTGTTCTCCATGACCTGTTCTGCCTTTCTGGATTTTACACTTTTTTCAGATGGCCCTTTTGACCGGGGGGCAGTGAGACTTCATTGTAGTGCAGATTTCCTTTACACGCTTGCTTGGTTGTCCAAAAAGTGCGTATGCGTTTTTTCCTGAATATATTCAGGAAAAAACGCATACGTCCTTTTTGGCCAAGTGCATCATTGTGGACATTCTGCCTCTTCTCCTATGCTTTAAGTGCAATTCCAGTCTACCTCCTGAAATCGTTTTCCTGAAATTCTGCCCCACTTTCAATTCCTCTTCGAAAACTTACTTCAATACATTTTTGGACGATAGCTGTCATTCATAACTCTGCAGGATTTTGAATTACAGTGCCCCTGAGCTCCTTTCTTCAACTCGCTTTCTTGTGAGCTGGCCGCAAAACCGCAGGATTGCTTCAGGCCCTAATCTGGTTCCGGCAGGGCACGCTGAGCCTTTGGTTAATTCCTCTTCCTGGTGGGAAATGAGCGTTCCATTTGCCCGTGCAGACACCTACAGCTAGTCTCTCATTGGTTCTCCCTATTCCTGTTCATTTTGCGCAGAAATTGCAAACTGTGCCAAACAGGAGGTTAAAGGCACTGACTTTCCAAGTGGGGAGAGTTTTAGTAAAGTGTCTGGAATGGTGCACCCGAGTACCAGGGGATGAAACCTGAGATGCATTTGAAAACGTTTCCCAATCACACGGTGTAACATACTCCGGGTTTCCCATGCATGTTTTAGCTGAAGGAAGAATCCCTTAAACCTGGAGAGTTGGGACCCATGGAATGGGTACCATGCAGTATGACTTCAAAGGGTCTGCGTTTGCTCACCAAACCTCACCAATGCTATCAGCCCAAAGTGTCCAGCCTTATGTCTCAACCAGCTCTGGGTGTAGATGTGGTAAATCCAGGTTGCATCACAAGCCCTGAATGAATTATATAAGAATTGCTCTCTATTTCACTGTCATTGTGTTTTTTTTTTTAAACATCTTTATTGGGGTATAATTGCTTTACAATGGTGTGTTAGTTTCTGCTTTATAACAAAGTGAATCAGTTATACATATACATCTGTTCCCATATGTCTTCCCTCTTGCGTCTCCCTCCCTCCCTCTCTCCCTATCCCACCCCTGCAGGCTGTCACAAAGCACCAAGCTAATATCCCTGTGCCTTGCGGCTGCTTCCCACTAGCTATCTACCTTACTACGTTTGTTAGTGTGTATATGTCCATGACTCTCTCTCGCCCTGTCAAAGCTCACCCCTCCCCCTCCCCATATCCTCAAGTTCGTTCTCCAGTAGGTCTGCGTCTTTATTCCTGTCTTACCCCTAGGTACTTCATGACATTTTTTTTCCCCTTAAATTCCATATATATGTGTTAGCATACGGTATTTGTCTTTTTCTTTCTGACTTACTTCACTCTGTATGACAGACTCTAGGTCTATCCATCTCATTACAAATGGCTCAATTTCATTTCTTTTTAAGGCTGAGTAATAGTCCATTGTATATATGTGCCACATTTTCTTTATCCATTCATCCGATGATGGGCGCTTAGGTTGTTTCCATCTCCGGGCTATTGTAAATAGAGCTGCAATGAACATTTTGGTACATGACTCTGTTTGAATTTTGGTTTTCCCAAGGTATATGCCCAGTAGTGGGATTGCTGGGTCATATGGTAATTCTATTTGTAGTTTTTTAAGGAACCTCCATACTGTTCTCCATAGTGGCTGAACCAATTCACATTCCCACCAGCAGTGCAAGAGTGTTCCCTTTTCTCCACACCCTCTCCAGCATTTATTGTTTCTAGATTTTTTGATGATGGCCATTCTGACTGGTGTGAGATGATATCTCATTGTAGTTTTGATTTGCATTTCTCTAATGATTAATGATGTTGAGCATTCTTTCATGTGTTTGTTGGCATTCTGTATATCTTCTTTGGAGAAATGTCTATTTAGGTCTTCTGCCCATTTTTGGATTGGGTTGTTTGTTTTTTTGTTATTGAGCTGCATGAGCTGCTTGTAAATTTTGGAGATTAATCCTTTGTCATTTGCTTCATTTGCATGTCATTGTGTTTTGTTTGTGAAATTTATTTTGTTAATGGGATTTATCGGATTTTCACTGCTGCGTTTAGGACACTGTACACACGCTTGACTTCCTTATTTAGACATATAAATCCATGGGTCTTAAGATTCTTACTTGTCAGGTATATTCCCAGGCGTTGAATATGCGGCGTTGATTCCATTTCGTTGAGCAAGGAGTAGGTCTTGTCTATTATATATTTGGCTTATGGAACGGTATCTGTGCTAATTTCAATCTCTGGTTTGATGCAGCACCCCAACTCAGCTTTCCCCATAAGCAAGCATAAGTTGGTTTTCTAAATTTGAGACCCTGTTCTGTTTTGTAATTCAGTTCATGTGTAGCCAAGTTTACGTTCCGTGTATTAGTGATATCTTATGATGTTTCTTTTTCTGTGTGACTTATTTCTCGTAGAATCGTCGTACCTGAATCCACTCATTATGCCGCTACGGGCCTGATGACGTAGATCTCATTGCTGAGTGATATTCCATTGTACGTACGTACCACAACTTCTTTATCCATTTTTTGCTTTCTCGGATATTTAACTTGTACCGTAGACGAGGTTCTTGTAAACAGAGCCGTCCCAAACTTTGGGGTGGCTGTGTGTTTTTGATTTTAATTTCCCTAAGCTATAGGACCTAAGTAGAAGTGCCATAGGCTGTGTTGCTTTGTTTCCTACGTGTTTCAGGAAACACCATACACATCTCCAGAGTGGCTGTTTGCAATTTACATCCCGCCCATCAGCATAACAAGGCTCCCTGTTCTCCATGACCTGTCCTGCCTTTCTGGATTTTATGCTTTTTTCAGATGGCCCTTTTGACCAGGGGGCAGTGAGACTTCATTGTAGTGCAGATTTCCTTTACAAGCTTGCTTGGTTGGCCAAAAAGGGCGTATGCGTTTTTTCCTGAATATATTCAGGAAAAAACGCATACGCCCTTTTTGGGCAAGTGCATCATTGTGGACATTCTGCCTCTTTTCCTATGCTTTAAGTGCAATTCCAGTCTACCCCGTGAAATCATTTTCCTGAAATTCTGCCCCGCTTTCAAGTCCTCTTCGAAGACTTACTTCAATACATTTTTGGACGATAGCTGTCATTTTTAACTCTGCAGGTTTGTGAATTACAGTGCCCCTGAGCTCCTTTCTTCAACTCGCTTTCTTGTGAGCTGGCCGCAAAACCGCAGGATTGCTTCAGGCCCTAATCAGGTTCTGGCAGGGCAGGCTGAGCCTTTGGTTAATCCCTCTTCCTGGTGGGAAATGAGCGTTCCATTTGCCCGTGCAGACACCTACAGCTAGTCTCTCATTGGTTCTCCCTATTCCTGTTCATCTTGCGCAGAAATTGCAAACTGTGCCAAACAGGAGGTTAAAGGCACTGACTCTCCATGTGGGGTGAGTGTTAGTAAAGCGTCTGGAACGGTGAACCAGAGTACCAGGGGACAAAACCTGAGATGCATTTGAAAACGTTTCCCAATCACACGGTGGACCATACTCTGGGTTTCCCATGCATGTTTTAACTGAAGGAAGAATCCCTTAAACCAGGAGAGTTGGGACCCTTGGAATGGCTACCATGCAGTATGACTTCAAAGGGTCCGCGTTTGCTCACCGAACCTCACCAATGCTATCAGCCCGAAGTGTCCAGCCTTATGTCTCACCCAGCTCTGGGTGTAGATGTGGTAAATCCAGGTTGCATCACAAGCCCTGAATGAATTATTTAAGAATTGCTCTCTATTTCACTGTCATTGTGTTGTGTTTATGAAATTAATTTTGATAATGGGATTTATCGGATTTTCACTGCTGCGTTTAGGCCACTGTACACACGCTTGATTTCCTTATGGAGACATATATATCGATGGGTCTTAACATTCTTACTTGTCAGGTATATTTCCAGGCGTTGAATATGGGGTGTTGAGTCCATTTCTTTGAGCAAGGGGTAGGTTTGGTTTATTATATATTTGGCTTATGGAACGGTATCTGTGCTAATTTCAATCTCTGGTTTGATGAAGCACCCCAACTCACCTTTCCCCATAAGCAAGCATAAGTTGGTTTTCTAAATTTGAGACCCTGTTCTGTTTTGTAATTCAGTTCATGTGTAGCCAAGTTTACGTTCCGTGTATTAGTGATATCTTATGATGTTTCTTTTTCTGTGTGACTTATTTCTAGTAGAATCGTCGTACCTGAATCCACTCTTTATGCCTCTATGGGCCTGATGACGTAGATCTTTTTGCTGAGTGATATTCCATTGTACGTGCGTACCACAACTTCTTTATCCATTTTTTGCTTTGTAGGATATTTAACTTGTACCATAGACGAGGTTCTTGTAAACAGAGCCGTCCCAAACTTTGGGGTGGCTGTGTGTTTTTGATTTTAATTTCCCTAAGCTATAGGACCCTAAGTGGAAGTGCTATAGGTTGTGTTGCTTTGTTTCCTACGTGTTTCAGGAAACACCAGAGTGGCTGTTGGCAATTTACATCCCGCCCATCAGCATAACAAGGCTCGCTGTTCTCCATGACCTGTCCTGCCTTTCTGGATTTTACACTTTTTTCAGATGGCCCTTTTGACCGGGGGGCAGTGAGACTTCATTGTAGTGCAGATTTCCTTTACACGCTGACTTGGTTGGCCTAAAAGTGCGTATGCGTTTTTTCCTGAATATATTCAGGAAAAAACGCATACGCCCTTTTTGTCCAAGTGCATCATTGTCGACATTCTGCCTCTTTTCCTATGCTTTAAGTGCAATTCCAGTCTACCCCCTTAAATCGTTTTCCTGAAATTCCGCCCCGCTTTCAAGTCCTCTTCGAAGACTTACTTCAATACATTTTTGGACGATAGCTGTCATTCATAACTCTGCAGGTTTGTGAATTACAGTGCCCCTGAGCTCCTTTCTTCAACTCGCTTTCTTGTGAGCTGGCCGCAAAACCGCAGGATTGTTTCAGGCCCTAATCTGGTTCCGGCAGGGCACGCTGAGCCTTTGGTTAATTCCACTTCCTGGTGGGAAATGAGCGTTCCATTTGTCCGTGCATACACCTACAGCTAATCTCTCATTGGTTCTCCCTATTCCTGTTCATCGTGCGCAGAAATTGCAAACTGGGCCAAACAGGAGGTTAAAGGCACTGACTCTCCAAGTGCGGAGAGTGGTAGTAAAGCGTCTGGAACGGTGAACCCGAGTACCAGGGGACGAAACCTGAGATGCATTTGAAAACGTTTCCCAATCACACGGTGAACCATACTCTGGGATTCCCATGCATGTTTTAACTGAAGGAAGAATCCCTTAAACCTGGAGAGTTGGGACCCATGGAATGGGTACCATGCAGTATGACTTCAAAGGGTCTGCGTTTGCTCACCGAACCTCACCAATGCTATCAGCCCGAAGTGTCCAGCCTTATGTCTCACCCAGCTCTGGGTGTAGATGTGGTAAATCCAGGTTGCATCACAAGCCCTGAATGAATTATTTAAGAATTGCTCTCTATTTCACTGTCATTGTGTTTTGTTTGTGAAATTTATTTTGATAATGGGATTTATCGGATTTTCACTGCTGGGTTTCGGCTGCTGTACACACGCTTGATTTCCTTATGGAGACATATAAATCCATGGGTCTTAAGATTCTTACTTGTCAGGTATATTCCCAGGCGTTGAATATGGGGTGTTGAGTCCATTTCGTTGAGCAAGGAGTAGGTCTTGTTTATTATATATTTGGCTTATGGAACGGTATCTGTGCTAATTTCAATCTCTGGTTTTATGCAGCACCCCAACTCACCTTTCCCCATAAGCAAGCATAAGTTGGTTTTCTAAATTTGAGACCCTGTTCTGGTTTGTAAATCAGTTCATGTGTAGACAAGTTTACATTCTCTGTATTAGTGATATCTTATGATGTTTCGTTTTCTGTTTGACTTATTTCTCGTAGAATCGTCGTACCTGAATGCACTCATTATGCCGCTACGGGCCTGATGACGTAGATCTCATTGCTGAGTGATATTCCATTGTACGTACGTACCACAACTTCTTTATCCATTTTTTGCTTTCTCGGATATTTAACTTGAACCGTAGAGGAGGTTCTTGTAAACAGAGCCGTCCCAAAGTTTGGGGTGGCTGTGTGTTTTTTATTTTAATTTCCCTAAGCTATAGGACCATAAGTGGAAGTGCCACAGGCTGTGTTGCTTTGCTTCCTACGTGTTTCAGGAAACACCATACACTTCTCCAGATTGGCTGTTGGCAATTTACATCCCGCCCATCAGCATAACAAGGCTCCCTGTTCTCCATGACCTGTCCTGCCTTTCTGGATTTTACACTTGTTTCAGATGGCCCTTTTGACCGGGGGGCAGTGAGACTTCATTGTAGTGCAGATTTCCTTTACACGCTTGCTTGGTTGGCCAAAAAGGGCGTATGCGTTTTTTCATGAATATATTCAGGAAAAAACCCATACGAACTTTTTGGCCAAGTGCATCATTGTGGACATTCTGCCTCTTTTCCTATGCTTTAAGTGCAATTCCAGTCTACCCCCTGAAATCGTTTTCCTGAAATTCTGCCCCGCTTTCAAGTCCACTTCGAAGACTTACTTCAATATATTTTTGGACGATAGCTGTCATTCATAACTCTGCAGGTTTGTGAATTACAGTGCCCCTGAGCTCCTTCTTGTGAGCTGGCCGCAAAACCGCAGGATTGCTTCAGGCCCTAATCTGGTTCCGGCAGGGCACGCTGAGCCTTTGGTTAATTCCTCTTCCTGATGGGAAATGAGCGTTCCACTTCCCCGTGCAGACACCTACAGCTAGTCTCTCATTGGTTCTCCCTATTCCTGTTCATCTTGCGCAGAAATTGCAAACTGTGCCAAACAGGAGGTTAAAGGCACTGACTCTCCAAGTGGGGAGAGTGTTAGTAAAGCGTCTGGAACGATGAACCCGAGTACCAGGGTACAAAACCTGAGATGCATTTGAAAATGTTTCCCAATCACACGATGGACCATACTCTGGGTTTCCCATGCATGTTTTAGCTGAAGGAAGAATCCCTTAAACCTGGAGAGTCGGGACCCATGGAATGGCTACCATGCAGTATGACTTCAAAGGGTCTGCGTTTGCTCACCGAACCTCACCAATGCTATCAGCCCGAAGTGTCCAGCCTTATGTCTCACCCAGCTCTGGATGTAGATTTGGTAAATCCAGGTTGCATCACAAGCCCTGAATGAATTATGTAAGAATTGCTCTCTATTTCACTGTCATTGTGTTTTGTTTGTGAAATTTATTTTGATAATGGGATTTATCGGATTTTCACTGCTGCGTTTAGGCCGCTGTACACACGCTTGATTTCCTTATGGAGACATATAAATCCATGGGTCTTAAGATTCTTACTTGTCAGGTATATTCCCAGGCGTTGAACATGTGGTGTTGAGTCCATTTCGTTGAGCAAGGAGTAGGTCGTGTCTATTATATATATGCCTTATGGAATGGTATCTGTGCTAATTTCAATCTCTGGTTTTATACAGCACCCCAACTCACCTTTCCCCATAAGCAAGCATAAGTTGGTTTTCTAAATTTGAGACCCTGTTCTGTTTTGTAATTCAGTTCATGTTTAGACAAGTTTACGTTCCGTGTATTAGTGATATCTTAGGATATTTCTTTTTCTGTGTGACTTATTTCTCGTAGAATCGTCGTACCTGAATCCACTCATTATGCCGCTACGGGCCTGATGACGTAGATCGCATTGCTGAGTGATATTACATTGTACGTACGTACCACGACTTCTTTATCCATTTTGTGCTTTCTCGGATATTTAACTTGTACCGTAGACGAGGTTCTTGTAAACAGAGCCGTCCCAAACTTTTGGGTGGCTGTGTGTTTTTGAATTTAATTTCCCTAAGCTATAGGTCCCTAAGTGGAAGTGCCATAGGCTGTGTTGCTTTGTTTCCTACGTGTTTCAGGAAACACCATACACATCTCCAGAGTGGCTGTTGGCAATTTACATCCCGCCCATCAGCATAACAAGGCTCCGTGTTCTCCATGACCTGTCCTGCCTTTCTGGATTTTATGCTTTTTTCAGATGGCCCTTTTGACCAGGGGGCAGTGAGACTTCATTGTAGTGCAGATTTCCTTTACAAGCTTGCTTGGTTGGCCAAAAAGGGCGTATGCGTTTTTTCCTGAATATATTCAGGAAAAAACGCATACGCCCTTTTTGGGCAAGTGCATCATTGTGGACATTCTGCCTCTTTTCCTATGCTTTAAGTGCAATTCCAGTCTACCCCGTGAAATCATTTTCCTGAAATTCTGCCCCGCTTTCAAGTCCTCTTCGAAGACTTACTTCAATACATTTTTGGACGATAGCTGTCATTTTTAACTCTGCAGGTTTGTGAATTACAGTGCCCCTGAGCTCCTTTCTTCAACTCGCTTTCTTGTGAGCTGGCCGCAAAACCGCAGGATTGCTTCAGGCCCTAATCAGGTTCTGGCAGGGCAGGCTGAGCCTTTGGTTAATCCCTCTTCCTGGTGGGAAATGAGCGTTCCATTTGCCCGTGCAGACACCTACAGCTATTCTCTCATTGGTTCTCCCTATTCCTGTTCATCTTGCGCAGAAATTGCAAACTGTGCCAAACAGGAGGTTAAAGGCACTGACTCTCCATGTGGGGTGAGTGTTAGTAAAGCGTCTGGAACGGTGAACCAGAGTACCAGGGGACAAAACCTGAGATGCATTTGAAAACGTTTCCCAATCACACGGTGGACCATACTCTGGGTTTCCCATGCATGTTTTAACTGAAGGAAGAATCCCTTAAACCAGGAGAGTTGGGACCCTTGGAATGGCTACCATGCAGTATGACTTCAAAGGGTCCGCGTTTGCTCACCGAACCTCACCAATGCTATCAGCCCGAAGTGTCCAGCCTTATGTCTCACCCAGCTCTGGGTGTAGATGTGGTAAATCCAGGTTGCATCACAAGCCCTGAATGAATTATTTAAGAATTGCTCTCTATTTCACTGTCATTGTGTTGTGTTTATGAAATTAATTTTGATAATGGGATTTATCGGATTTTCACTGCTGCGTTTAGGCCACTGTACACACGCTTGATTTCCTTATGGAGACATATATATCGATGGGTCTTAACATTCTTACTTGTCAGGTATATTTCCAGGCGTTGAATATGGGGTGTTGAGTCCATTTCTTTGAGCAAGGGGTAGGTTTGGTTTATTATATATTTGGCTTATGGAACAGTATCTGTGCTAATTTCAATCTCTGGTTTGATGAAGCACCCCAACTCACCTTTCCCCATAAGCAAGCATAAGTTGGTTTTCTAAATTTGAGACCCTGTTCTGTTTTGTAATTCAGTTCATGTGTAGCCAAGTTTACGTTCCGTGTATTAGTGATATCTTATGATGTTTCTTTTTCTGTGTGACTTATTTCTAGTAGAATCGTCGTACCTGAATCCACTCTTTATGCCTCTACGGGCCTGATGACGTAGATCTTTTTGCTGAGAGATATTCCATTGTACGTGCGTACCACAACTTCTTTATCCATTTTTTGCTTTGTAGGATATTTAACTTGTACCATAGACGAGGTTCTTGTAAACAGAGCCGTCCCAAACTTTGGGGTGGCTGTGTGTTTTTGATTTTAATTTCCCTAAGCTATAGGACCCTAAGTGGAAGTGCCATAGGTTGTGTTGCTTTGTTTCCTACGTGTTTCAGGAAACACCATACACTTCTCCAGAGTGGCTGTTGGCAATTTACATCCCGCCCATCAGCATAACAAGGCTCGCTGTTCTCCATGACCTGTCCTGCCTTTCTGGATTTTACACTTTTTTCAGATGGCCCTTTTGACCGGGGGGCAGTGAGACTTCATTGTAGTGCAGATTTCCTTTACACGCTGACTTGGTTGGCCTAAAAGTGCGTATGCGTTTTTTCCTGAATATATTCAGGAAAAAACGCATACGCCCTTTTTGTCCAAGTGCATCATTGTCGACATTCTGCCTCTTTTCCTATGCTTTAAGTGCAATTCCAGTCTACCCCCTTAAATCGTTTTCCTGAAATTCCGCCCCGCTTTCAAGTCCTCTTCGAAGACTTACTTCAATACATTTTTGGACGATAGCTGTCATTCATAACTCTGCAGGTTTGTGAATTACAGTGCCCCTGAGCTCCTTTCTTCAACTCGCTTTCTTGTGAGCTGGCCGCAAAACCGCAGGATTGTTTCAGGCCCTAATCTGGTTCCGGCAGGGCACGCTGAGCCTTTGGTTAATTCCACTTCCTGGTGGGAAATGAGCGTTCCATTTGTCCGTGCATACACCTACAGCTAATCTCTCATTGGTTCTCCCTATTCCTGTTCATCGTGCGCAGAAATTGCAAACTGGGCCAAACAGGAGGTTAAAGGCACTGACTCTCCAAGTGCGGAGAGTGGTAGTAAAGCGTCTGGAACGGTGAACCCGAGTACCAGGGGACGAAACCTGAGATGCATTTGAAAACGTTTCCCAATCACACGGTGAACCATACTCTGGGATTCCCATGCATGTTTTAACTGAAGGAAGAATCCCTTAAACCTGGAGAGTTGGGACCCATGGAATGGGTACCATGCAGTATGACTTCAAAGGGTCTGCGTTTGCTCACCGAACCTCACCAATGCTATCAGCCCGAAGTGTCCAGCCTTATGTCTCACCCAGCTCTGGGTGTAGATGTGGTAAATCCAGGTTGCATCACAAGCCCTGAATGAATTATTTAAGAATTGCTCTCTATTTCACTGTCATTGTGTTTTGTTTGTGAAATTTATTTTGATAATGGGATTTATCGGATTTTCACTGCTGGGTTTCGGCTGCTGTACACACGCTTGATTTCCTTATGGAGACATATAAATCCATGGGTCTTAAGATTCTTACTTGTCAGGTATATTCCCAGGCGTTGAATATGGGGTGTTGAGTCCATTTCGTTGAGCAAGGAGTAGGTCTTGTTTATTATATATTTGGCTTATGGAACGGTATCTGTGCTAATTTCAATCTCTGGTTTTATGCAGCACCCCAACTCACCTTTCCCCATAAGCAAGCATAAGTTGGTTTTCTAAATTTGAGACCCTGTTCTGGTTTGTAAATCAGTTCATGTGTAGACAAGTTTACATTCTCTGTATTAGTGATATCTTATGATGTTTCTCTTTCTGTGTGACTTATTTCTCGTAGAATCGTCGTACCTGAATGCACTCATTATGCCGCTACGGGCCTGATGACGTAGATCTCATTGCTGAGTGATATTCCATTGTACGTACGTACCACAACTTCTTTATCCATTTTTTGCTTTCTCGGATATTTAACTTGAACCGTAGAGGAGGTTCTTGTAAACAGAGCCGTCCCAAAGTTTGGGGTGGCTGTGTGTTTTTTATTTTAATTTCCCTAAGCTATAGGACCATAAGTGGAAGTGCCACAGGCTGTGTTGCTTTGCTTCCTACGTGTTTCAGGAAACACCATACACTTCTCCAGATTGGCTGTTGGCAATTTACATCCCGCCCATCAGCATAACAAGGCTCCCTGTTCTCCATGACCTGTCCTGCCTTTCTGGATTTTACACTTGTTTCAGATGGCCCTTTTGACCGGGGGGCAGTGAGACTTCATTGTAGTGCAGATTTCCTTTACACGCTTGCTTGGTTGGCCAAAAAGGGCGTATGCGTTTTTTCATGAATATATTCAGGAAAAAACCCATACGAACTTTTTGGCCAAGTGCATCATTGTGGACATTCTGCCTCTTTTCCTATGCTTTAAGTGCAATTCCAGTCTACCCCCTGAAATCGTTTTCCTGAAATTCTGCCCCGCTTTCAAGTCCACTTCGAAGACTTACTTCAATATATTTTTGGACGATAGCTGTCATTCATAACTCTGCAGGTTTGTGAATTACAGTTCCCCTGAGCTCCTTTTTTCAACTCGCTTTCTTGTGAGCTGGCCGCAAAACCGCAGGATTGCTTCAGGCCCTAATCTGGTTCCGGCAGGGCACGCTGAGCCTTTGGTTAATTCCTCTTCCTGATGGGAAATGAGCGTTCCACTTCCCCGTGCAGACACCTACAGCTAGTCTCTCATTGGTTCTCCCTATTCCTGTTCATCTTGCGCAGAAATTGCAAACTGTGCCAAACAGGAGGTTAAAGGCACTGACTCTCCAAGTGGGGAGAGTGTTAGTAAAGCGTCTGGAACGATGAACCCGAGTACCAGGGTACAAAACCTGAGATGCATTTGAAAATGTTTCCCAATCACACGGTGGACCATACTCTGGGTTTCCCATGCATGTTTTAGCTGAAAGAAGAATCCCTTAAACCTGGAGAGTCGGGACCCATGGAATGGCTACCATGCAGTATGACTTCAAAGGGTCTGCGTTTGCTCACCGAACCTCACCAATGCTATCAGCCCGAAGTGTCCAGCCTTATGTCTCACCCAGCTCTGGATGTAGATTTGGTAAATCCAGGTTGCATCACAAGCCCTGAATGAATTATGTAAGAATTGCTCTCTATTTCACTGTCATTGTGTTTTGTTTGTGAAATTTATTTTGATAATGGGATTTATCGGATTTTCACTGCTGCGTTTAGGCCGCTGTACACACGCTTGATTTCCTTATGGAGACATATAAATCCATGGGTCTTAAGATTCTTACTTGTCAGGTATATTCCCAGGCGTTGAACATGTGGTGTTGAGTCCATTTCGTTGAGCAAGGAGTAGGTCGTGTCTATTATATATATGCCTTATGGAATGGTATCTGTGCTAATTTCAATCTCTGGTTTTATACAGCACCCCAACTCACCTTTCCCCATAAGCAAGCATAAGTTGGTTTTCTAAATTTGAGACCCTGTTCTGTTTTGTAATTCAGTTCATGTTTAGACAAGTTTACGTTCCGTGTATTAGTGATATCTTAGGATATTTCTTTTTCTGTGTGACTTATTTCTCGTAGAATCGTCGTACCTGAATCCACTCATTATGCCGCTACGGGCCTGATGACGTAGATCGCATTGCTGAGTGATATTACATTGTACGTACGTACCACGACTTCTTTATCCATTTTGTGCTTTCTCGGATATTTAACTTGTACCGTAGACGAGGTTCTTGTAAACAGAGCCGTCCCAAACTTTTGGGTGGCTGTGTGTTTTTGAATTTAATTTCCCTAAGCTATAGGTCCCTAAGTGGAAGTGCCATAGGCTGTGTTGCTTTGTTTCCTACGTGTTTCAGGAAACACCATACACATCTCCAGAGTGGCTGTTGGCAATTTACATCCCGCCCATCAGCATAACAAGGCTCCGTGTTCTCCATGACCTGTCCTGCCTTTCTGGATTTTATGCTTTTTTCAGATGGCCCTTTTGACCAGGGGGCAGTGAGACTTCATTGTAGTGCAGATTTCCTTTACAAACTTGCTTGGTTGGCCAAAAAGGGCGTATGCGTTTTTTCCTGAATATATTCAGGAAAAAACGCATACGCCCTTTTTGGGCAAGTGCATCATTGTGGACATTCTGCCTCTTTTCCTATGCTTTAAGTGCAATTCCAGTCTACCCCGTGAAATCATTTTCCTGAAATTCTGCCCCGCTTTCAAGTCCTCTTCGAAGACTTACTTCAATACATTTTTGGACGATAGCTGTCATTTTTAACTCTGCAGGTTTGTGAATTACAGTGCCCCTGAGCTCCTTTCTTCAACTCGCTTTCTTGTGAGCTGGCCGCAAAACCGCAGGATTGCTTCAGGCCCTAATCAGGTTCTGGCAGGGCAGGCTGAGCCTTTGGTTAATCCCTCTTCCTGGTGGGAAATGAGCGTTCCATTTGCCCGTGCAGACACCTACAGCTAGTCTCTCATTGGTTCTCCCTATTCCTGTTCATCTTGCGCAGAAATTGCAAACTGTGCCAAACAGGAGGTTAAAGGCACTGACTCTCCATGTGGGGTGAGTGTTAGTAAATCGTCTGGAACGGTGAACCAGAGTACCAGGGGACAAAACCTGAGATGCATTTGAAAACGTTTCCCAATCACACGGTGGACCATACTCTGGGTTTCCCATGCATGTTTTAACTGAAGGAAGAATCCCTTAAACCAGGAGAGTTGGGACCCTTGGAATGGCTACCATGCAGTATGACTTCAAAGGGTCCGCGTTTGCTCACCGAACCTCACCAATGCTATCAGCCCGAAGTGTCCAGCCTTATGTCTCACCCAGCTCTGGGTGTAGATGTGGTAAATCCAGGTTGCATCACAAGCCCTGAATGAATTATTTAAGAATTGCTCTCTATTTCACTGTCATTGTGTTTTGTTTATGAAATTAATTTTGATAATGGGATTTATCGGATTTTCACTGCTGCGTTTAGGCCACTGTACACACGCTTGATTTCCTTATGGAGACATATATATCGATGGGTCTTAACATTCTTACTTGTCAGGTATATTTCCAGGCGTTGAATATGGGGTGTTGAGTCCATTTCTTTGAGCAAGGGGTAGGTTTGGTTTATTATATATTTGGCTTATGGAACAGTATCTGTGCTAATTTCAATCTCTGGTTTGATGAAGCACCCCAACTCACCTTTCCCCATAAGCAAGCATAAGTTGGTTTTCTAAATTTGAGACCCTGTTCTGTTTTGTAATTCAGTTCATGTGTAGCCAAGTTTACGTTCCGTGTATTAGTGATATCTTATGATGTTTCTTTTTCTGTGTGACTTATTTCTAGTAGAATCGTCGTACCTGAATCCACTCTTTATGCCTCTACGGGCCTGATGACGTAGATCTTTTTGCTGAGTGATATTCCATTGTACGTGCGTACCACAACTTCTTTATCCATTTTTTGCTTTGTAGGATATTTAACTTGTACCGTAGACGAGGTTCTTGTAAACAGAGCCGTCCCAAACTTTGGGGTGGCTGTGTGTTTTTGATTTTAATTTCCCTAAGCTATAGGACCCTAAGTGGAAGTGCCATAGGTTGTGTTGCTTTGTTTCCTACGTGTTTCAGGAAACACCATACACTTCTCCAGAGTGGCTGTTGGCAATTTACATCCCGCCCATCAGCATAACAAGGCTCGCTGTTCTCCATGACCTGTCCTGCCTTTCTGGATTTTACACTTTTTTCAGATGTCCCTTTTGACCGGGGGGCAGTGAGACTTCATTGTAGTGCAGATTTCCTTTACACGCTGACTTGGTTGGCCTAAAAGTGCGTATGCGTTTTTTCCTGAATATATTCAGGAAAAAACGCATACGCCCTTTTTGTCCAAGTGCATCATTGTCGACATTCTGCCTCTTTTCCTATGCTTTAAGTGCAATTCCAGTCTACCCCCTTAAATCGTTTTCCTGAAATTCCGCCCCGCTTTCAAGTCCTCTTCGAAGACTTACTTCAATACATTTTTGGACGATAGCTGTCATTCATAACTCTGCAGGTTTGTGAATTACAGTGCCCCTGAGCTCCTTTCTTCAACTCGCTTTCTTGTGAGCTGGCCGCAAAACCGCAGGATTGTTTCAGGCCCTAATCTGGTTCCGGCAGGGCACGCTGAGCCTTTGGTTAATTCCACTTCCTGGTGGGAAATGAGCGTTCCATTTGTCCGTGCATACACCTACAGCTAATCTCTCATTGGTTCTCCCTATTGCTGTTCATCGTGCGCAGAAATTGCAAACTGGGCCAAACAGGAGGTTAAAGGCACTGACTCTCCAAGTGCGGAGAGTGGTAGTAAAGCGTCTGGAACGGTGAACCCGAGTACCAGGGGACGAAACCTGAGATGCATTTGAAAACGTTTCCCAATCACACGGTGAACCATACTCTGGGATTCCCATGCACGTTTTAACTGAAGGAAGAATCCCTTAAACCTGGAGAGTTGGGACCCATGGAATGGGTACCATGCAGTATGACTTCAAAGGGTCTGCGTTTGCTCACCGAACCTCACCAATGCTATCAGCCCGAAGTGTCCAGCCTTATGTCTCACCCAGCTCTGGGTGTAGATGTGGTAAATCCAGGTTGCATCACAAGCCCTGAATGAATTATTTAAGAATTGCTCTCTATTTCACTGTCATTGTGTTTTGTTTGTGAAATTTATTTTGATAATGGGATTTATCGGATTTTCACTGCTGGGTTTCGGCTGCTGTACACACGCTTGATTTCCTTATGGAGACATATAAATCCATGGGTCTTAAGATTCTTACTTGTCAGGTATATTCCCAGGCGTTGAATATGGGGTGTTGAGTCCATTTCGTTGAGCAAGGAGTAGGTCAGGTTTATTATATATTTGGCTTATGGAACGGTATCTGTGCTAATTTCAATCTCTGGTTTTATGCAGCACCCCAACTCACCTTTCCCCATAAGCAAGCATAAGTTGGTTTTCTAAATTTGAGACCCTGTTCTGGTTTGTAAATCAGTTCATGTGTAGACAAGTTTACATTCTCTGTATTAGTGATATCTTATGATGTTTCTTTTTCTGTTTGACTTATTTCTCGTAGAATCGTCGTACCTGAATGCACTCATTATGCCGCTACGGGCCTGATGACGTAGATCTCATTGCTGAGTGATATTCCATTGTACGTACGTACCACAACTTCTTTATCCATTTTTTGCTTTCTCGGATATTTAACTTGAACCGTAGAGGAGGTTCTTGTAAACAGAGCCGTCCCAAAGTTTGGGGTGGCTGTGTGTTTTTTATTTTAATTTCCCTAAGCTATAGGACCATAAGTGGAAGTGCCACAGGCTGTGTTGCTTTGCTTCCTACGTGTTTCAGGAAACACCATACACTTCTCCAGATTGGCTGTTGGCAATTTACATCCCGCCCATCAGCATAACAAGGCTCCCTGTTCTCCATGACCTGTCCTGCCTTTCTGGATTTTACACTTGTTTCAGATGGCCCTTTTGACCGGGGGGCAGTGAGACTTCATTGTAGTGCAGATTTCCTTTACACGCTTGCTTGGTTGGCCAAAAAGGGCGTATGCGTTTTTTCATGAATATATTCAGGAAAAAACCCATACGAACTTTTTGGCCAAGTGCATCATTGTGGACATTCTGCCTCTTTTCCTATGCTTTAAGTGCAATTCCAGTCTACCCCCTGAAATCGTTTTCCTGAAATTCTGCCCCGCTTTCAAGTCCACTTCGAAGACTTACTTCAATATATTTTTGGACGATAGCTGTCATTCATAACTCTGCAGGTTTGTGAATTACAGTTCCCCTGAGCTCCTTTTTTCAACTCGCTTTCTTGTGAGCTGGCCGCAAAACCGCAGGATTGCTTCAGGCCCTAATCTGGTTCCGGCAGGGCACGCTGAGCCTTTGGTTAATTCCTCTTCCTGATGGGAAATGAGCGTTCCACTTCCCCGTGCAGACACCTACAGCTAGTCTCTCATTGGTTCTCCCTATTCCTGTTCATCTTGCGCAGAAATTGCAAACTGTGCCAAACAGGAGGTTAAAGGCACTGACTCTCCAAGTGGGGAGAGTGTTAGTAAAGCGTCTGGAACGATGAACCCGAGTACCAGGGTACAAAACCTGAGATGCATTTGAAAATGTTTCCCAATCACACGGTGGACCATACTCTGGGTTTCCCATGCATGTTTTAGCTGAAGGAAGAATCCCTTAAACCTGGAGAGTCGGGACCCATGGAATGGCTACCATGCAGTATGACTTCAAAGGGTCTGCGTTTGCTCACCGAACCTCACCAATGCTATCAGCCCGAAGTGTCCAGCCTTATGTCTCAACCAGCTCTGGATGTAGATTTGGTAAATCCAGGTTGCATCACAAGCCCTGAATGAATTATGTAAGAATTGCTCTCTATTTCACTGTCATTGTGTTTTGTTTGTGAAATTTATTTTGATAATGGGATTTATCGGATTTTCACTGCTGCGTTTAGGCCGCTGTACACACGCTTGATTTCCTTATGGAGACATATAAATCCATGGGTCTTAAGATTCTTACTTGTCAGGTATATTCCCAGGCGTTGAACATGTGGTGTTGAGTTCATTTCGTTGAGCAAGGAGTAGGTCGTGTCTATTATATATATGCCTTATGGAATGGTATCTGTGCTAATTTCAATCTCTGGTTTTATACAGCACCCCAACTCACCTTTCCCCATAAGCAAGCATAAGTTGGTTTTCTAAATTTGAGACCCTGTTCTGTTTTGTAATTCAGTTCATGTTTAGACAAGTTTACGTTCCGTGTATTAGTGATATCTTAGGATATTTCTTTTTCTGTGTGACTTATTTCTCGTAGAATCGTCGTACCTGAATCCACTCATTATGCCGCTACGGGCCTGATGACGTAGATCGCATTGCTGAGTGATATTACATTGTACGTACGTACCACGACTTCTTTATCCATTTTGTGCTTTCTCGGATATTTAACTTGTACCGTAGACGAGGTTCTTGTAAACAGAGCCGTCCCAAACTTTGGGGTGGCTGTGTGTTTTTGATTTTAATTTCCCTAAGCTATAGGACCATCAGTGGAAGTGCCATAGGCTGTGTTGCTTTGTTTCCTACGTGTTTCAGGAAACACCATACACTTCTCCAGAATGGCTGTTGGCAATTTACATCCCTCCCATCAGCATAATAAGGTTCCGTGTTCTCCATGACCTGTGCTGCCTTTCTGGATTTTACACTTTTTTCAGATGGCCCTTTTGACCGGGGGGCAGTGAGACTTCATTGTAGTGCAGATTTCCTTTACACGCTTGCTTGGTTGGCCAAAAAGTGCGTATGCGTTTTTTCCTGAATATATTCAGGAAAAAACGCATACGCCCTTTTTGGCCAAGTGCATCATTGTGGACATTCTGCCTCTTTTCCTATGCTTTAAGTGCAATTCCAGTCTACCCCCTGAAATCGTTTTCCTGAAATTCCGCCCCGCTTTCAAGTCCTCTTCGAAGACTTACTTCAATACATTTTTGGACGATAGCTGTCATTCATAACTCTGCAGGTTTGTGAATTACAGTGCCCCTGAGCTCCTTTCTTCAACTCGCTTTCTTGTGAGCTGGCCGCAAAACCGCAGGATTGTTTCAGGCCCTAATCTGGTTCCGGCAGGGCACGCTGAGCCTTTGGTTAATTCCACTTCCTGGTGGGAAATGAGCGTTCCATTTGTCCGTGCATACACCTACAGCTAATCTCTCATTGGTTCTCCGTATTGCTGTTCATTGTGCGCAGAAATTGCAAACTGGGCCAAACAGGAGGTTAAAGGCACTGACTCTCCAAGTGCGGAGAGTGGTAGTAAAGCGTCTGGAATGGTGAACCCGAGTACCAGGGGACGAAACCTGAGATGCATTTGAAAACGTTTCCCAATCACACGGTGAACCATACTCTGGGATTCCCATGCATGTTTTAACTGAAGGAAGAATCCCTTAAACCTGGAGAGTTGGGACCCATGGAATGGGTACCATGCAGTATGACTTCAAAGGGTCTGCGTTTGCTCACCGAACCTCACCAATGCTATCAGCCCGAAGTGTCCAGCCTTATGTCTCACCCAGCTCTGGGTGTAGATGTGGTAAATCCAGGTTGCATCACAAGCCCTGAATGAATTATTTAAGAATTGCTCTCTATTTCACTGTCATTGTGTTTTGTTTGTGAAATTTATTTTGATAATGGGATTTATCGGATTTTCACTGCTGGGTTTCGGCTGCTGTACACACGCTTGATTTCCTTATGGAGACATATAAATCCATGGGTCTTAAGATTCTTACTTGTCAGGTATATTCCCAGGCGTTGAATATGGGGTGTTGAGTCCATTTCGTTGAGCAAGGAGTAGGTCTTGTTTATTATATATTTGGCTTATGGAACGGTATCTGTGCTAATTTCAATCTCTGGTTTTATGCAGCACCCCAACTCACCTTTCCCCATAAGCAAGCATAAGTTGGTTTTCTAAATTTGAGACCCTGTTCTGGTTTGTAAATCAGTTCATGTGTAGACAAGTTTACATTCTCTGTATTAGTGATATCTTATGATGTTTCTCTTTCTGTGTGACTTATTTCTCGTAGAATCGTCGTACCTGAATGCACTCATTATGCCGCTACGGGCCTGATGACGTAGATCTCATTGCTGAGTGATATTCCATTGTACGTACGTACCACAACTTCTTTATCCATTTTTTGCTTTCTCGGATATTTAACTTGAACCGTAGACGAGGTTCTTGTAAACAGAGCCGTCCCAAAGTTTGGGGTGGCTGTGTGTTTTTTATTTTAATTTCCCTAAGCTATAGGACCATAAGTGGAAGTGCCACAGGCTGTGTTGCTTTGCTTCCTACGTGTTTCAGGAAACACCATACACTTCTCCAGATTGGCTGTTGGCAATTTACATCCCGCCCATCAGCATAACAAGGCTCCCTGTTCTCCATGACCTGTCCTGCCTTTCTGGATTTTACACTTGTTTCAGATGGCCCTTTTGACCGGGGGGCAGTGAGACTTCATTGTAGTGCAGATTTCCTTTACACGCTTGCTTGGTTGGCCAAAAAGGGCGTATGCGTTTTTTCATGAATATATTCAGGAAAAAACCCATACGAACTTTTTGGCCAAGTGCATCATTGTGGACATTCTGCCTCTTTTCCTATGCTTTAAGTGCAATTCCAGTCTACCCCCTGAAATCGTTTTCCTGAAATTCTGCCCCGCTTTCAAGTCCACTTCGAAGACTTACTTCAATATATTTTTGGACGATAGCTGTCATTCATAACTCTGCAGGTTTGTGAATTACAGTTCCCCTGAGCTCCTTTTTTCAACTCGCTTTCTTGTGAGCTGGCCGCAAAACCGCAGGATTGCTTCAGGCCCTAATCTGGTTCCGGCAGGGCACGCTGAGCCTTTGGTTAATTCCTCTTCCTGATGGGAAATGAGCGTTCCACTTCCCCGTGCAGACACCTACAGCTAGTCTCTCATTGGTTCTCCCTATTCCTGTTCATCTTGCGCAGAAATTGCAAACTGTGCCAAACAGGAGGTTAAAGGCACTGACTCTCCAAGTGGGGAGAGTGTTAGTAAAGCGTCTGGAACGATGAACCCGAGTACCAGGGTACAAAACCTGAGATGCATTTGAAAATGTTTCCCAATCACACGGTGGACCATACTCTGGGTTTCCCATGCATGTTTTAGCTGAAGGAAGAATCCCTTAAACCTGGAGAGTCGGGACCCATGGAATGGCTACCATGCAGTATGACTTCAAAGGGTCTGCGTTTGCTCACCGAACCTCACCAATGCTATCAGCCCGAAGTGTCCAGCCTTATGTCTCACCCAGCTCTGGATGTAGATTTGGTAAATCCAGGTTGCATCACAAGCCCTGAATGAATTATGTAAGAATTGCTCTCTATTTCACTGTCATTGTGTTTTGTTTGTGAAATTTATTTTGATAATGGGATTTATCGGATTTTCACTGCTGCGTTTAGGCCGCTGTACACACGCTTGATTTCCTTATGGAGACATATAAATCCATGGGTCTTAAGATTCTTACTTGTCAGGTATATTCCCAGGCGTTGAACATGTGGTGTTGAGTCCATTTCGTTGAGCAAGGAGTAGGTCGTGTCTATTATATATATGCCTTATGGAATGGTATCTGTGCTAATTTCAATCTCTGGTTTTATACAGCACTCCAACTCACCTTTCCCCATAAGCAAGCATAAGTTGGTTTTCTAAATTTGAGACCCTGTTCTGTTTTGTAATTCAGTTCATATTTAGACAAGTTTACGTTCCGTGTATTAGTGATACCTTAGGATATTTCTTTTTCTGTGTGACTTATTTCTCGTAGAATCGTCGTACCTGAATCCACTCATTATGCCGCTACGGGCCTGATGACGTAGATCGCATTGCTGAGTGATATTACATTGTACGTACGTACCACGACTTCTTTATCCATTTTGTGCTTTCTCGGATATTTAACTTGTACCGTAGACGAGGTTCTTGTAAACAGAGCCGTCCCAAACTTTGGGGTGGCTGTGTGTTTTTGATTTTAATTTCCCTAAGCTATAGGACCATCAGTGGAAGTGCCATAGGCTGTGTTGCTTTGTTTCCTACGTGTTTCAGGAAACACCATACACTTCTCCAGAATGGCTGTTGGCAATTTACATCCCTCCCATCAGCATAATAAGGTTCCGTGTTCTCCATGACCTGTGCTGCCTTTCTGGATTTTACACTTTTTTCAGATGGCCCTTTTGACCGGGGGGCAGTGAGACTTCATTGTAGTGCAGATTTCCTTTACACGCTTGCTTGGTTGGCCAAAAAGGGCGTATGCGTTTTTTCCTGAATATATTCAGGAAAAAACGCATACGCCCTTTTTGGCCAGGAGCATCATTGTCCACATTCTGCCTCTTTTCCTATGCTTTAAGTGCAATTCCAGTCTACCCCCTGAAATCGTTTTCCTGAAATTCTGCCCCGCTTTCAAGTCCTCTTCGAAGACTTACTTCAATACATTTTTGGACGATAGCTGTCATTCATAACTCTGCAGGTTTGTGAGTTACAGTGCCCCTGAGCTCCTTTCTTCAACTCGCTTTCTTGTGATCTGGCCGCAAACCCACATGATTGCTTCAGTCCCTAATCTGGTTCTGGCACGGCATGCTGAGCCTTTGGTTAATTCCTCTTCCTGGTGGGAAATGAGCATTAAATTTGCACGTGCAGACACCTACAGCTAGTCTCTGATTGGTTCTCCCTATTCCTGTTCACCTTGCGCAGAATTTCCAAACTGTGCCAAACAGGAGGTTAAAGGCACTGACTCTCCAAGTGGAGAGAGTGTTAGTAAAGGGTCTGGAATGGTGAACCCGTGTAAAAGGGGACAAAAACTGAGATGCATTTGAAAACGCTTCCCAGTCACACGGTGGACCTTACTTTGGGTTTCCCATGCATGTTTTAGCTGAAGGAAGAATCTCTTAAACCTGGAGAGTTGGGACCCATGGAATGGGTACCATGCAGTATGACTTCAAAGGATCTGCATTTCTTCATCGTACCTCACCAGTGCTATCCGCCCGAAGTGTCCAACCTTATGTGTCACTCAGCTCTTGGTGCAGATGTGGTTAATCCAGGTTGCATCACAAGCTCTGAATGAATTATTTAAGAATAGCTCTCTATTTCACTGTCATTATGTTTTGTTTTTGTAATTCATTTTGATAATTGGATTTATCGGATTTTCTCTGCTGCGTTCATAAATCTATACACACGCTTGATTCTGTTACGGAGACATATAAATCCATGGGTTTGAAGATTCTTACTAGTCAGGTGTATTCCTAGGCGTTGAATATGGGGTGTTTAGTCCATTTCGTTGAGCAACTGGTAGGTCTTGACTATTACATATTTGGCTTATGGAAAGGTATCTGTGCTAATTTCTATCTCTGGTTTTATGCAGCACCCCAGCTCTCCTTTATCCTTAAGCAAGCATATGTTGGTTTTCTAAATTTGAGACCCCATTCTGTTTTGTAATTCAGTTCATTTGTAGCCACGTTTACATTCCATATATTAGTAATATCGTGTGTCTTTTTCTTTTTGAATTATGTGACTTCGAATGATCATACGTAACTCCTCTGTGGTTGTTACAACTGGCCATATTTCATTGATTTCCAGGCTGAGTAATATTCCACTCTACATAAGTCTCACATCTCTATCCATTTTTTCCCTCCAGAGACTTATAAATTATATCCTAGTCGAGGATCTTTTAAACATAGAGGCGGTAAATATTGGGGTGCCTGTGTCCTCTCGATTTTTGTTTTTCCCAAGATATACGTCCATGAGTGCAAGTGCCCTGTGCTCTGTAGCTCATTTTTTAGATGCTTTAGTAAACACAATACACTTCTCCAGAGTGACCGTTGGCAATATACATTTCCAGTATAAGCCTCAGAGGGCTCCCTTTTCTCCTTGCCCTGTCCTGCATTTCTGGTGTTTACATTTTATGAGGAAGGCTCTTCTGACTGATGCGAAGTGATATGTTTTGTAGTATTGATTTCCAGTGCCCACCTGTTTGGTTGGCTAAAAAAGTGCATGCCCTTTTCTTGAATACATACAGAAAAGACGCATACACCCTTTTTGGCCAATTGCAATGTTGGCAATGTTCAGCCCCTTTTCTTGTGCTTAATGGCGAGTCCTTTCTACCTCTTCCAATCCCTTTCCTGCCATTCTCCGTTGCTTACAAGTCCTTTCCTCTGACTTTCCTCAAGACATTTTTCAGTGATAGATATTTTCAACTCTGCAGTTTCGTGAATTTTAGTGTCCCTGAGTTCCATTTTTCAACTTGTGTTTATGGGAACTGGCCACAAAGCAGCGGAATTTCCTCAAGCCCTATTCTGTTTCCATGGGCAACCCTAGCCTTTGGTCAATTCGTCTTCCTGATTGGAAATAAGAGTGACATGTGCCTGTCCGAACACCTAGGACTTGTCTCTCATTGTTCCTCCTCCTTCTGCTTCATCCTCTGGACAAATTCCAAACTGTCTGCAACAGGATGTTGACAGTGCTGACATCTCCAAGTGGGGAGACTGTTCGTAAAGACGCTGGAGGGGTGAACCCGAGCACCAGGAGATGAGGAGATGAGATGCCTTTTCCAAACTCTTCCCGATCAGACGGTATACCATCCTCTGGGTGTGACAGGCATGTTTTAGCTGTAGGAAGGGTCCCATTCATGTGAGGAGAACACCAGGGCTTTTACAAAATCAGTGTCTCTCCACAACCCAAACTGGGGAATTTTTTAAGCTACGGCTACACATATGTTCATTAAGGGCCTTGGGAAGTAGGCAGAGTCCAAACTTTAGATGATTGAAGTCTTCAGGGTCAGAAGCACTCACCACCGGCTTCCCTTAGGTTCCATTTTAACTGTCATGAATAGATGATGTCAATAAAAATATCTATTCTTTTTCAGATGATTTCCCCTTATAGGTTATTGTAAAATATTGAGTGTAGTTCCCGGTGCTATACAGTAGTTCCTTGTTGACGATCGATTTTATACATAGCAGTGTGTATGTGTTAATCCCAAACTGTTAATTTATCCCTCCTCCCACCTTTCCCCTTTGGTAATAATAAATTATAAGATTTTATACTTCTCAGAATTGGGGGAGCTGAAAGAGAGGTATCATTTTCAATGGAAAAGCATTTAAAACAAGATTGAAGCTTTAACCAAGATTATTAGATGTACATCCTTGGAAAGAAATCACTTCGTTTCTCTAATATTGACCTGACAAATAAGACAAACCTTTTCACTGAACTTGCTTCTAATAAAGTGATGGAAATATCAAATGGGAGTGTTAGAAACATCTTATTTTACCCGAGCCTTATACACTGTTCTATGTTAATTACAGTTTGGCTCAAACATCTGTTCATTGAAGTTACAATGTTCTCAATTTCTGTTACTGATCCTCCAGAGTGGACCCCAACAAGTGTCCCCCTGCCCAGTGTCATTGGAGCCAACAGATTGAGACTGAGTTTGGTTCAGAAGCAAAGGAAACTTTATATTTTGATCAGAGAATGGAGAGGTGAGAGCATGTGCTACCCCGTGGGCTGTGGGCTGGGCTGCTGTGTAGAGATCCTGTCAGAGTCAGTGGGAGGGAGGGGGCGGAGCTCTCGAGGGCCCGGTTGGCTGCAGCTCAGGCTCTATATCGCAGAGTGTGCACTGTGTCCCAGGAGCTGAGGTGTCGACCCAGCCATTCCGCACTAGGAAGTCTGGTCTGAAGTGCCGGCTGTTGAACCTCTGTATGCGGGACCCTAGGAGCATGTGAAATTAGACAAAGCACAAAGGATAAAAAAGGTTAGACTTTATTTTATTGCCCAGATTCTATTTTTATCTCCCAGGGATTTTTAAGGGGCTTTGCCTGGGAAAAAGCCCTCTTCTGCCTTTTTTCCCCTTCCTCATTCTTAGAGTGCTGAGGGTGCAGACCCTTCTTCTGTAACTGCTGAGTGCTGAGTTAGGAGGCCTCATACCCGTGGGCGAGGGTCAGAACTTCTCCCCAGCAGCCTCCAGGTGACGTTGATTGTCCCCAGGCCTCCTGCCTCCCCGCTCGTCCGCCTGAGCACCAGTATTGGAAGCGTTATAGATTCTAATGACCTTTAAGGGTCCAGGAAGGAGATGTGCAGTGACGCTGTGAAGTCCAGTTTCACCCCGCCCTGCATTTGTTCGGCCACCTTAGGCTGACCGTTTCTGCCAGCCTAGATGCTCTGACCAGTAGTCTGCACTTTCTTCAATTAGGCCCCTGAATTAACGTAAAAAGAGCACCAGGTGTCAGGACCCTGCCTGCTCAACTCCCAGACAGCCCAGGGTCAGTGGTGATGAAGGACCATGATGGCCACTGAGTCAACAGCCTTTTGAAGTAAACAGGAGTCCAGCTGGTCTTATTGGCCACCATCATCACAGTGTCTGTAGGCTCTTCTATGGTGACAGCGTGATATACGTTTCCCCCGCCAAGATTATTAGGTCCGCTCTGGGTGCAGTAAGTCCTGCAAGCAGTAGTCTACTCTTTTGGGACACACTCTTGTTGTTTTATGAGAGAAACTCCAGGTCAAGTGATGGTCACATGAGTCGTCATGGTGCCCCTTTACCCCGGTTATCTCTCTGGAGGTTGGAGTTGGAGGGCCTCCTCACTCGAGGTCAGTGTGCCCACGGAGCAAACCCTGCAACTTCAGGGCATGGTTGGGGCTTAGGGTCACCACGTGGGGTCCTTTTCCCTTAGGAGGGAGGTGGCCTTTTGTGCTGCTGATTTCCAGGTTTTCAGATACCGCCAGTATCTTGGCCAGATGTGGCGGTGGGCCAAGCCCATTGGTGACCGTAGTTTATCCTACCGGGATGGCATTCTTGCATTGTTCCATTTCAAGTGGTCCCAGTTTTTGCACTAATACTCCAATAGCGATTCACCATTCACCAGGAATGTAAAGGTCAAAGGGTTTAGCTAAATTAGGGAGTTCCAGGGCAAGGGTCTGAATTGACTGCTCTTTCCATTCTTGAAAGGCCACTTCTGGATTCTATTCAAAAGGATCATCATCTTTTCCTTTCAGTGTTTCATATAGAGGCCCAGCTAGTAGACTGTAGTTAGGGATCCAGAAGCACCAACCCTGGCCTCCCCAGGAACCCCTAAGCTGTCTTCTAGTTTTAGAAATGGGTAAGGCTGTAAATTGTTTCTTCCCTTTCCTGAGATGGGCTTCTCCGACCTTCTGTGAGAATGAAGCCCAGGCAGGTCACCGTAGTCTGTGATATTTGAGCTTTTTATTTGACAACTTCTATCCTTTATTGGCTTGGTAGTTCAGAGGTCTCCTTAGTAGGGCTGGCGATCAGAATGTCGTCTGCATATTGAAGGAGTGTTTCCTTTTCCAGAGGTAGAACTTTTAGGTCTTTAACTGAGCTTTCCCCAAAGATGGTGTGGGAATTTTTGAACCCTTGGGGCAACACGGCCCAGAAGTATTGTTTTAGTTGTATGTTGAGTCCTGCCACTCACAAGCCAAAATTTCTTGTGACTCTGGGACTAATAGAATACAAAAGAAGGCATCATTGAAGACTAATATAGAATACCATGTCCCGGTGGTTGGTAGAATGACCAGCAGGGTGTAGGATTTAGGAACTACTGGAGGTATATCCTCGGTGGCTTCACTGACTGTCCTGGCATCCTTTACCAGGACTCCAGCAGCCCATGGGGCTCTCGAGGTCAGGCCAATCCCAGGATATGGAGCTCACCTGGGCAGGTACCCCACCCCCACCGCAGCCCACGGTGCTCTCCTGTTCAGACCCCTCCCAGGATATGGGGTTCCCTGGGCAAGTTCTCCTGCAGCCCATGGGGCTCTCATGGTCAGGCCCCTCCCAGGATACAGAGCTACCCTTGCAGTTACCCTGGCAGGGCTGGGCACACAGGTACCGTGCACATCGCCCTCATTGCAGAGCACTTCCAGCTCACCTGTCACTCAGATCTGACACAGAGCACCTCAGAGCAGGACTTGAACTAAGAAACAGCAGCTCCAACAGGTCTGTGACCCTGGGCATCACTCTGTGTGGCCTCCCTCCACCTGGTCTTCCAGAGACTTCCACTGCACCCGGGGCACCAGGCCTCTGTCTCCACCCACCACCCACCCCTCCTCTCCCTGACTCCTGGGTTCCTCTCATTAGGAGAGGGTTTTCTTGAAGTTGTCTCCCACTCATGGGCCAGATAATATAATTAGAAAACAAGCCAGAGCTGCAACCCCTTGTCTATCCTGACTCTCAGGAGCCCACACCTGTTCCTTGGACCTGGCCGATTCAGCAAGTTCCAGTTTCTGCAACTGTGAGCGCCTGAGGGGTGATTATTGGCTGGCCTGGGAAGCCTGACCGTGCCGGCCAGCCCTCCCCAGGTGTGCCTGTTTGAGATCAATATAAACACCGCTCCAGGCAGCAAGAGCCCCTGCAGCTGTGCCTGACGCCATTTTCTCTGCCCTGTCAGCAGCCTCGGGGCTGGACTGGTGGGAGGGAGTGAGAGGCCACGGCTTTGTGGGTGGCCCAGTGTGAGTGGGGCTCTGCTGGACTTTCTGCAGCAGTTACCAAGATGCCACCTGCTAAAGAAGAGGATGTGCCACCCATACCTGCCTCTGGAATTTCTCCCTGGGCAGAGGTGAGTGAGGAAGAAAGCAGTGGGGGCCCGGACAGCAGGGGTATCTCAGGCAGGGAAATGGAAAGCTTCCAGAAGAGTACCCAGGGCCAGGACCATCCTGGCTGGCCTGCAGGCACCAAATCGGCTGGCATGCTGTCGCTCATGTGGCTCCATGGCCCTTCCTCTAGGCTTTCAAGTCCTTGTACATATTCAGGTGTTTTACCTGGGAAGGGTGGGAACATTTCAGCAGCAGCTGGCCTGGGGCTCGGCCCACATTTACTCACAGATGCCTTGGCACGGTCCCCCAGCTTTGCAATGAGGACGCTTGTTGCGTGGGGCCTGCTGGCTGAATGGGAGATGATTCCCCACCACTGGCCAACTACAGAATTGTTTACAACTGGAGCAAGTGCCCTGATACGGTTTTCCTCTGTGTAACTGGTGGGTTCTGTTTTTTTTTTTTCTTTTTTTCATTTTTGGTTCAAGGTAGATTTTATTCCTCTTTTTTGTATTTACAGATATAAGCATGGAAATAATTTATTCATATAAATACATGTATGTGAAGGGAAGAATATTTTTTCTGTTTTACTTTTTGTAATTTTGAATTTTATTTTATTTTTTTATAGAGCAGGTTCTTTTTGGTTATCTATTTTATACATATAAATGTATACATGCCAATCCCAATCTCTCAATCCTCCCACCACCACCCCCCAACAGCTTTCCCCCCTTGGTGTCCATACGTTTGTTGTCTACATCTGTTGCTCTATTTCTGCCTTAAAAAACGGTTCATCTGTATAATTTTTCTAGGTTCCACATATATGCATTAATATACAAGATTTGTTTTTCTATTTCTGACTTACTTCACTCTGTATGACAGTCTCTAGATCCATCAACGTCTCTACAAATGACCCAATTTCATTCCTTTTTATGGCTTAGTAATATTCCATTTTATATTTGTACCACATCTTTATGCATTCGTCTGTCTGTGGGCATTTAGGTTGCTTCCATTACCTGGATATTGTAAATAGTGATGCAATGAACATTGAGGTGAATGTCTCTTTTTGATTTATGGTTTTGTCTGGGTATATGCCCAGTAGTGGGATTGCTGGATCATATGGTAATTCTATTCTTAGTTTTATAAGAAACTCCATAATGTTCTCCACAGTGACTGTATCAATTTACATTCCCAACAATAGTGGAAGAGGGTTCCTTATCCCCACACCCTTTCCAGCATTTGTTGTTTGTAGATTTTCTGATGATGCCCATTCTAACAGGTGTGAGGTGATACACCATGGATGAGTCTATTTCGTTGAGCAAAGAGTAGGTCTTGTCTATTACATATTTGGCTTATGGAATGGTATGTGTGCTAATTTCAAGCTCTGGTTTTATACAGCACCCCAACTCAACTTTCCCCTTAAGCAAGCATAAGTTTTTATCTAAATGTGAGACTGTTCGGTTTTGTAATTCAGTTTATGTGTAGCCAAGTTTACACTCCCTCTATTAGTGATATCTTATGATAATTATCTTTCTCTGTGTGACATATTTCTCTTAGAATCATCATACTTAAATCCACTCAATTTGCTGCTACAGGCCTGATGACATTGATTTCATTGCTGAGTGATATTCCATTGTACGTAAGTAGCACAACTCCTTTATCCATTTTTTTCTTTCTGGGATATTTAATTTGTACTGGACTCGAGGTTCTTGTAAACACAGCAGCCCTAAATTTTGTGTTGGCTGTGTCTTGTTGATTTTAATTTTCCTAAGCTATAGGGCCAAAAGTGGAAGTGCCCTAGTCTCCGTAGCTTTGTTTTTCAGATGTTTCAGGATACACCATAAACATCTCCAGAGTGTCTGTTGGCAATTTACATCCCGCCCATCAGCATAACAAGGCTCCCTGTTCTCCATGGCCTGTCCTGTGTTTCTGGTTTTTACACTTTTTTCAGATGGCCCTTTGGACGAATGGGAAATGAGACTTCATTGTAGTACGGATTTCCATTGCTCGAGTGCTTGGTTGGCCAAAAAGGGCATATGCGTTTTTTCCTGAATATATTCAGGAAAAAATGTATACGCACTGTTCGTCCAAGTGCATCACTGTCAAAGATCTGCCGCTTTTCACATGTTTTAAATGCAATTCCAATCTACCTCCTGAAATATGATTCCTCAATTCTGCCTCGTTTTCAAGTCCTCTTTGCAGACTTACTTCAATATATTTTTGCCAATAGCTGTCATTTATAACTCTGCAGGTTTGTGAATTACAGTGCCCGTGATTTCCTTTCTTAACTCGCTTCCTTGAAAGCTGGCCACAAAACCGCAGGTTTGCTTCAGGCCGTAATCAGGGTGTGGCACGGCACTCTGAGCCTTTGGTTAATTCCTCTTCCTGGTGGGAAATTAGAGTTAAATGTGCCCCTCCAGACACCTGCCTCACTCCCAGCCCCTTGGTGATGTGTGTCCTCTGGTTTGAGGCCACATGTGATGGGTTCCTCATCTTTTGATGATGTGGCCCCACTGGTGTGAGGACACTCCTGCCTGCTTCCCATCCCCTTGGTGATGTGGTCCCTCCGGCGAGAGTCTGATCCTGGTTGGGTTCCTCACACTTCTGTGAGGTGGGCCCTCTTCTCTGAGGTCACTCCTGCCTGGCTAGCACACCCCGCCTTGGCGAAGTCGGACCTCTGGTGGCAGTTGGAGCCTGCTGGGAGCCTCCTCCCCTCGGTGATGAGGCCCTCTGGCATCAGGCCCTAACTGCTGGGTTCCCACATTTTCTGATACGTCCTAAGTGGTGCGAGGGCACTCCTGCCAGGTTCCCATCCCCATGGGCATGTGGGCCTTCTGCTCTAAGGTCCCAACACCTGTGTTTTTCACCGTTTCATGATGTTGGCTCTCTGGTGTTAGTTCACTCAGGCCTAGATCCCATAGAGTCTGTGCTCTGAGCCGCCTGCTGGGAGGTTCCTACTGCTGAATTCCTTACCTTTTCTATTCTTTGGGTTCTGTGTTTTCATGCTCCTCCTTCCTGACTCACTCCCAGCCCCTTTGTGATGTAGGTCCTCTGGTTTGAGGCCACATGTGCCGGTTTCCTCACCTTTATTGATGTGGCCCCACTGGTGTGAGGACACTCCTGCCTGGTTCCCATCCACTTGGTGATGGGGGCCCTCTGGTGAGAGCCTGATCCTGGCTGGATTCCTCACCCTTCTGTGAGGTAGACCCTCTGCTGTGAGGTCACTCCTGCCTGGCTGGCACACGTCACCTTGGCGATGTGGGCCCTCAGTTGGGAGTTGGTGCCTGCTGGGAGTCTCCTCCCCTTGGTAATGAGGGCCCTCTGGCGTCAGGCCCTAACTCATGGGCTCCCAAAATTTTCTGATGTGCGCCCTGTCGTGCGAGTACACTCCTGCCGGGGTCCCATGCCCATGGGGATGTTGGCTTTCTGCTCTGAGGTCCCAACGGCTGGGTTGCTCACAGTGTCAGAACGTGGGCCCTCTGCTGTGAGTTCACTCCGGCATGGATCCCATAGCCTCGGTGCTCTGGGCCACCTGCTTGGAGCTTCCAACTGTGGGGTTCCTCACCTTTTTATTCTATGGGCCCTCTGTTGTGAGTCTCCTCCTGCATGCCTCACTCCCAGCCCTTTCGTGATGTGTGTCCCCTTATTTGAGGCCACATGTGCTGTGTTCCTCACCTTTGGCTGATGTGGCCCCACTGGTGTGAGGACACTCCTGCCTGGTTTCCATCCCCTTGGTGATGTGGGCCCTCTGGTTAGAGTCTGATCCTGGTTGGGTTCCTCACACTTCTGTGAGGTGGGCCCTCTGCTGTGAGGTAACTCCTGCCTGGCTTGCTCCCATTGCCTTGGTGACGTCGGCCCTCTGGTGGCATTTGGAGCCTGCTGGTAGCCTCCTCTCCTCGGTGATGAGGGCCCTCTGGCGTCAGGCCCTAACTGCTGGGTTCCCACATTTTCTGATACGTGTTAAGTTGTGCGAGGACACTCCTGCGAGGTTCCTATCCCCATGGGGATGTGGGTCTTCTGCTCTGAGGTTCCACCGGCTGGGTTGCTCACAGTTTCATGATGTGGGCCCTCTGCTGTGAGTTCACTGTGGCCTGGATCCCATAGACTCCGTGCTCTGGGCCACCTGCTGGGAGGTTCAAACTGCTGGATTCCTCACATTTTTTATTCTGTGGGCCCTGTGTTGTTAGGCTACTCCTGCTTGCCTCACTCGGAGCACCTTGGAAATGTGGGTCCTCTGGTTTAGGCCACATGTGCTGGGTTCCTCACCTTTCTATAATGTGGCCACACTGGTGTGAGGACACTGCTGCCTTTTTCCGATCCCCTTGGTGATGTGGGCTCTCTGGTGAGAGTCTTATCCTGGCTGGTTTCCTCACCCTTCTGTGAGGTAGACCCTCTGCTGTGAGGTCACTCCTGCCTGGCTGGCACACATCACCTTGGCGACGTGGGCCCTCAGTTGGGAGTTGGTGCCTGCTGGGGGTCTCCACCCCTCGGTAATGAGGGCCCTCTGGCGTCAGACCCTAACTCCTGGGCTCCCAAAATTTTCTGATGTGCGCCCTGTGGTGCGACTACACTCCTGCCAGGTTCCCAACCCCATGGGAATGTGGGCCTTCTGCTCTGAGGTCCCAACGGTGGGTTGCTCAGTTTCATGATGAGGGTCCTCTGGTGTGAGTTCACTCCGCCCTGGATCCAATAGCCTCGCTGCTCCTGGCTGCCTGCGGGGATGTTCCAACTGCGGGATTCCTCACCTTTTTTCTTCTATGGGCCCTCTGTTTTGAGACTCCTCCTGCCTGCCTGACTCCCAGCCCCTTGGTGATGTGTGTCCTCTGGTTTGAGGCTACGTGTGCTGGGTCCCTCACCTTTCGATTATGTGGCCCCACTGGTGTGAGGACACTCCTGCCTGGTTCCTATCCCCTTGGTGATGTGGGCCCTCTGGTGAGAGTCTGATCCTGGCTGGGTTCCTCACCCTTCTGTGAGGTGGACCCTCTGCTGTGAGGTCACTCCTGCCTGGCTGGCACACCCCACCTTGGCAACGTCGGACCTCTTGTGGCAGTTGGAGCCCGCTGGGAGCTTCCTCTCCTCGGTGATGAGGGCCCTCTGGCGTCAGGCCCTAACTTCTGGGCTCCCAAAATTCTCTAATGTGCGCCCTGTGGTGCGAGTACACTCCTGCCAGGTTCCCAACCACATGGGAATGTGGGCCTTCTGCTCTGAGGTCCCAACGGCTGGGTTGCTCACAGTTTCATGATGAGGGCCCTCTGTTTTGTGTTCAGTCAGGCCTGGATCCCATATCCTCGCTGCTCCTGGCCGCCTGCTGGGAGGTTCCAACTGCGGGATTCCTCACCTTTTTTATTCTATGGGCCCTCTGTTTTGAGGCTCCTCCTGCCTGCCTCACTCCCAGCCCCTTGGTGATGTGTGTCCTCTAGTTTGAGGCCACGTGTGCTGGGTCCATCACATTTCGGTGATGTGGCCCCACTGGTGTGAGGACACTCCTGCCTGGTTTCCATTCCCTTGGTGATGTGGGCCCTCTGGTGAGAGTCTGATCCTCTTTGGGTTCCTCACACTTTTGTGTGGTTGGCCCTCTGCTCTGAGGTCACTCCTGCCTGGCTGGCACACACCGCATTGGCGACGTCAGCCCTCTGGTAGCAGTTGGAGCTTGCTGGGAGCCTCCTCTCCTCAGTGATGAGGGCCCTCTGGCGTCTGGCCCTAACTGCTGGGCTCCCCACATTTTCTGATGTGTGCCCACTGGTGCGATGACACTCCTGCTTGGTCCCCTCCCCCATGGGGATGTGGGCCTTGTGCTCTGAGGTCACAACGGCTGGGTTGCTTACAGTATCACGATGAGGGCCCTCTGTTGTGAGTTCATCACTGCCTGGATCCCATAGCCTCGGTGATCTGGGCCGCCTGCTGGGATGTTCCAACGGCTGGATTCCTCACCTTTTTTATACAATGGGCCATGTGTTGGGAGGTTAATCCTGCCTGCCTCGCTCCGAGACCCATGGTGATGTGGGTCCTCTGGTTTGAGGCCACATGTGCTGGGTACCTCAACTTTCGATGATGTGGTCCCACGGGTGTGAGGACACTCCTGCCTGGTTCCCAGCCCCTTGCTGTTGTGGGCACTCTGGTGAGGGTCTGATCCTTCCTGGGTTCCTTAGCCTTCTGTGAGGTGGGCCCTCTGATGTGAGGTCACTCCTGCATGGCTGGCTCACGTCGCCTTGGCGACGTGGGTCTTCTGTTGGGCACTGAAGCATACTGGGAGCCTCCTACCCTCTTTAATGAGGGCCCTGGAAAAAACGCATATGCCCTTTTTGACCAAGTGCAACATTGTCGACATTCTGACTCTTTTCCTATACTTTCAGAGGATTTCCCTTCTACCTCCTGAAATCGTAGTCCTGGAATTCTGCCCCACGTTCAAGTCCTCTTTGTAGCCTTACTTCAATATATTTTTGGATGATAGCTGTCATTTATAACTCTGCAGGTTTGTGAATTACAGTGCCCCTGAGCTCCTTTCTTCAACTCGCTTTCTTGTGAGCTGGCCGCAAAACCGCAGGATTGCTTCAGGCCCTAATCTGGTTCTGGCAGGGCACGCTGAGCCTTTGGCTATTTCCCCTTTCTTGTGGGAAACGAGCGTTCCAGTTGCCCGTGCAGACACCTACAGCTAGTCTCTCATTGGTTCTCCCTATTCCTGTTCATCTTGCGCAGAAATTGCAAACTGTGCCAAACAGGAAGTTAAAGGCACTGACTCTCCATGTGGGGAGAGTGTTAGTAAAGCGTCTGGAATGGTGAACCCGAGAACCAGGGGACGAAACCTGAGATGCATTTGAAAACGTTTCCCAATCACACGGTGGACCATACTCTGGGTTTCCCATGCATGTTTTAGCTGAAGGAAGAATCCCTTAAACCTGGAGAGTTGGGACCCATGGAATGGGTACCATGAAGTATGACTTCAAAGGGTCTGCATTTGTTCACCAAACCTCACCAATGCTATCAGCCCAAAGTGTCCGGCCTTATGTCTCACCCAGCTCTGGGTGTAGATGTGGTAAATCCAGGTTGCAACACAAGCCCTGAATGAATTATTTAAGAATTGCTCTCTATTTCACTGTCATTGTGTTTTGTTTTTGAAATTTATTTTGATAATGGGATTTATCGGATTTTCACTGCTGCGTTTAGGCCGCTGTACACACGCTTGATTTCCTTATGGAGACATATAAATCCATGGGTCTTAAGATTCTTACTTGTCAGGTATATTCCCAGGCGTTGAACATGTGGTGTTGAGTCCATTTCGTTGAGCAAGGAGTAGGTCGTGTCTATTATATATATGCCTTATGGAATGGTATCTGTGCTAATTTCAATCTCTGGTTTTATACAGCACCCCAACGCACCTTTCCCCATAAGCAAGCATAAGTTGGTTTTCTAAATTTGAGACCCTGTTCTGTTTTGTAATTCAGTTCATGTTTAGACAAGTTTACGTTCCGTGTATTAGTGATATCTTAGGATATTTCTTTTTCTGTGTGACTTATTTCTCGTAGAATCGTCGTACCTGAATCCACTCATTATGCCGCTACGGGCCTGATGACGTAGATCGCATTGCTGAGTGATATTACATTGTACGTACGTACCACGACTTCTTTATCCATTTTGTGCTTTCTCGGATATTTAACTTGTACCGTAGACGAGGTTCTTGTAAACAGAGCCGTCCCAAACTTTGGGGTGGCTGTGTGTTTTTGATTTTAATTTCCCTAAGCTATAGGACCATCAGTGGAAGTGCCATAGGCTGTGTTGCTTTGTTTCCTACGTGTTTCAGGAAACACCATACACTTCTCCAGAATGGCTGTTGGCAATTTACATCCCTCCCATCAGCATAATAACGTTCCGTGTTCTCCATGACCTGTGCTGTCTTTCTGGATTTTACACTTTTTTCAGATGGCCCTTTTGACCGGGGGGCAGTGAGACTTCATTGTAGTGCAGATTTCCTTTACACGCTTGCTTGGTTGGCCAAAAAGGGCGTATGCGTTTTTTCCTGAATATATTCAGGAAAAAACGCATACGCCCTTTTTGGCCAGGTGCATCATTGTCCACATTCTGCCTCTTTTCCTATGCTTTAAGTGCAATTCCAGTCTACCCCCTGAAATCGTTTTCCTGAAATTCTGCCCCGCTTTCAAGTCCTCTTCGAAGACTTACTTCAATACATTTTTGGACGATAGCTGTCATTCATAACTCTGCAGGTTTGTGAGTTACAGTGCCCCTGAGCTTCTTTCTTCAACTCGCTTTCTTGTGATCTGCCCGCAAACCCACATGATTGCTTCAGTCCCTAATCTGGTTCTGGCACGGCATGCTGAGCCTTTGGTTAATTCCTCTTCCTGGTGGGAAATGAGCATTAAATTTGCACGTGCAGACACCTACAGCTAGTCTCTGATTGGTTCTCCCTATTCCTGTTCACCTTGCGCAGAATTTCCAAACTGTGCCAAACAGGAGGTTAAAGGCACTGACTCTCCAAGTGGAGAGAGTGTTAGTAAAGGGTCTGGAATGGTGAACTCGTGTAAAAGGGGACAAAAACTGAGATGCATTTGAAAACGCTTCCCAGTCACACGGTGGACCTTACTTTGGGTTTCCCATGCATGTTTTAGCTGAAGGAAGAATCTCTTAAACCTGGAGAGTTGGGACCCATGGAATGGGTACCATGCAGTATGACTTCAAAGGATCTGCATTTCTTCATCGTACCTCACCAGTGCTATCCGCCCGAAGTGTCCAACCTTATGTGTCACTCAGCTCTTGGTGCAGATGTGGTTAATCCAGGTTGCATCACAAGCTCTGAATGAATTATTTAAGAATAGCTCTCTATTTCACTGTCATTATGTTTTGTTTTTGTAATTCATTTTGATAATTGGATTTATCGGATTTTCTCTGCTGCGTTCATAAATCTATACACACGCTTGATTCTGTTACGGAGACATATAAATCCATGGGTTTGAAGATTCTTACTAGTCAGGTGTATTCCTAGGCGTTGAATATGGGGTGTTTAGTCCATTTCGTTGAGCAACTGGTAGGTCTTGACTATTACATATTTGGCTTATGGAAAGGTATCTGTGCTAATTTCAATCTCTGGTTTTATGCAGCACCCCAGCTTTCCTTTATCCTTAAGCAAGCATATGTTGGTTTTCTAAATTTGAGACCCCATTCTGTTTTGTAATTCAGTTCATTTGTAGCCACGTTTACATTCCATATATTAGTAATATCGTGTGTCTTTTACTTTTTGAATTATGTGACTTCGAATGATCATACGTAACTCCTCTGTGGTTGTTACAACTGGCCATATTTCATTGATTTCCAGGCTGAGTAATATTCCACTCTACATAAGTCTCACATCTCTATCCATTTTTTCCCTCCAGAGACTTATAAATTATATCGTAGTCGAGGATCTTTTAAACATAGAGGCGGTAAATATTGGGGTGCCTGTGTCCTCTCGATTTTTGTTTTTCCCAAGATATACGTCCATGAGTGCAAGTGCCCTGTGCTCTGTAGCTCATTTTTTAGATGCTTTAGTAAACACAATACACTTCTCCAGAGTGACCGTTGGCAATATACATTTCCAGTATAAGCCTCAGAGGGCTCCCTTTTCTCCTTGCCCTGTCCTGCATTTCTGGTGTTTACACTTTATGAGGAAGGCTCTTCTGACTGATGCGAAGTGATATGTTTTGTAGTATTGATTTCCAGTGCCCACCTGTTTGGTTGGCTAAAAAAGTGTATGCCCTTTTCTTGAATACATACAGAAAAGACGCATACACCCTTTTTGGCCAATTGCAATGTTGGCAATGTTCAGCCCCTTTTCTTGTGCTTAATGGCGAGTCCTTTCTACCTCTTCCAATCCCTTTCCTGCCATTCTCCGTTGCTTACAAGTCCTTTCCTCTGACTTTCCTCAAGACATTTTTCAGTGATAGATATTTTCAACTCTGCAGTTTCGTGAATTTTAGTGTCCCTGAGTTCCATTTTTCAACTTGTGTTTATGGGAACTGGCCACAAAGCAGCGGAATTTCCTCAAGCCCTATTCTGTTTCCATGGGCAACCCTAGCCTTTGGTCAATTCGTCTTCCTGATTGGAAATAAGAGTGACATGTGCCTGTCCGAACACCTAGGACTTGTCTCTCATTGTTCCTCCTCCTTCTGCTTCATCCTCTGGACAAATTCCAAACTGTCTGCAACAGGATGTTGACAGTGCTGACATCTCCAAGTGGGGAGACTGTTCGTAAAGACGCTGGAGGGGTGAACCCGAGCACCAGGAGATGAGGAGATGAGATGCCTTTTCCAAACTCTTCCCGATCAGACGGTATACCATCCTCTGGGTGTGACAGGCATGTTTTAGCTGTAGGAAGGGTCCCATTCATGTGAGGAGAACACCAGGGCTTTTACAAAATCAATGTCTCTCCACAACCCAAACTGGGGAATTTTTTAAGCTACGGCTACACATATGTTCATTAAGGGCCTTGGGAAGTAGGCAGAGTCCAAACTTTAGATGATTGAAGTCTTCAGGGTCAGAAGCACTCACCACCGGCTTCCCTTATGTTCCATTTTAACTGTCATGAATAGATGATGTCAATAAAAATATCTATTCTTTTTCAGATGATTTCCCCTTATAGGTTATTGTAAAATATTGAGTGTAGTTCCCGGTGCTATACAGTAGTTCCTTGTTGACGATCGATTTTATACATAGCAGTGTGTATGTGTTAATCCCAAACTGTTAATTTATCCCTCCTCCCACCTTTCCCCTTTGGTAATAATAAATTATAAGATTTTATACTTCTCAGAATTGGGGGAGCTGAAAGAGAGGTATCATTTTCAATGGAAAAGCATTTAAAACAAGATTGAAGCTTTAACCAAGATTATTAGATGTACATCCTTGGAAAGAAATCACTTCGTTTCTCTAATATTGACCTGACAAATAAGACAAACCTTTTCACTGAACTTGCTTCTAATAAAGTGATGGAAATATCAAATGGGAGTGTTAGAAACATCTTATTTTACCCGAGCCTTATACACTGTTCTATGTTAATTACAGTTTGGCTCAAACATCTGTTCATTGAAGTTACAATGTTCTCAATTTCTGTTACTGATCCTCCAGAGTGGACCCCAACAAGTGTCCCCCTGCCCAGTGTCATTGGAGCCAACAGATTGAGACTGAGTTTGGTTCAGAAGCAAAGGAAACTTTATATTTTGATCAGAGAATGGAGAGGTGAGAGCATGTGCTACCCCGTGGGCTGTGGGCTGGGCTGCTGTGTAGAGATCCTGTCAGAGTCAGTGGGAGGGAGGGGGCGGAGCTCTCGAGGGCCCGGTTGGCTGCAGCTCAGGCTCTATATCGCAGAGTGTGCACTGTGTCCCAGGAGCTGAGGTGTCGACCCAGCCATTCCGCACTAGGAAGTCTGGTCTGAAGTGCCGGCTGTTGAACCTCTGTATGCGGGACCCTAGGAGCATGTGAAATTAGACAAAGCACAATGGATAAAAAAGGTTAGACTTTATTTTATTGCCCAGATTCTATTTTTATCTCCCAGGGATTTTTAAGGGGCTTTGCCTGGGAAAAAGCCCTCTTCTGCCTTTTTTCCCCTTCCTCATTCTTAGAGTGCTGAGGGTGCAGACCCTTCTTCTGTAACTGCTGAGTGCTGAGTTAGGAGGCCTCATACCCGTGGGCGAGGGTCAGAACTTCTCCCCAGCAGCCTCCAGGTGACGTTGATTGTCCCCAGGCCTCCTGCCTCCCCGCTCGTCCGCCTGAGCACCAGTATTGGAAGCGTAATAGATTCTAATGACCTTTAAGGGTCCAGGAAGGAGATGTGCAGTGACGCTGTGAAGTCCAGCTTCACCCCGCCCTGCATTTGTTCGGCCACCTTAGGCTGACCGTTTCTGCCAGCCTAGATGCTCTGACCAGTAGTCTGCACTTTCTTCAATTAGGCCCCTGAATTAACGTAAAAAGAGCACCAGGTGTCAGGACCCTGCCTGCTCAACTCCCAGACAGCCCAGGGTCAGTGGTGATGAAGGACCATGATGGCCACTGAGTCAACAGCCTTTTGAAGTAAACAGGAGTCCAGCTGGTCTTATTGGCCACCATCATCACAGTGTCTGTAGGCTCTTCTATGGTGACAGCGTGATATACGTTTCCCCCGCCAAGATTATTAGGTCCGCTCTGGGTGCAGTAAGTCCTGCAAGCAGTAGTCTACTCTTTTGGGACACACTCTTGTTGTTTTATGAGAGAAACTCCAGGTCAAGTGATGGTCACATGAGTCGTCATGGTGCCCCTTTACCCCGGTTATCTCTCTGGAGGTTGGAGTTGGAGGGCCTCCTCACTCGAGGTCAGTGTGCCCACGGAGCAAACCCTGCAACTTCAGGGCATGGTTGGGGCTTAGGGTCACCACGTGGGGTCCTTTTCCCTTAGGAGGGAGGTGGCCTTTTGTGCTGCTGATTTCCAGGTTTTCAGATACCGCCAGTATCTTGGCCAGATGTGGCGGTGGGCCAAGCCCATTGGTGACCGTAGTTTTTCCTACCGGGATGGCATTCTTGCATTGTTCCATTTCAAGTGGTCCCAGTTTTTGCACTAATACTCCAATAGCGATTCACCATTCACCAGGAATGTAAAGGTCAAAGGGTTTAGCTAAATTAGGGAGTTCCAGGGCAAGGGTCTGAATTGACTGCTCTTTCCATTCTTGAAAGGCCACTTCTGGATTCTATTCAAAAGGATCATCATCTTTTCCTTTCAGTGTTTCATATAGAGGCCCAGCTAGTAGACTGTAGTTAGGGATCCAGAAGCACCAACCCTGGCCTCCCCAGGAACCCCTAAGCTGTCTTCTAGTTTTAGAAATGGGTAAGGCTGTAAATTGTTTCTTCCCTTTCCTGAGATGGGCTTCTCTGACCTTCTGTGAGAATGAAGCCCAGGCAGGTCACCGTAGTCTGTGATATTTGAGCTTTTTATTTGACAACTTCTATCCTTTATTGGCTTGGTAGTTCAGAGGTCTCCTTAGTAGGGCTGGCGATCAGAATGTCGTCTGCATATTGAAGGAGTGTTTCCTTTTCCAGAGGTAGAACTTTTAGGTCTTTAACTGAGCTTTCCCCAAAGATGGTGTGGGAATTTTTGAACCCTTGGGGCAACACGGCCCAGAAGTATTGTTTTAGTTGTATGTTGAGTCCTGCCACTCACAAGCCAAAATTTCTTGTGACTCTGGGACTAATAGAATACAAAAGAAGGCATCATTGAAGACTAATATAGAATACCATGTCCCGGTGGTTGGTAGAATGACCAGCAGGGTGTAGGATTTAGGAACTACTGGAGGTATATCCTCGGTGGCTTCACTGACTGTCCTGGCATCCTTTACCAGGACTCCAGCAGCCCATGGGGCTCTCGAGGTCAGGCCAATCCCAGGATATGGAGCTCACCTGGGCAGGTACCCCACCCCCACCGCAGCCCACGGTGCTCTCCTGTTCAGACCCCTCCCAGGATATGGGGTTCCCTGGGCAAGTTCTCCTGCAGCCCATGGGGCTCTCATGGTCAGGCCCCTCCCAGGATACAGAGCTACCCTTGCAGTTACCCTGGCAGGGCTGGGCACACAGGTACCGTGCACATCGCCCTCATTGCAGAGCACTTCCAGCTCACCTGTCACTCAGATCTGACACAGAGCACCTCAGAGCAGGACTTGAACTAAGAAACAGCAGCTCCAACAGGTCTGTGACCCTGGGCATCACTCTGTGTGGCCTCCCTCCACCTGGTCTTCCAGAGACTTCCACTGCACCCGGGGCACCAGGCCTCTGTCTCCACCCACCACCCACCCCTCCTCTCCCTGACTCCTGGGTTCCTCTCATTAGGAGAGGGTTTTCTTGAAGTTGTCTCCCACTCATGAGCCAGATAATATAATTAGAAAACAAGCCAGAGCTGCAACCCCTTGTCTATCCTGACTCTCAGGAGCCCACACCTGTTCCTTGGACCTGGCCGATTCAGCAAGTTCCAGTTTCTGCAACTGTGAGCGCCTGAGGGGTGATTATTGGCTGGCCTGGGAAGCCTGACCGTGCCGGCCAGCCCTCCCCAGGTGTGCCTGTTTGAGATCAATATAAACACCGCTCCAGGCAGCAAGAGCCCCTGCAGCTGTGCCTGACGCCATTTTCTCTGCCCTGTCAGCAGCCTCGGGGCTGGACTGGTGGGAGGGAGTGAGAGGCCACGGCTTTGTGGGTGGCCCAGTGTGAGTGGGGCTCTGCTGGACTTTCTGCAGCAGTTACCAAGATGCCACCTGCTAAAGAAGAGGATGTGCCACCCATACCTGCCTCTGGAATTTCTCCCTGGGCAGAGGTGATTGAGGAAGAAAGCAGTGGGGGCCCGGACAGCAGGGGTATCTCAGGCAGGGAAATGGAAAGCTTCCAGAAGAGTACCCAGGGCCAGGACCATCCAGGCTGGCCTGCAGGCACCAAATCGGCTGGCATGCTGTCGCTCATGTGGCTCCATGGCCCTTCCTCTAGGCTTTCAAGTCCTTGTACATATTCAGGTGTTTTACCTGGGAAGGGTGGGAACATTTCAGCAGCAGCTGGCCTGGGGCTCGGCCAACATTTACTCACAGATGCCTTGGCACGGTCCCCCAGCTTTGCAATGAGGACGCTTGTTGCGTGGGGCCTGCTGGCTGAATGGGAGATGATTCCCCACCACTGGCCAACTACAGAATTGTTTACAACTGGAGCAAGTGCCCTGATACGGTTTTCCTCTGTGTAACTGGTGGGTTCTGTTTTTTTTTTTCTTTTTTTCATTTTTGGTTCAAGGTAGATTTTATTCCTCTTTTTTGTATTTACAGATATAAGCATGGAAATAATTTATTCATATAAATACATGTATGTGAAGGGAAGAATATTTTTTCTGTTTTACTTTTTGTAATTTTGAATTTTATTTTATTTTTTTATACAGCAGGTTCTTTTTGGTTATCTATTTTATACATATAAATGTATACATGCCAATCCCAATCTCTCAATCCTCCCACCACCACCCCCCAACAGCTTTCCCCCCTTGGTGTCCATACGTTTGTTGTCTACATCTGTTGCTCTATTTCTGCCTTAAAAAACGGTTCATCTGTATAATTTTTCTAGGTTCCACATATATGCATTAATATACAAGATTTGTTTTTCTATTTCTGACTTACTTCACTCTGTATGACAGTCTCTAGATCCATCAACGTCTCTACAAATGACCCAATTTCATTCCTTTTTATGGCTTAGTAATATTCCATTTTATATTTGTACCACATCTTTATGCATTCGTCTGTCTGTGGGCATTTAGGTTGCTTCCATTACCTGGATATTGTAAATAGTGATGCAATGAACATTGAGGTGAATGTCTCTTTTTGATTTATGGTTTTGTCTGGGTATATGCCCAGTAGTGGGATTGCTGGATGATATGGTAATTCTATTCTTAGTTTTATAAGAAACTCCATAATGTTCTCCACAGTGACTGTATCAATTTACATTCCCAACAATAGTGGAAGAGGGTTCCTTATCTCCACACCCTTTCCAGCATTTGTTGTTTGTAGATTTTCTGATGATGCCCATTCTAACAGGTGTGAGGTGATACACCATGGATGAGTCTATTTCGTTGAGCAAAGAGTAGGTCTTGTCTATTACATATTTGGCTTATGGAATGGTATGCGTGCTAATTTCAAGCTCTGGTTTTATACAGCACCCCAACTCAACTTTCCCCTTAAGCAAGCATAAGTTTTTATCTAAATGTGAGACTGTTCGGTTTTGTAATTCAGTTTATGTGTAGCCAAGTTTACACTCCCTCTATTAGTGATATCTTATGATAATTATCTTTCTCTGTGTGACATATTTCTCTTAGAATCATCATACTTAAATCCACTCAATTTGCTGCTACAGGCCTGATGACATTGATTTCATTGCTGAGTGATATTCCATTGTACGTAAGTAGCACAACTCCTTTATCCATTTTTTTCTTTCTGGGATATTTAATTTGTACTGGACTCGAGGTTCTTGTAAACACAGCAGCCCTAAATTTTGTGTTGGCTGTGTCTTGTTGATTTTAATTTTCCTAAGCTATAGGGCCAAAAGTGGAAGTGCCCTAGTCTCCGTAGCTTTGTTTTTCAGATGTTTCAGGATACACCATAAACATCTCCAGAGTGTCTGTTGGCAATTTACATCCCGCCCATCAGCATAACAAGGCTCCCTGTTCTCCATGGCCTGTCCTGTGTTTCTGGTTTTTACACTTTTTTCAGATGGCCCTTTTGACGAATGGGAAATGAGACTTCATTGTAGTACGGATTTCCATTGCTCGAGTGCTTGGTTGGCCAAAAAGGGCATATGCGTTTTTTCCTGAATATATTCAGGAAAAAATGTATACGCACTGTTCGTCCAAGTGCATCACTGTCAAAGATCTGCCGCTTTTCACATGTTTTAAATGCAATTCCAATCTACCTCCTGAAATATGATTCCTCAATTCTGCCTCGTTTTCAAGTCCTCTTTGCAGGCTTACTTCAATATATTTTTGCCAATAGCTGTCATTTATAACTCTGCAGGTTTGTGAATTACAGTGCCCGTGATTTCCTTTCTTAACTCGCTTCCTTGAAAGCTGGCCACAAAACCGCAGGTTTGCTTCAGGCCGTAATCAGGGTGTGGCACGGCACTCTGAGCCTTTGGTTAATTCCTCTTCCTGGTGGGAAATTAGAGTTAAATGTGCCCCTCCAGACACCTGCCTCACTCCCAGCCCCTTGGTGATGTGTGTCCTCTGGTTTGAGGCCACATGTGATGGGTTCCTCATCTTTTGATGATGTGGCCCCACTGGTGTGAGGACACTCCTGCCTGCTTCCCATCCCCTTGGTGATGTGGTCCCTCCGGCGAGAGTCTGATCCTGGTTGGGTTCCTCACACTTCTGTGAGGTGGGCCCTCTTCTCTGAGGTCACTCCTGCCTGGCTAGCACACCCCGCCTTGGCGAAGTCGGACCTCTGGTGGCAGTTGGAGCCTGCTGGGAGCCTCCTCCCCTCGGTGATGAGGCCCTCTGGCATCAGGCCCTAACTGCTGGGTTCCCACATTTTCTGATACGTCCTAAGTGGTGCGAGGGCACTCCTGCCAGGTTCCCATCCCCATGGGCATGTGGGCCTTCTGCTCTAAGGTCCCAACACCTGTGTTTTTCACCGTTTCATGATGTTGGCTCTCTGGTGTTAGTTCACTCAGGCCTAGATCCCATAGAGTCTGTGCTCTGAGCCGCCTGCTGGGAGGTTCCTACTGCTGAATTCCTTACCTTTTCTATTCTTTGGGTTCTGTGTTTTCATGCTCCTCCTTCCTGACTCACTCCCAGCCCCTTTGTGATGTAGGTCCTCTGGTTTGAGGCCACATGTGCCGGTTTCCTCACCTTTATTGATGTGGCCCCACTGGTGTGAGGACACTCCTGCCTGGTTCCCATCCACTTGGTGATGGGGGCCCTCTGGTGAGAGCCTGATCCTGGCTGGATTCCTCACCCTTCTGTGAGGTAGACCCTCTGCTGTGAGGTCACTCCTGCCTGGCTGGCACACGTCACCTTGGCGATGTGGGCCCTCAGTTGGGAGTTGGTGCCTGCTGGGAGTCTCCTCCCCTTGGTAATGAGGGCCCTCTGGCGTCAGGCCCTAACTCATGGGCTCCCAAAATTTTCTGATGTGCGCCCTGTCGTGCGAGTACACTCCTGCCGGGGTCCCATGCCCATGGGGATGTTGGCTTTCTGCTCTGAGGTCCCAACGGCTGGGTTGCTCACAGTGTCAGAACGTGGGCCCTCTGCTGTGAGTTCACTCCGGCATGGATCCCATAGCCTCGGTGCTCTGGGCCACCTGCTTGGAGCTTCCAACTGTGGGGTTCCTCACCTTTTTATTCTATGGGCCCTCTGTTGTGAGTCTCCTCCTGCATGCCTCACTCCCAGCCCTTTCGTGATGTGTGTCCCCTTATTTGAGGCCACATGTGCTGTGTTCCTCACCTTTGGCTGATGTGGCCCCACTGGTGTGAGGACACTCCTGCCTGGTTTCCATCCCCTTGGTGATGTGGGCCCTCTGGTTAGAGTCTGATCCTGGTTGGGTTCCTCACACTTCTGTGAGGTGGGCCCTCTGCTGTGAGGTAACTCCTGCCTGGCTTGCTCCCATTGCCTTGGTGACGTCGGCCCTCTGGTGGCATTTGGAGCCTGCTGGTAGCCTCCTCTCCTCGGTGATGAGGGCCCTCTGGCGTCAGGCCCTAACTGCTGGGTTCCCACATTTTCTGATACGTGTTAAGTTGTGCGAGGACACTCCTGCGAGGTTCCTATCCCCATGGGGATGTGGGTCTTCTGCTCTGAGGTTCCACCGGCTGGGTTGCTCACAGTTTCATGATGTGGGCCCTCTGCTGTGAGTTCACTGTGGCCTGGATCCCATAGACTCCGTGCTCTGGGCCACCTGCTGGGAGGTTCAAACTGCTGGATTCCTCACATTTTTTATTCTGTGGGCCCTGTGTTGTTAGGCTACTCCTGCTTGCCTCACTCGGAGCACCTTGGAAATGTGGGTCCTCTGGTTTAGGCCACATGTGCTGGGTTCCTCACCTTTCTATAATGTGGCCACACTGGTGTGAGGACACTGCTGCCTTTTTCCGATCCCCTTGGTGATGTGGGCTCTCTGGTGAGAGTCTTATCCTGGCTGGTTTCCTCACCCTTCTGTGAGGTAGACCCTCTGCTGTGAGGTCACTCCTGCCTGGCTGGCACACATCACCTTGGCGACGTGGGCCCTCAGTTGGGAGTTGGTGCCTGCTGGGGGTCTCCACCCCTCGGTAATGAGGGCCCTCTGGCGTCAGACCCTAACTCCTGGGCTCCCAAAATTTTCTGATGTGCGCCCTGTGGTGCGACTACACTCCTGCCAGGTTCCCAACCCCATGGGAATGTGGGCCTTCTGCTCTGAGGTCCCAACGGTGGGTTGCTCAGTTTCATGATGAGGGTCCTCTGGTGTGAGTTCACTCCGCCCTGGATCCAATAGCCTCGCTGCTCCTGGCTGCCTGCGGGGATGTTCCAACTGCGGGATTCCTCACCTTTTTTCTTCTATGGGCCCTCTGTTTTGAGACTCCTCCTGCCTGCCTGACTCCCAGCCCCTTGGTGATGTGTGTCCTCTGGTTTGAGGCTACGTGTGCTGGGTCCCTCACCTTTCGATTATGTGGCCCCACTGGTGTGAGGACACTCCTGCCTGGTTCCTATCCCCTTGGTGATGTGGGCCCTCTGGTGAGAGTCTGATCCTGGCTGGGTTCCTCACCCTTCTGTGAGGTGGACCCTCTGCTGTGAGGTCACTCCTGCCTGGCTGGCACACCCCACCTTGGCAACGTCGGACCTCTTGTGGCAGTTGGAGCCCGCTGGGAGCTTCCTCTCCTCGGTGATGAGGGCCCTCTGGCGTCAGGCCCTAACTTCTGGGCTCCCAAAATTCTCTAATGTGCGCCCTGTGGTGCGAGTACACTCCTGCCAGGTTCCCAACCACATGGGAATGTGGGCCTTCTGCTCTGAGGTCCCAACGGCTGGGTTGCTCACAGTTTCATGATGAGGGCCCTCTGTTTTGTGTTCAGTCAGGCCTGGATCCCATATCCTCGCTGCTCCTGGCCGCCTGCTGGGAGGTTCCAACTGCGGGATTCCTCACCTTTTTTATTCTATGGGCCCTCTGTTTTGAGGCTCCTCCTGCCTGCCTCACTCCCAGCCCCTTGGTGATGTGTGTCCTCTAGTTTGAGGCCACGTGTGCTGGGTCCATCACATTTCGGTGATGTGGCCCCACTGGTGTGAGGACACTCCTGCCTGGTTTCCATTCCCTTGGTGATGTGGGCCCTCTGGTGAGAGTCTGATCCTCTTTGGGTTCCTCACACTTTTGTGTGGTTGGCCCTCTGCTCTGAGGTCACTCCTGCCTGGCTGGCACACACCGCATTGGCGACGTCAGCCCTCTGGTAGCAGTTGGAGCTTGCTGGGAGCCTCCTCTCCTCAGTGATGAGGGCCCTCTGGCGTCTGGCCCTAACTGCTGGGCTCCCCACATTTTCTGATGTGTGCCCACTGGTGCGATGACACTCCTGCTTGGTCCCCTCCCCCATGGGGATGTGGGCCTTGTGCTCTGAGGTCACAACGGCTGGGTTGCTTACAGTATCACGATGAGGGCCCTCTGTTGTGAGTTCATCACTGCCTGGATCCCATAGCCTCGGTGATCTGGGCCGCCTGCTGGGATGTTCCAACGGCTGGATTCCTCACCTTTTTTATACAATGGGCCATGTGTTGGGAGGTTAATCCTGCCTGCCTCGCTCCGAGACCCATGGTGATGTGTGTCCTCTGGTTTGAGGCCACATGTGCTGGGTACCTCAACTTTCGATGATGTGGTCCCACGGGTGTGAGGACACTCCTGCCTGGTTCCCAGCCCCTTGCTGTTGTGGGCACTCTGGTGAGGGTCTGATCCTTCCTGGGTTCCTTAGCCTTCTGTGAGGTGGGCCCTCTGATGTGAGGTCACTCCTGCATGGCTGGCTCACGTCGCCTTGGCGACGTGGGTCTTCTGTTGGCCACTGAAGCATACTGGGAGCCTCCTACCCTCTTTAATGAGGGCCCTGGAAAAAACGCATATGCCCTTTTTGACCAAGTGCAACATTGTCGACATTCTGACTCTTTTCCTATACTTTCAGAGGATTTCCCTTCTACCTCCTGAAATCGTAGTCCTGGAATTCTGCCCCACGTTCAAGTCCTCTTTGTAGCCTTACTTCAATATATTTTTGGATGATAGCTGTCATTTATAACTCTGCAGGTTTGTGAATTACAGTGCCCCTGAGCTCCTTTCTTCAACTCGCTTTCTTGTGAGCTGGCCGCAAAACCGCAGGATTGCTTCAGGCCCTAATCTAGTTCTGGCAGGGCACGCTGAGCCTTTGGCTATTTCCCCTTTCTTGTGGGAAACGAGCGTTCCAGTTGCCCGTGCAGACACCTACAGCTAGTCTCTCATTGGTTCTCCCTATTCCTGTTCATCTTGCGCAGAAATTGCAAACTGTGCCAAACAGGAAGTTAAAGGCACTGACTCTCCATGTGGGGAGAGTGTTAGTAAAGCGTCTGGAATGGTGAACCCGAGAACCAGGGGACGAAACCTGAGATGCATTTGAAAACGTTTCCCAATCACACGGTGGACCATACTCTGGGTTTCCCATGCATGTTTTAGCTGAAGGAAGAATCCCTTAAACCTGGAGAGTTGGGACCCATGGAATGGGTACCATGAAGTATGATTTCAAAGGGTCTGCATTTGTTCACCGAACCTCACCAATGCTATCAGCCCAAAGTGTCCGGCCTTATGTCTCACCCAGCTCTGGGTGTAGATGTGGTAAATCCAGGTTGCAACACAAGCCCTGAATGAATTATTTAAGAATTGCTCTCTATTTCACTGTCATTGTGTTTTGTTTTTGAAATTTATTTTGATAATGGGATTTATCGGATTTTCACTGTTGTGTTTTGGCCGCTGTACACATGCTTGATTTCCTTATGGAGACATATAAATCCATGGGTTTTAAGATTCTTACTTGTCAGGTATATTCCCTGGCGTTGAATAAGGGGTGTTGTGTCCAATTCGTTGAACAAGGAGTAGGTCTTGTGTATTATATATTTGGCTTATGGAACGGTATCTGTACTAATTTCAATCTCTGGTTTTATGCAGCACCCCAACTCACCTTTCCCCATAAGCAAGCATAAGTTGGTTTTCTAAATTTGAGACCCTGTTCTGTTTTGTAATTCAGTTCATTTGTAGCCAACTTTACGTTCCGTGTATCAGTGATATCTTATGATCTTTCTTTTTCTGTGTGATTATTTCTCGTAGAATCATCGTACTTGAATCAATTCATTATGCCGCTAGGGGCCTGATGACACAGATTTCATTGCTGAGTGATATTCCATTGTACGTACGTACCACAACTTCTTTATCCATGTTTTGCTTTCTCAGATATTTAACTTGTACCGTAGACGAGGTTCTTGTAACCGAGCCATTCCAAATTTTGGGGTGGCTGTGTATTTTTGATTTTAATTTCCCTAAGCTATAGGACCCTAAGTGGAAGTGCCATAGGCTGTGTTGCTTTGTTTCCTACGTGTTTCAGGAAACACCATACACTTCTCCTGAGTGGCTGTTGGCAATGTACATCACGCCCATCAGCATAACAAGGCTCCCTGTTCTCCATGACCTGTCCTGCCTTTCTGGATTTTACACTTTTTTCAGATGGCCATTTTGACCGGAGGGCAGTGAGACTTCATTGTAGTGCAGATTTCCTTTTCATGCTTGCTTGGTTGGCCAAAAAGGGCATATGCGTTTTTCCTGAATATATTCAGGGAAAAACGTATACGCCTTTTTTGGCCAAGTGCATCATTGTCGACATTCTCCCTCTTTACCTATGCTCTAAGTGCAATTCCAGTCTACCCCCTGAAATCGTTTTCCTGAAATTCTGCCCCGCTTTCAAGTCCTCTTCGAAGACTTACTTCAATACATTTTTGGATGATAGCTGTCATTCATCCCTCTGCAGGTTTGTGAATTACAGTGCCCCTGAGCTCCTTTCTTCAACTCGCTTTCTTGTGAGCTGGCCGCAAAACCGCATGATTGTTTCAGGCCCTAATCTGGTTCCGGCAGGGCACGCTGAGCCTTTGGTTAATCCCTCTTCCTGGTGGGAAATGAGCGTTCCATTTGCCCGTGCAGACACCTACAGCTGGTCTCTCATTGGTTCTCCCTATTCCTGTTCGTCTTGCGCAGAAATTGCAAACTGTGCCAAACAGGAGGTTAAAGGCACTGACTCTCCAAGTGGGGAGAGTGTTAGTAAAGCGTCTGGAATGGTGAACCCGAGTACCAGGGTACGAAATCTGAGATGCATTTGAAAACGTTTCCCAATCACACGGTGGACCATACTCTGGGTTTCCCATGCATGTTTTAGCTGCAGGAAGATTCCCTTAAACCTGGAGAGTTGGGACCCATGGAATGGCTACCATGAAGTATGACTTCAAAGGGTCTGCGTTAGCTCACCGAACCTCACCATTGCAATCAGCCTGAAGTGTCCAGCCTTATGTCTCAACCAGCTTTGGGTGTAGAGGTGGTAAATCCAGGTAGCATCACAAGCCCTGAATGAATTATTTAAGAATTGCTCTGTATTTCACTGTCATTGTGTTTTGTTTTTGAAATTTATTTTGATAATGGGATTTATCGGATTTTCACTGCTGCGTTTAGGCCGCTGTACACACGCTTGATTTCCTTATGGAGACATATAAATCCATGGGTCTTAAGATTCTTACTTGTCAGGTATATTCCCAGGCGTTGAATATGGGGTATTGAGTCCATTTCGTTGAGCAAGGAGTAGGTTTTGTCTATTATATATTTGGCTTATGGAACGATATCTGTGCTAATTTCAATCTCTGGTTTTATGCAGCACCCCAACTCACCTTTCCTCATAAGCAAGCATAAGTTGGTTTTCTAAATTTGAGACCCTGTTCTGTTTTGTAATTCAGTTCATGTGTAGACAAGTTTACCTTCCGTGTATTAGTGATAACTTATGATGTTTCTATTTCTATGCGACTTATTTCTCGTAGAATCGTCGTACCTGAATCCACTCATTATGCCGCTATGGGCCTGATAACGTAGATCTCATTGCTGAGTGATATTCCATTGTACGTACGTACCACAACTTGTTTATCCATTTTTTGCTTTCTCGGATATTTAACTTGTACCGTAGACGATGTTCCTGTAAACACAGCCGTCCCAAACTTTGGGGTGCCTGTGTGTTTTTGATTTTAATTTCCCTAAGCTATAGGACCCTAAGTGGAAGTGCCATAGGCTGTGTTGCTTTGTTTCATACGTGTTTCAGGAAACACCATACACTTCTCCAGAGTGGCTGTTGGCAATTTACATCCCGCCCATCAGCATAACAAGGCTCCCTGTTCTCCATGACCTGTCCTGCCTTTCTGGATTTTACACCTGTTTCAGATGGCCTTTTGGAACGGGGGGCAATGAGACTTCATTGTAGTGCAGATTTCCTTTACACGCTTCCTTGGTTGGCCAAAAAGGGCGTATGCGTTTTTTCCTGAATATATTCAGGAAAAAACGCATACGCCCTTTTTGGCCAAGTGCATCATTGTCGACATTCTGCCTCTTTTCCTATGCTTTAAGTGCAATTCCAGTCTACCCCCTGAAATCGTTTTCCTGAAATTCTGCCCCACTTTCAAGTCCTCTTCGAAGACTTACTTCAATATATTTTTGGACGATAGCTGTCATTCATAACTCTGCAGGTTTGTGAATTACAGTGCCCCTGAGCTCCTTTCTTCAACTCGTTTTCTTGTGAGCTGGCCACAAAACCGCAGGATTGCTTCAGGCCCTAATCTGGTTCCGGCAGGGCACGCTGAGCCTTTGGTTAATCCCTCTTCCTGGTGGGAAATGAGCGTTCCATTTGCCCGTGCGGACACCTACAGCTAGTCTCTCATTGGTTCTCCCTATTCCTGTTCATCTTGCGCAGAAATTGCAAACTGTGCCAAACAGGAGGTTAAAGGCACTGACTCTCCATGTGGGGAGAGTGTTAGTAAAGCGTCTGGAACGGTGAACCCGAGTACCAGGGGACGAAACCTGAGATGCATTTGAAAACGTTTCCCAATCACAGGGTGGACCATACTCTGGGTTTCCCATGCATGTTTTAGCTGAAGGAAGAATCCCTTAAACCTGGAGAGTTGGGACCCATGGAATGGCTACCATGCAGTATGACTTCAAAGGGTCTGCGTTTGCTCACCGAACCTCAGCAATGCAATCAGCCCGAAGTGTCCAGCCTTATGTCTCACCCAGCTCTGGGTGTAGATGTGGTAAATCCAGGTTGCATCACAAGCCCTGAATGAATTATTTAAGAATTGCTCTGTATTTCACTGTCATTGTGTTTTTTTTTTAAACATCTTTATTGGGGTATAATTGCTTTACAATGGTGTGTTAGTTTCTGCTTTATAATAAAGTGAATCAGTTATACATATACATATGTTCCCATATGTCTTCCCTCTTGCGTCTCCCTCCCTCCCACTCTCCCTATCCCACCCCTCCAGGCTGTCACAAAGCACCAAGCTAATAGCCCTGTGCCTTGCGGCTGCTTCCCACTAGCTATCTACCTTACTACGTTTGTTAGTGTGTATATGTCCATGACTCTCTCTCGCCCTGTCAAAGCTCACCCCTCCCCCTCCCCATATCCTCAAGTCCGTTCTCCAGTAGGTCTGCGTCTTTATTCCTGTCTTACCCCTAGGTTCTTCATGACATTTTTTTCCCCTTAAATTCCATATATATGTGTTAGCATACGGTATTTGTCTTTTTCTTTCTGACTTACTTCACTCTGTATGACAGACTCTAGGTCTATCCATCTCATTACAAATAGCTCAATTTCATTTCTTTTTAAGGCTGAGTAATATTCCATTGTATATATGTGCCACATTTTCTTTATCCATTCATCCGATGATGGGCGCTTAGGTTGTTTCCATCTCCGGGCTATTGTAAATAGAGCTGCAATGAACATTTTGGTACATGACTCTTTTTGAATTTTGGTTTTCCCAGGGTATATGCCCAGTAGTGGGATTGCTTGGTCATATGGTAATTCTATTTGTAGTTTTTTAAGGAACCTCCATACTGTTCTCCATAGTGGCTGAACCAATAAACATTCCCACCAGCAGTGCAAGAGTGTTCCCTTTTCTCCACACCCTCTCCAGCATTTATTGTTTCTAGATTTTTTGATGATGGCCATTCTGACTGGTGTGAGATGATATCTCATTGTAGTTTTGATTTGCATTTCTCTAATGATTAATGATGTTGAGCATTCTTTCATGTGTTTGTTGGCATTCTGTATATCTTCTTTGGAGAAATGTCTATTTAGGTCTTCTGCCCATTTTTGGATTGGGTTGTTTGTTTTTTTGTTATTGAGCTGCATGAGCTGCTTGTAAATTTTGGAGATTAATCCTTTGTCATTTGCTTCATTTGCATGTCATTGTGTTTTGTTTGTGAAATTTATTTTGTTAATGGGATTTATCGGATTTTCACTGCTGCGTTTAGGCCACTGTACACACGCTTGACTTCCTTATGGAGACATATAAATCCATGGGTCTTAAGATTCTTACTTGTCAGGTATATGCCCAGGCGTTGAATATGGGGTGTTGAGTCCATTTCGTTGAGCAACAGTAGGTCTTGTCTATTATATATTTGGCTTATGGAACGGTATCTGTGCTAATTTCAATCTCTGGTTTTATGCAGCACCCCAACTCACCTTTCCCCATAAGCAAGCATAAGTTGGTTTTCTAAATTTGAGACCCTGTTCTGTTTTGTAATTCAGTTCATGTGTAGCCAAGTTTATGTTCCGTGTATTAGTGATAACTTATGATGTTTCTTTTTCTGTGTGACTTATTTCTCGTAGAATCGTCGTACCTGAATCCACTCATTATGCCGCTATGGGCCTGATGACGTAGATCTCATTGTTGAGTGATATTCCATTGTACGTACGTACCACAACTTCTTTATCCATTTTTTGCTTTCTCGGATATTTAACTTGTACCGTAGACGAGGTTCTTGTAAACAGAGCCGTCCCAAACTTTGGGGTGCCTGTGTGTTTTTGAATTTAATTTCCCTAAGCTATAGGACCCTAAGTGGAAGTGCCATAGGCTGTGTTGCTTTGTTTCCTACGTGTTTCAGGAAACACCATACACTTCTCCAGAGTGGCTGTTGGCAATTTACATCCCGCCCATCAGCATAACAAGGCTCCCTCTTCTCCATGACCTGTCCTGCCTGTCTGGATTTTACACTTTTTTCAGATGGCCCTTTTGACCGGGGGGCAGTGAGACTTCAATGTAGTGCAGATTTCCTTTACACGCTTGCTTGGTTGGCCAAAAAGGGCGTATGCATTTTTTCCTGAATATATTCAGGAAAAAACGCATACGCCCTTTTTGGCCAAGTGCATCATTGTGGACATTCTGCCTCTTTTCCTATGCTTTAAGTGCAATTCCAGTTTACCTACTGAAATCGTTTTCCTGAAATGCTGCCCCGCTTTCAAGTCCTCTTCGAAAACTTACTTCAATACATTTTTGGATGATAGCTGTCATTCATAACTCTGCAGGATTGTGAATTACAGTGCCCCTGAGCTCCTTTCTTCAACTCGCTTTCTTGTGAGCTGGCCGCAAAACCGCAGGATTGCCTCAGGCCCTAATCTGGTTCCGGCAGGGCACGCTGAGCCTTTGCTTAATTCCTCTTCCTGGTGGGAAATGAGCGTTCCATTTGCCCGTGCAGACACCTACAGCTAGTCTCTCATTGGTTCTCCCTATTCCTGTTCATCTTGCGCAGAAATTGCAAACTGTGCCAAACAGGAGGTTAAAGGCACTGACTTTACAAGTGGGGAGAGTTTTAGTAAAGTGTCTGGAACGGTGCACCCGAGTACCAGGGGACGAAACCTGAGATGCATTTGAAAACGTTTCCCAATCACACGGTGGAACATACTCCGGGTTTCCCATGCATGTTTTAGCTGAAGGAAGAATCCCTTAAACCTGCAGAGTTGGGACCCATGGAATGGGTACCATGCAGTATGACTTCAAAGGGTCTGCGTTTGCTCACCAAACCTCACCAATGCTATCAGCCCAAAGTGTCCAGCCTTATGTCTCACCCAGCTCTGGGTGTAGATGTGGTAAATCCAGGTTGCATCACAAGCCCTGAATGAATTATTTAAGAATTGCTCTCTATTTCACTGTCATTGTGTTTTTTTTGTGAAATTTACTTTGATAATGGGATTTATCGGATTTTCACTGCTGCGTTTAGGCCGCTGTACACACGCTTGATTTCCTTATGGAGACATATAAATCCATGGGTCTTAAGATTCTTACTTGTCAGGTATATTCCCAGGCGTTGAATATGGGGTGTTGAGTCCATTTCGTTGAGCAAGGAGTAGGTCTTGTCTATGATATATTTGGCTTATGGAACGGTATCTTTGCTAATTTCAATCTCTGGTTTGATGCAGCTCCCCAACTCACCTTTCCCCATAAGCAAGCATAAGTTGGTTTTCGAAATTTGAGACCCTGTTCTGTTTTGTAATTCAGTTCATGTGTAGCCAAGTTTACGTTCCGTGTATTAGTGATATCTTATGATGTTTCTTTTTCTGTGTGACTTATTTCTCGTAGAGTCGTCGTACCTGAATCCACTCATTATGCCGCTACGGGCCTGATGACGTAGATCTCATTGCTGAGTGATATTCCATTGTACGTACGTACCACAACTTCTTTATCCATTTTTTGCTTTCTCGGATATTTAACTTGTACCGTAGACGAGGTTCTTGTAAACAGAGCCGTCCCAAACTTTGGGGTACCTGTGTGTTTTTGATTTTAATTTCCCTAAGCTATAGGACCCTAAGTGGAAGTGCCATAGGCTGTGTTGCTTTGTTTCCTACGTGTTTCAGGAAACACCATACACTTCTCCAGAGTGGCTGTTGGCAATTTACATCCCGCCCATCAGCATAACAAGGCTCCCTGTTCTCCATGACCTGTCCTGCCTTTCTGGATTTTACACTTTTTTCAGATGGCCCTTTTGACCGGGGGGCAGTGAGACTTCAATGTAGTGCAGATTTCCTTTACACGCTTGCTTGGTTGGCCTAAAAGGGCGTATGCGTTTTTTCCTGAATATATTCAGGAAAAAACGCATACGCCCTTTTTGGCCAAGTGCATCATTGTGGACATTCTGCCTCTTTTCCTATGCTTTAAGTGCAATTCCAGTCTACCCCCTGAAATCGTTTTCCTGAATTTCTGCCCCGCTTTCAAGTCCTCTTCGAAAACTTACTTCAATACATTTTTGTACGATAGCTGTCATTCATAACTCTGCAGGTTTGTGAATTACAGTGCCCCTGAGCTCCTTTCTTCAACTCGCTTTCTTGTGAGCTGGCCGCAAAACCGCAGGATTGCTTCAGGCCCTAATCTGGTTCCGGCAGGGCACGCTGAGCCTTTGCTTAATTCCTCTTCTTGGTGGGAAATGAGCTTTCCATTTGCCTGTGCAGACACCTACAACTAGTCTCTCATTGGTTCTCCCTATTCCAGTAAATCTTGCGCAGAATTTTCAAACTGTGCCAAACAGGAGGTTAAAGGCACTGACTCTCCAAGAGGGGAGAGTGTTAGTAAAGCGTCTGGAACGGTGCACCCGAGTACCATGGTTCGAAACCTGAGATGCATTTGAAAACGTTTCCCAATCACACGGTGGACCATACTCTGGGTTTCCCATGCATGTTTTAGCTGAAGGAAGAATCCCTTAAACCTGGAGAGTTGGGACCCATGGAATGGGTACCATGCAGTATGACTTCAAAGGGTCTGCGTTTGCTCACCGAACCTCACCAATGCTATCAGCCCGAAGTGTCCAGCCTTATGACTCAACCAGCTCTGGGTGTAGATGTGGTAAATCCAGGTTGCATCACAAGCCCTGAATGAATTATTTAAGAATTGCTCTCTATTTCACTGTCATTGTGTTGTGTTTTTGAAATTTATTTTGATAATGGGATTTATCGGATTTTCACTGCTGCGTTTAGGCCGCTATACACACCCTTGATTTCCTTATGGAGACATATAAATCCATTGGTCTTAAGATTCTTACTTGTCAGGTATATTCCCAGGCGTTGAATATGGGGTGTTGAGTCCATTTCGTTGAGCAAGGAGTAGGTCTTGTCTATTATATATTTGGTTTATTGAACGGTATCTGTGCTAATTTCAATCTCTGGTTTTATGCAGCACCCAAACTCACCTTTCCCCATAAGCAAGCATAAGTTGGTTTTCTAAATTTGAGAACCTGTTCTGTTTTGTAATTCAGTTCATGTGTAGCCAAGTTTACGTTCCGTGTATTAGTGATATCTTATGATGTTTCTTTTTCTGTGTGATTTATTTCTCGTAGAATCGTCGTACCTGAATCCACTCATTATGCCGCTACGGGCCTGATGACGTAGATCTCATTGCTGAGTGATATTCCATTGTACGTGTGTACCACAACTTCTTTATCCATTTTTTGCTTTCTCGGATATTTAACTTCTACCGTAGACGAGGTTCTTATAAACAGAGCCGTCGCAAACTTTGGGGTGGCTGTGTGATTTTGATTTTAATTTCCCTAAGCTATAGGACCCTAAGTGGAAGTGCCATAGGCTGTGTTGCTTTGTTTCCTACGTGTTTCAGGAAACACCATACACTTCTCCAGAGTGGCTGTTGGCAGTTTACATCCCGCCCATCAGCATAACAAGGCTCCCTGTTCTCCATGACCTGTCCTGCCTTTCTGGATTTTACACTTTTTTCAGATGGCCCTTTTGACCGGGGGCCAGTGAGACTTCATTGTAGTGCAGATTTCCTTTACACGCTTGCTTGGTTGGCCAAAAAGGGCGTATGCTTTTTTTCCTGAATATATTCAGGAAAAAACGCATACGCCCTTTTGGCCAACTGCATCATTGTCGACATTCTGCCTCTTTTCCTATGCTTTAAGTGCAATTCCAGTCCACTCCCTGAAATCGTTTTCCTGAAATTCTGCCCCGCTTTCAAGTCCTCTTCGAAGACTTACTTCAATACATTTTTGGACGATAGCTGTCATTCATAACTCTGCAGGTTTCTGAATTACAGTGCCCCTGAGCTCCTTTCTTCAACTCGCTTTCTTGTGAGCTGGCTGCAAAACCGCAGGATTGCTTCAGGCGCTCATCTGGTTCCGGCAGGGCACGTTGAGCCTTTGGTTAATTCCTCTCCCTGGTGGGAAATGAGCGTTCATTTGCCCGTGCAGACACCTAAAGCTAGTCTCTCATTGGTTCTCCCTATTCCTGTTCACCTTGCGCAGAATTTCCAAACTGTGCCAAACAGGAGGTTAAAGGCACTGACTCTCCAAGTGGAGAGAGTGTTAGTAAAGGGTCTGGAATGGTGAACCCGTGTAAAAGGGGACGAAAACTGAGATGCATTTGAAAACGCTTCCCAGTCACACGGTGGACCATACTTTGGGTTTCCCATGCATGTTTTAGCTGAAGGAAGAACCTCTTAAACCTGTAGAGTTGGGACCCATGGAATGGGTACCATGCAGTATGACTTCAAAGGGTCTGCATTTGCTCATCGTACCTCACCAGTGCTATCCGCCCGAAGTGTCCAACCTTATGTCTCAGTCAGCTCTTGGTGCAGATGTGGTTAATCCAGGTTGCATCACAAGCTCTGAATGAATTATTTAAGAATAGCTCTCTATTTCACTGTCATTGTGGTTTTTTTTTTAATTCATTTTGATAATTGGATTTATCGGATTTTCTCTGCTGCGTTCATAAATCTATACACACGCTTGATTCTCTTATGGAGACATATAAATCCATGGGTTTGAAGATTCTTACTAGTCAGGTGTATTCCTAGGCGTTGAATATGGGGTGTTTAGTCCATTTCGTTGAGCAACTGGTAGGTCTTGACTATTACATATTTGGCTTATGGAAAGATATCTGTGCTAATTTCTATCTCTGGTTTTATGCAGCACCCCAACTCTCCTTTATCCTTAAGCAAGCATATGTTGGTTTTCTAAATTTGAGACCCCGTTCTGTTTTGTAATTCAGTTCATTTGTAGCCACGTTTACATTCCATGTATTAGTAATATTGTGTGTCTTTTTCTTTTTGAATTATGTGACTTCGAATGATCATACGTAACTCCTCTGTGGTTGTTACAACTGGCCATATTTCATTGATTTCCAGGCTGAGTAATATTCCACTCTACATAAGTGCCACATCTCTATCCAGTTTTTCCCTCCAGAGACTTATAAATTATATCCTAGTCGAGGATCTTTTAAACATAGAGGCGGTAAACATTGGGGTGCCTGTGTCCTCTCGATTTTTGTTTTTCCCAAGATATACGTCCATGAGTGCAAGTGCCCTGTGCTCTGTAGCTCATTTTTTAGATGCTTTAGTAAACACAATACACTTCTCCAGAGTGACCGTTGGCAATATACATTTCCAGTATAAGCCTCAGAGGGCTCCCTTTTCTCCTTGCCCTGTCCTGCATTTCTGGTGTTTACACTTTATGAGGAAGGCTCTTCTGACTGATGCGAAGTGATATGTTTTGTAGTATTGATTTCCAGTGCCCACCTGTTTGGTTGGCTAAAAAAGTGTATGCCCTTTTCTTGAATACATACAGAAAAAGACGCATACACCCTTTTTGGCCAATTGCAATGTTGGCAATGTTCAGCCCCTTTTCTTGTGCTTAATGGCGAGTCCTTTCTACCTCTTCCAATCCCTTTCCTGCCATTCTCCGTTGCTTACAAGTCCTTTCCTCTGACTTTCCTCAAGACATTTTTCAGTGATAGATATTTTCAACTCTGCAGTTTCGTGAATTTTAGTGTCCCTGAGTTCCATTTTTCAACTTGTGTTTATGGGAACTGGCCACAAAGCAGCGGAATTTCCTCAAGCCCTATTCTGTTTCCATGGGCAAACCTAGCCTTTGGTCAATTCGTCTTCCTGATTGGAAATAAGAGTGACATGTGCCTGTCCGAACACCTAGGACTTGTCTCTCATTGTTCCTCCTCCTTCTGCTTCATCCTCTGGACAAATTCCAAACTGTCTGCAACAGGATGTTGACAGAGCTGACATCTCCAAGTGGGGAGACTGTTCATAAAGACGCTGGAGGGGTGAACCCGAGCACCAGGAGATGAGGAGATGAGATGCCTTTTCCAAACTCTTCCCGATCAGACGGTATACCATCCTCTGGGTGTGACAGGCATGTTTTAGCTGTAGGAAGGGTCCCATTCATGTGAGGAGAACACCAGGGCTTTTACAAAATCAGTGTCTCTCCACAACCCAAACTGGGGAATTTTTTAAGCTACGGCTACACATATGTTCATTAAGGGCCTTGGGAAGTAGGCAGAGTCCAAACTTTAGATGATTGAAGTCTTCAGGGTCAGAAGCACTCACCACCGGCTTCCCTTAGGTTCCATTTTAACTGTCATTAATAGATGATGTCAATAAAAATATCTATTCTTTTTCAGATGATTTCCCCTTATAAGTTATTGTAAAATATTGAGTGTAGTTCCCGGGGCTATACAGTAGTTCCTTGTTGATGATCGATTTTATACATAGCAGTGTGTATGTGTTAATCCCAAACTGTTAATTTATCCCTCCTCCCACCTTTCCCCTTTGGTAATAATAAATTATAAGATTTTATACTTCTCAGAATTGGGGGAACTGAAAGAGAGGTATCATTTTCAATGGAAAAGCATTTAAAACAAGATTGAAGCTTTAACCAAGATTTTTAGATGTACATCCTTGGAAAGAAATCACTTCGTTTCTCTAATATTGACCTGAGAAATAAGACAAACCTTTTCACTGAACTTGCTTATAATAAAGTGATGGAAATATCAAATGGGAGTGTTAGAAACATCTTATTTTACCCGAGCCTGATACACTGTTCTATGTTAATTACAGTTTGGCTCAAACATCTGTTCATTGAAGTTACAATGTTCTCAATTTCTGTTACTGATCCTCCAGAGTGGACCCCAACAAGTGTCCCCCTGCCCAGTGTCATTGGAGCCAACAGATTGAGACTGAGTTTGGTTCAGAAGCAAAGGAAACTTTATATTTTGATCAGAGAATGGAGAGGTGAGAGCATGTGCTACCCCGTGGGCTGTGGGCTGGGCTGCTGTGTAGAGATCCTGTCAGAGTCAGTGGGAGGGAGGGGGCGGAGCTCTCGAGGGCCCGGTTGGCTGCAGCTCAGGCTCTATATCGCAGAGTGTGCACTGTGTCCCAGGAGCTGAGGTGTCGACCCAGCCATTCCGCACTAGGAAATCTGGTCTGAAGTGCCGGCTGTTGAACCTCTGTATGCGGGACCCTAGGAGCACGTGAAATTAGACAAAGCACAAAGGATAAAAAAGGTTAGACTTTATTTTATTGCCCAGATTCTATTTTTATCTCCCAGGGATTTTTAAGGGGCTTTGCCTGGGAAAAAGCCCTCTTCTGCCTTTTTTCCCCTTCCTCATTCTTAGAGTGCTGAGGGTGCAGACCCTTCTTCTGTAACTGCTGAGTGCTGAGTTAGGAGCCCTCATACCCGTGGGCGAGGGTCAGAACTTCTCCCCAGCAGCCTCCAGGTGACGTTGATTGTCCCCAGGCCTCCTGCCTCCCTGCTCGTCCGCCTGAGCACCAGTATTGGAAGCGTTATAGATTCTAATGACCTTTAAGGGTCCAGGAAGGAGATGTGCAGTGACGCTGTGAGGTCCAGTTTCACCCCGCCCTGCATTTGTTCGGCCACCTTAGGCTGACCGTTTCTGCCAGCCTAGATGCTCTGACCAGTAGTCTGCACTTTCTTCAATTAGGCCCCTGAATTAACGTAAAAAGAGCACCAGGTGTCAGGACCCTGTCTGCTCAACTCCCAGACAGTCCAGGGTCAGTGGTGATGAAGGACCATGATGGCCACTGAGTCAACAGCCTTTTGAAGTAAACAGGAGTCCAGCCGGTCTTATTGGCCACCATCATCACAGTGTCTGTAGGCTCTTCTATGGTGACAGCATGATATACGTTTCCCCCGCCAAGATTATTAGGTCCGCTCTGGGTGCAGTAAGTCCTGCAAGCAGTAGTCTACTCTTTTGGGACACACTCTTGTTGTTTTATGAGAGAAACTCCAGGTCAAGTGATGGTCACATGAGTCGTCATGGTGCCCCTTTACCCCGGTTATCTCTCTGGAGGTTGGAGTTGGAGGGCCTCCTCACTCGAGGTCAGTGTGCCCACGGAGCAAACCCTGCAACTTCAGGGCATGGTTGGGGCCTAGGATCACCACGTGGGGTCCTTTTCCCTTAGGAGGGAGGTGGCCTTTTGTGCTGCTGATTTCCAGGTTTTCAGATACCGCCAGTATCTTGGCCAGATGTGGCGGTGGGCCAAGCCCATTGGTGACCGTAGTTTATCCTACCGGGATGGCATTCTTGCATTGTTCCATTTCAAGTGGTCCCAGTTTTTGCACTAATACTCCAATAGCGATTCACCATTCACCAGGAATGTAAAGGTCAAAGGGTTTAGCTAAATTAGGGAGTTCCAGGGCAAGGGTCTGAATTGACTGCTCTTTCCATTCTTGAAAGGCCACTTCTGGATTCTATTCAAAAGGATCATCATCTTTTCCTTTCAGTGTTTCATATAGAGGCCCAGCTAGTAGACTGTAGTTAGGGATCCAGAAGCACCAACCCTGGCCTCCCCAGGAACCCCTAAGCTGTCTTCTAGTTTTAGAAATGGGTAAGGCTGTAAATTGTTTCTTCCCTTTCCTGAGATGGGCTTCTCCGACCTTCTGTGAGAATGAAGCCCAGGCAGGTCACCGTAGTCTGTGATATTTGAGCTTTTTATTTGACAACTTCTATCCTTTATTGGCTTGGTAGTTCAGAGGTCTCCTTAGTAGGGCTGGCGATCAGAATGTCGTCTGCATATTGAAGGAGTGTTTCCTTTTCCAGAGGTAGAACTTTTAGGTCTTTAACTGAGCTTTCCCCAAAGATGGTGTGGGAATTTTTGAACCCTTGGGGCAACACGGCCCAGAAGTATTGTTTTAGTTGTATGTTGAGTCCTGCCACTCACAAGCCAAAATTTCTTGTGACTCTGGGACTAATAGAATACAAAAGAAGGCATCATTGAAGACTAATACAGAATACCATGTCCCGGTGGTTGGTAGAATGACCAGCAGGGTGTAGGATTTAGGAACTACTGGAGGTATATCCTCGGTGGCTTCACTGCCTGTCCTGGCATCCATTACCAGGACTCCAGCAGCCCATGGGGCTCTCGAGGTCAGGCCAATCCCAGGATATGGAGCTCACCTGGGCAGGTACCCCACCCCCACCCCAGCCCACGGTGCTCTCCTGTTCAGGCCCCTCCCAGATTATGGGGTTCCCTGGGCAGGTTCCCCTGCAGCCCATGGGGCTCTCATGGTCAGGCCCCTCCCAGGATACAGAGCTACCCTTGCAGTTACCCTGGCAGGGCTGGGCACACAGGTACCGTGCACATCGCCCTCATTGCAGAGCACTTCCAGCTCACCTGTCACTCAGATCTGACACAGAGCACCTCAGAGCAGGACTTGAACTAAGAAACAGCAGCTCCAACAGGTCTGTGACCCTGGGCATCACTCTGTGTGGCCTCCCTCCACCTGGTCTTCCAGAGACTTCCACTGCACCCGGGGCACCAGGCCTCTGTCTCCACCCACCACCCACCCCTCCTCTCCCTGACTCCTGGGTTCCTCTCATTAGGAGAGGGTTTTCTTGAAGTTGTCTCCCACTCATGGGCCAGATAATATAATTAGAAAACAAGCCAGAGCTGCAACCCCTTGTCTATCCTGACTCTCAGGAGCCCACACCTGTTCCTTGGACCTGGCCGATTCAGCAAGTTCCAGTTTCTGCAACTGTGAGCGCCTGAGGGGTGATTATTGGCTGGCCTGGGAAGCCTGACCGTGCCGGCCAGCCCTCCCCAGGTGTGCCTGTTTGAGATCAATATAAACACCGCTCCAGGCAGCAAGAGCCCCTGCAGCTGTGCCTGACGCCATTTTCTCTGCCCTGTCAGCAGCCTCGGGGCTGGACTGGTGGGAGGGAGTGAGAGGCCACGGCTTTGTGGGTGGCCCAGTGTGAGTGGGGCTCTGCTGGACTTTCTGCAGCAGTTACCAAGATGCCGCCTGCTAAAGAAGAGGATGTGTCACCCATACCTGCCTCTGGAATTTCTCCCTGGGCAGAGGTGAGTGAGGAAGAAAGCAGTGGGGGCCCGGACAGCAGGGGTATCTCAGGCAGGGAAATGGAAAGCTTCCAGAAGAGTACCCAGGGCCAGGACCATCCTGGCTGGCCTGCAGGCACCAAATCGGCTGGCATGCTGTCGCTCATGTGGCTCCATGGCCCTTCCTCTAGGCTTTCAAGTCCTTGTACATATTCAGGTGTTTTACCTGGGAAGGGTGGGAACATTTCAGCAGCAGCTGGCCTGGGGCTCGGCCCACATTTACTCACAGATGCCTTGGCACGGTCCCCCAGCTTTGCAATGAGGACGCTTGTTGCGTGGGGCCTGCTGGCTGAATGGGAGATGATTCCCCACCACTGGCCAACTACAGAATTGTTTACAACTGGAGCAAGTGCCCTGATACGGTTTTCCTCTGTGTAACTGGTGGGTTCTGTTTTTTTTTTCTTTTTTTCATTTTTGGTTCAAGGTAGATTTTATTCCTCTTTTTTGTATTTACAGATATAAGCATGGAAATAATTTATTCATATAAATACATGTATGTGAAGGGAAGAATATTTTTTCTGTTTTACTTTTTGTAATTTTGAATTTTATTTTATTTTTTTATACAGCAGGTTCTTTTTGGTTATCTATTTTATACATATAAATGTATACAGCCAATCCCAATCTCTCAATCCTCCCACCACCACCCCCCAACAGCTTTCCCCCCTTGGTGTCCATACGTTTGTTGTCTACATCTGTTGCTCTATTTCTGCCTTAAAAAACGGTTCATCTGTATAATTTTTCTAGGTTCCACATATATGCATTAATATACAAGATTTGTTTTTCTATTTCTGACTTACTTCACTCTGTATGACAGTCTCTAGATCCATCAACGTCTCTACAAATGACCCAATTTCATTCCTTTTTATGGCTTAGTAATATTCCATTTTATATTTGTACCACATCTTTATGCATTCGTCTGTCTCTGGGCATTTAGGTTGCTTCCATTACCTGGATATTGTAAATAGTGATGCAATGAACATTGAGGTGAATGTCTCTTTTTGATTTATGGTTTTGTCTGGGTATATGCCCAGTAGTGGGATTGCTGGATCATATGGTAATTCTATTCTTAGTTTTATAAGAAACTCCATAATGTTCTCCACAGTGACTGTATCAATTTACATTCCCAACAATAGTGGAAGAGGGTTCCTTATCTCCACACCCTTTCCAGCATTTGTTGTTTGTAGATTTTCTGATGATGCTCATTCTAACAGCTGTGAGGTGATACACCATGGATGAGTCTATTTCGTTGAGCAAAGAGTAGGTCTTGTCTATTACATATTTGGCTTATGGAATGGTATGTGTGCTAATTTCAAGCTCTGGTTTTATACAGCACCCCAACTCAACTTTCCCCTTAAGCAAGCATAAGTTTTATCTAAATGTGAGACTCTGTTCGGTTTTGTAATTCAGTTTATGTGTAGCCAAGTTTACACTCCCTCTATTAGTGATATCTTATGATAATTATCTTTCTCTGTGTGACATATTTCTCTTAGAATCATCATACATAAATCCACTCAATTTGCTGCTACAGGCCTGATGACATTGATTTCATTGCTGAGTGATATCCCGTTGTACGTAAGTAGCACAACTCCTTTATCCATTTTTTTCTTTCTGGGATATTTAATTTGTACTGGACTCGAGGTTCTTGTAAACACAGCAGCCCTAAATTTTGTGTTGGCTGTGTCTTGTTGATTTTAATTTTCCTAAGCTATAGGGCCAAAAGTGGAAGTGCCCTAGTCTCTGTAGCTTTGTTTTTCAGATGTTTCAGGATACACCATCAACATCTCCAGAGTGTCTGTTGGCAATTTACATCCCGCCCATCAGCATAACAAGGCTCCCTGTTCTCCATGGCCTGTCCTGTGTTTCTGGTTTTTACACTTTTTTCAGATGGCCCTTTTGACGAATGGGAAATGAGACTTCATTGTAGTACGGATTTCCATTGCTCGAGTGCTTGGTTGGCCAAAAAGGGCATATGCGTTTTTTCCTGAATATATTCAGGAAAAAATGTATACGCACTGTTCGTCCAAGTGCATCACTGTCAAAGACCTGCCACTTTTCACATGTTTTAAATGCAATTCCAATCTACCTCCTGAAATATGATTCCTCAATTCTGCCTCGTTTTCAAGTCCTCTTTGCAGACTTACTTCAATATATTTTTGCCAATAGCTGTCATTTATAACTCTGCAGGTTTGTGAATTACAGTGCCCGTGATTTCCTTTCTTAACTCGCTTCCTTGAAAGCTGGCCACAAAACCGCAGGGTTGCTTCAGGCCGTAATCAGGGTGTGGCTCGGCACTCTGAGCCTTTGGTTAATTCCTCTTCCTGGTGGGAAATTAGAGTTAAATGTGCCCCTCCAGACACCTGCCTCACTCCCAGCCCCTTGGTGATGTGTGTCCTCTGGTTTGAGGTCACATGTGATGGGTTCCTCATCTTTTGATGATGTGGCCCCACTGGTGTGAGGACACTCCTGCCTGCTTCCCATCCCCTTGGTGATGTGGTCTCTCCGGCGAGAGTCTGATCCTGGTTGGGTTCCTCACACTTCTGTGAGGTGGGCCCTCTTCTCTGAGGTCACTCCTGCCTGGCTAGCACACCCCGCCTTGGCGACGTCGGACCTCTGGTGGCAGTTGGAGCCTGCTGGGAGCCTCCTCCCCTCGGTGATGAGGCCCTCTGGCATCAGGCCCTAACTGCTGGGTTCCCACATTTTCTGATACGTCCTAAGTGGTGCGAGGGCACTCCTGCCAGGTTCCCATCCCCATGGGCATGTGGGCCTTCTGCTCTAAGGTCCCAACACCTGTGTTGTTCACCGTTTCATGATGTTGGCTCTCTGGTGTTAGTTCACTCAGGCCTAGATCCCATAGACTCTGTGCTCTGAGCCGCCTGCTGGGAGGTTCCTACTGCTGAATTCCTTACCTTTTCTATTCTTTGGGTTCTGTGTTTTCATGCTTCTCCTTCCTGACTCACTCCCAGCCCCTTTGTGATGTAGGTCCTCTGGTTTGAGGCCACATGTGCTGGTTTCCTCACCTTTATTGATGTGGCCCCACTGGTGTGAGGACACTCCTGCCTGGTTCCCATCCACTTGGTGATGGGGGCCCTCTGGTGAGAGCCTGATCCTGGCTGGATTCCTCACCCTTCTGTGAGGTAGACCCTCTGCTGTGAGGTCACTCCTGCCTGGCTGGCACACGTCACCTTGGCGATGTGGGCCCTCAGTTGGGAGTTGGTGCCTGCTGGGAGTCTCCTCCCCTCGGTAATGAGGGCCCTCTGGCGTCAGGCCCTAACTCATGGGCTCCCAAAATTTTCTGATGTGCGCCCTGTCGTGTGAGTACACTCCTGCTGGGGTCCCATCCCCATGGGGATGTTGGCTTTCTGCTCTGAGGTCCCAACGCCTGGGTTGCTCACAGTGTCCGAATGTGGGCCCTCTGTTGTGAGTTCACTCCGGCATGGATCCCATAGCCTCGGTGCTCTGGGCCACTTGCTTAGAGCTTCCAGCGGCGGGGTTCCTCACCTTTTTATTCTATGGGCCCTCTGTTGTGAGTCTCCTCCTGCATGCCTCACTCCCAGCCCTTTCGTGATGTGTGTCCCCTTATTTGAGGCCACATGTGCTGTGTTCCTCACCTTTGGCTGATGTGGCCCCACTGGTGTGAGGACACTCCTGCCTGGTTTCCATCCCCTTGGTGATGTGGGCCCTCTGGTTAGAGTCTGATCCTGGTTGGGTTCCTCACACTTCTGTGAGGTGGGCCCTCTGCTGTGAGGTAACTCCTGCCTGGCTTGCTCTCATTGCCTTGGTAACGTCGGCCCTCTGGTGGCATTTGGAGCCTGCTGGTAGCCTCCTCTCCTCGGTGATGAGGGCCCTCTGGCGTCAGGCCCTAACTGCTGGGTTCCCACATTTTCTGATACGTGTTAAGTTGTGCGAGGACACTCCTGCGAGGTTCCTATCCCCATGGGGATGTGGGTCTTCTGCTCTGAGGTTCCACCGGCTGGGTTGCTCACAGTTTCATGATGTGGGCCCTCTGCTGTGAGTTCACTGTGGCCTGGATCCCATAGACTCCGTGCTCTGGGCCACCTGCTGGGAGGTTCAAACTGCTGGATTCCTCACATTTTTTATTCTGTGGGCCCTGTGTTGTTAGGCTACTCCTGCTTGCCTCACTCGGAGCACCGAGGAAATGTGGGTCCTCTGGTTTAGGCCACATGTGCTGGGTTCCTCACCTTTCTATAATGTGGCCACACTGGTGTGAGGACACTGCTGCCTTTTTCCGATCCCCTTGGTGATGTGGGCTCTCTGGTGAGAGTCTTATCCTGGCTGGTTTCCTCACCCTTCTGTGAGGTAGACCCTCTGCTGTGAGGTCACTCCTGCCTGGCTGGCACACATCACCTTGGCGACGTGGGCCCTCAGTTGGGAGTTGGTGCCTGCTGGGGGTCTCCACCCCTCGGTAATGAGGGCCCTCTGGCGTCAGACCCTAACTCCTGGGCTCCCAAAATTTTCTGATGTGCGCCCTGTGGTGCGACTACACTCCTGCCAGGTTCCCAACCCCATGGGAATGTGGGCCTTCTGCTCTGAGGTCCCAACGGTGGGTTGCTCAGTTTCATGGTGAGGGTCCTCTGGTGTGAGTTCACTCCGCCCTGGATCCAATAGCCTCGCTGCTCCTGGCTGCCTGCGGGGAGGTTCCAACTGCGGGATTCCTCACCTTTTTTCTTCTATGGGCCCTCTTTTTTGAGACTCCTCCTGCCTGCCTGACTCCCAGCCCGTTGGTGATGTGTGTCCTCTGGTTTGAGGCTACGTGTGCTGGGTCCCTCACCTTTCGATTATGTGGCCCCACTGGTGTGAGGACACTCCTGCCTGGTTCCTATCCCCTTGGTGATGTGGGCCCTCTGGTGAGAGTCTGATCCTGGCTGGGTTCCTCACCCTTCTGTGAGGTGGACCCTCTGCTGTGAGGTCACTCCTGCCTGGCTGGCACACCCCACCTTGGCAACGTCGGACCTCTTGTGGCAGTTGGAGCCTGCTGGGAGCTTCCTTTCCTCGGTGATGAGGGCCCTCTGGCGTCAGGCCCTAACTTCTGGGCTCCCAAAATTCTCTAATGTGCGCCCTGTGGTGCGAGTACACTCCTGCCAGGTTCCCAACCACATGGGAATGTGGGCCTTCTGCTCTGAGGTCCCAACGGCTGGGTTGCTCACAGTTTCATGATGAGGGCCCTCTGTTTTGTGTTCAGTCAGGCCTGGATCCCATATCCTCGCTGCTCCTGGCCGCCTGCTGGGAGGTTCCAACTGCGGGATTCCTCACCTTTTTTATTCTATGGGCCCTCTGTTTTGAGGCTCCTCCTGCCTGCCTCACTCCCAGCCCCTTGGTGATGTGTGTCCTCTAGTTTGAGGCCACGTGTGCTGGGTCCATCACATTTCGGTGATGTGGCCCCACTGGTGTGAGGACACTCCTGCCTGGTTTCCATTCCCTTGGTGATGTGGGCCCTCTGGTGAGAGTCTGATCCTCTTTGGGTTCCTCACACTTTTGTGTGGTTGGCCCTCTGCTCTGAGGTCACTCCTGCCTGGCTGGCACACACCGCATTGGTGATGTCAGCCCTCTGGTAGCAGTTGGAGCTTGCTGGGAGCCTCCTCTCCTCAGTGATGAGGGCCCTCTGGCGTCTGGCCCTAACTGCTGGGCTCCCCACATTTTCTGATGTGTGCCCACTGGTGCGATGACACTCCTGCTTGGTTCCCTCCCCCATGGGGATGTGGGCCTTGTGCTCTGAGGTCACAACGGCTGGGTTGCTTACAGTATCATGATGAGGGCCCTCTGTTGTGAGTTCATCACTGCCTGGATCCCATAGCCTCGGTGATCTGGGCTGCCTGCTGGGATGTTCCAACGGCTGGTTTCCTCACCTTTTTTATACAATGGGCCATGTGTTGGGAGGTTAATCCTGCCTGCCTCGCTCCGAGACCCATGGTGATGTGGGTCTTCTGGTTTGAGGCCACATGTGCTGGGTACCTCAACTTTCGATGATGTGGTCCCACGGGTGTGAGGACACTCCTGCCTGGTTCCCAGCCCCTTGCTGTTGTGGGCACTCTGGTGAGGGTCTGATCCTTCCTGGGTTCCTTACCCTTCTGTGAGGTGGGCCCTCTGATGTGAGGTCACTCCTGCATGGCTGGCTCACGTCGCCTTGGCGACGTGGGTCTTCTGTTGGCCACTGAAGCATACTGGGAGCCTCCTACCCTCTTTAATGAGGGCCCTGGAAAAAACGCATATGCCCTTTTTGACAAAGTGCATCATTGTCGACATTCTGACTCTTTTCCTATACTTTCAGAGGATTTCCCGTCTACCTCCTGAAATCTTAGTCCTGGAATTCTACCCCACGTTCAAGTCCTCTTTGTAGCCTTACTTCAATATATTTTTGGATGATAGCTGTCATTTATAACTCTGCAGGTTTGTGAATTACAGTGCCCCTGAGCTGCTTTCTTCAACTCGCTTTCTTGTGAGCTGGCCGCAAAACCGCAGGATTGCTTCAGGCCCTAATCTGGTTCTGGCAGGGCACGATGAGCCTTTGGTTAAACCCTCTTCCTGGTGGGAAATGAGCGATCCATTTGCCCGTGCAGACACCTACAGCTAGTCTCTCATTGGTTCTCCCTATTCATGTTCATCTTGCGCAGAAATTGCAAACTGTGCCAAACAGGATGTTAAAGGCACTGACTCTCCAAGTGGAGAGAGTGTTAGGAAAGCGTCTGGTATGGTGAACCCGAGTACCAGTGGACGAAAACTGAGACGCATTTAAAAACGTTTCCCGGTCACACGGTGGACCATACTCTGGGATTCCCATGCATGTATGAGCTGAAGGAAGAATCCCTTAAACCTGGAGAGTTGAGACCCATGGAATGGGTACCATGCAGTATGACTTCAAAGGGTCTGCATTTGCTCACTGAACCTCACCAATGGTATCCGCCCGAAGTGTCCAGCCTTATGTCTCACCCAGCTCTAGGTGTAGATGTGGTAACTCCAGGTTGCATCACAAGCCCTGAATGAATTATTTAAGATTTGCTCTGTATTTCACTGTCATTGTGTTTTGTTTGTGAAATTTATTATGATAATGGGATTTATCGGATTTTCACTGCTGCGTTTAGGCCGCTGTACACACGCTTGATTTCCTTATGGAGACATATAAATCCATGGGTCTTAAGATTCTTACTTGTCAGGTATATACCCAGGCTTTGAATATGGGGTGTTGAGTCCATTTCGTTGAGCAAGGAGTACGTCGTGTCTATTATATATTTGCCTTATTGAACGGTATCTGTGCTAATTTCAATCTCTGGTTTGATGCAGCACCCCAACTCACCTTTCCCCATAAGCAAGCATAAGTTGGTTGTCTAAATTTGAGAACCTGTTCGGTTTTGTAATTCAGTTCATGTGTAGCCAAGTTTACATTCCGTGTATTAGTGACATCTTATGATGTTTCTTTTTCTGTGTGACTTATTTCTTGTAGAATCGTCGGACCTGAATCCACTCATTATGCCGCTACGGGCCTGATGACGTAGATCACATTGCTGACTGATATTCCATTGTACGTACGTACCACAACATCTTTATCCATTTTTTGCTTTCTCGGATATTTAACTTGTACCGTAGACGAGGTTCTTGTAAACAGAGCCGTCCCAAACTTTGGGGTGGCTGTGTGTTTTTGATTTTAATTTCCCTAAGCTATAGGACCATAAGTGGAAGTGCCATAGGCTGTGTTGCTTTGTTTACTACGTGTTTCAGGAAACACCATACACTTCTCCAGATTGGCTGTTGGCAATTTACATCCCGCCCATCAGCATCACAAGGCTCCCTATTCTCCACAACCTGTCCTGCCTTTCTGGATTTTACACTTTTTTCAGATGGCCCTTTGGCCCGGGGGGCAGTGAGACTTCATTGTAATGCAGATTTCCTTTACAGGCTTGCTTGGTTGGCCAAAAAGGGCGTATGCGTTTTTTCCTGAATATATTCAGGAAAAAACGCATACGCCCTTTTTGGCCAAGTGCATCATTATGGACATTCGGCCTCTTTTCCTATGCTTTAAGTGCAATTCCAGTCTACCCCGTGAAATCGTTTTCCTGAAATTCTGCCCCGCTTTCAAGTCCTCTTCGAAGACTTACTTCAATACATTTTTGGACGATACCTGTCATTCATAACTCTGCAGGTTTGTGAATTACAGTGCCCCTGGGCTCTTTTCTTCAACTCGCTATCTTATGAGCTGGCCGAAAAACCGCAGGATTGCTTCGAGCCCTAAGCTGGTTCCGGCAGGGCACGCTGAGCCTTTGGTTAATTCCTCTTCCTGGTGGGAAATGAGCGTTCCATTTGCCCGTGCAGACACCTACAGCTAGTCTCTCATTGGTTCTCCCTATTCCTGTTCATCTTGCGCAGAAATTGCAAACTGTGCCAAACAGGAGGTTAAAGGCACTGACTCTCCAAGTGGAGAGAGTGTTAGTAAAGCGTCTGGAACGGTGCACCCGAGTACCAGGTGTCGAAACCTGAGATGCATGTGAAACGATTCCCAATCACACGGTGGACCATACTCTTGGTTTCCCATGCATGTTTTAGCTGAAGGAAGAATCCCTTAAACCTGGAGAGTTGGGACCCATGGAATGGGTACCATGCAGTATGACTTCAAAGGGTCTGCGTTTGCTCACCGAACCTCACCACGGCTATCAGCCCGAAGTGTCCAGCCTTATGTCTCACCCAGCTCTGGGTGTAGATGTGGTAAATCCAGGTTGCATCACAAGCCCTGAATCAATTATTTAAGGATTGCTCTCTATTTCACTGTCATTGTGTATTGTTTTTGAAATTTATTTTGTTAATGGGATTTATCGGATTTTCACTGCTGTGTTTAGGCCACTGTACACACGCTTGACTTCCTTATGGAGACATATAAATCCATGGGTCTTAAGATTTTTACTTGTCAGGTATATTCCCAGGCGTTGAATATGGGGTGTTGAATCCATTTCGTTGAGCAAGAAGTAGGTCTTGTCTATTATATATTTGGCTTATGGAACGGTATCTGTGCTAATTTCAATCTCTGGTTTTATGCAGCACCCCAACTCACCTTTCCCCATAAGCAAGCATAAGTTGGTTTTCTAAATTTGAGACCCTGTTCTGTTTTGTAATACAGTTCATGTGTAGCCAAGTTTACGTTCCGTGTATTAGTGATATCTTATGATGTTTCTTTTTCTGTGTGACTTATTTCTCGTAGAATCGTCGTACCTGAATCCACTCATTATGCCACTATGGGCCTGATGACGTAGATCTCATTGCTGAGTGATATTCCATTGTACGTACGTACCACAACTTCTTTATCCATTTTTTGCTTTCTCGGATATTTAACTTGTACCGTAGACGAAGTTCTTGTAAAAAAGCGGTCCCAGACTTTGGGGTGGCTGTGTGTTTTGGATTTTAATTTCCCTAAGCTATAGGACCATAAGTGGAAGTGCCATAGGCTGTGTTGCTTTGTTTCCTACGTGTTTCAGGAAACACCATACACTTCTCCAGAGTGGCTGTTTGCAATTTACATCCCGCCCATCAGCATAACAAGGCTCCCTGTTCTCCATGACCTGTCCTGCCTTTCTGGATTTTACACTTGTTTCAGATGGCCTTTTGGACCGGGAGGCAGTGAGACTTCATTGTAGTGCAGATTTCCTTTACACGCTTGCTTGGTTGACCAAAAAGGGCGTATGCGTTATTTCCTGAATATATTCAGGAAAAAACGCATACGCCCTTTTTGGCCAAGTGCAACATTGTGGACATTCTGCCTCTTTTCCTATGGTTTAAGTGCAATTCCAGTCTACCACCTGAAATCGTTTTCCTGTAATTCTGCCCCGCTTTCAAGTCCTCTTCGAAGACTTACTTCAATACATTTTTGGACGATAGCTATCATTCATAACTCTGCATGTGTGTGAATTACAGTGCCCCTGAGCTCCTTTCTTCAAATCGCTTTCTTGTGAGCTGGCCGCAAAACCGCAGGATTGCTTCAGGCCCTAATCTGGTTCCGGCTGGGCACACTGAGCCTTTGGTTAATTCCTCTTCCTGTTGGGAAATGAGCGTTCCATTTGCCCGAGCAGACACCTACAGCTAGTCTCTCATTGGTTCTCCCTATTTCTGTTCATCTTGCGCAGAAATTGCAAACTGTGCCAAACAGGAGGTTAAAGACACTGACTCTCCAAGTGGGGAGAGTGTTAGTAAAGCGTCTGGAGCGGTGAACCCGAGTACCAGGGGACGAAACCTGAGATGCATATGAAAACGTTTCCCAATCACACGGTGGACCATACTCTGGGTTTCCCATGCATGTTTTAGCTGAAGGAAGAATCCCTTAAACCTGGAGAGTTGGGACCCATGGAATGGCTACCATGCAGTATGACTTCAAAGGGTCTGCGTTTGCTCACCGAACCTCACCATTGCTATCAGCCCGAAGTGTCCAGCCTGATGTCTCACCCAGCTCTGGGTGTATATGTGGTAAATCCAGGTTGCATCACAAGCCCTGAATGAATTATTTAAGAATTGCTCTCTATTTCACTGTCATGGTGTTTTGTTTTTGAAATTAATTTTGATAATGGGATTTATCGGATTTTCACTGCTGCGTTTAGGCCGCTGTACACACGCTTGATTTCCTTATGGAGACATATAAATCCATGGGTTTTAACATTCTTACTTGTCAGGTATATTTCCAGGCGTTGAATATGGGGTGTTGAGTCCATTTCGTTGAGCAAGGGGTAGGTCTTGTCTATTATATATTTGGCTTATGGAATGGTATCTGTGCTAATTTCAATCTCTGGTTTGATGCAGCACCCCAACTCACCTTTCCCCATAAGCAAGCATAAGTTGGTTTTCTAAATATAAGACCATGTTCTGTTTTGTAATTCAGTTCATGTTTAGCCAAGTTTACGTTCCATGTATTAGTGATATCTTATGATGTTTCTTTTTCTGTGTGACTTATTTCTCGTAGAATCGTCGTACCTGAATCCACTCATTATGCCGCTACGGGCCTGATGACGTAGATCTCATTGCTGAGTGATATTCCATTGTACGTACGTACCTCAAATTCTTTATCCATTTTTTGCTTTCTCGGATATTTAACTTGTACCGTAGACGAGGTTCTTGTAAACAGAGCCGTCCCAAATGTTGGGGTGGCTGTGTGTTTTTGATTTTAATTTTCCTAAGCTATAGGACCATAAGTGGAAGTGCCATAGGCTGTGTTGCTTTGTTTCCTATGTGTTTCAGGAAACACCATACACTTCTCCAGAGTGGCTGTTGGCAATTTACATCCCGACCATCAGCATAACAAGGCTCCCTCTTCTCCATGACCTGTCCTGCCTTTCTGGATTTTACACTTTTTTCAGATGGCGCTTTTGACCGGGGGGCAGTGAGACTTCATTGTAGTGCAGATTTCCTTTACACGCTTGCTTGGTTGGCCAAAAAGGGCGTATGCGTTTTTTCCTGAATATATTCAGGAAAAAACGCATACGCCCTTTTTGGCCAAGTGCATCATTGTGGACATTCTGCCTCTTTTCCTATGCTTTAAGTGCAATTCCAGTCTACCACCTGAAATCGTTTTCCTGAAATTCTGCCCCGCTTTCAAGTCCTCTTCCAAGACTTACTTCAATACATTTTTGGACGATAGCTGTCATTCATAACTCTGCAGGTTTGTGAATTACAGTGCCCCTGAGCTCCTTTCTTCAACTCGCTTTCTTGTGAGCTGGCCGCAAAACCGCAGGATTGTTTCAGGCCCTAATCTGGTTCCGGCAGGGCATGCTGAGCCTTTGGTTAATTACTCTTCCTGGTGGGAAATGAGCGTTCCATTTGCCCGTGCAGACACCTACAGCTAGACTCTCATTGGTTGTCCCTATTCCTGTTCATCTTGCGCAGAAATTGCAAACTGTGCCAAACAGAAGTTTAAAGGCACTGACTTTCCAAGTGGGGAGAGTGTTAGTAAAGTGTCTGGAACGGTGCACCCGAGTACCAGGGGATGAAACCTGAGATGCATTTGAAAACGTTTCCCAATCACACGGTGGAACATACTCCGGGTTTCCCATGCATGTTTTAGCTGAAAGAAGAATCCCTTAAACCTGGAGAGTTGGGACCCATGGAATGGGTACCATGCAGTATGACTTCAAAGGGTCTGCGTTTGTTCACCGAACATCACCAATGCTATCAGCCCGAAGTGTTCAGCCTTATGTCTCAACCAGCTCTGGGTGTAGATGTGGTAAATCCAGGTTGCATCACAAGCCCTGAATGAATTATTTAAGAATTGCTCTCTATTTCACTGTCATTGTGTTTTGTTTTTGAAATTTATTTTGTTAATGAGATTTATCGGATTTTCACTGCTGCGTTTAGGCCACTGTACACACGCTTGACTTCCTTATTTAGACATATAAATCCATGGGTCTTAAGATTCTTACTTGTCAGGTATATTCCCAGGCGTTGAATATGGGGTGTTGATTCCATTTCGTTGAGCAAGGAGTAGGTCTTGTCTATTATATATTTGGCTTATGGAACGGTATCTGTGCTAATTTCAATCTCTGCTTTGATGCAGCATCCCAACTCACCTTTCCCCATAAGCAAGCATAAGTTGGTTTTCTAAATTCGAGACCCTGTTCTGTTTTGTAATTCAGTTCATGTGTAGCCAAGTTTACGTTCCGTGTATTAGTGATATCTTATGATGTTTCTTTTTCTGTGTGACTTATTTCTCGTAGAATCGTCGTACCTGAATCCACTCATTATGCCGCTTCGGGACTCATGACGTAGATTTCATTGCTGAGTGATATTCCATTGTACGTGCGTACCACAACTTCTTTATCCATTTTTTGCTTTCTCTGATATTTAACTTGTACCGTAGACGAGGTTCTTGTAAACAGAGCCGTCCCAAACTTTGGGGTGGCTGTGTGTTTTTGATTTTAATTTCCCTAAGCTATAGGACCCTAAGTGGAAGTGCCATAGGCTGTGTTGCTTTGTTTCCTACGAGTTTCAGTAAACACCATACACTTCTCCAGAGTGGCTGTGGGCAATTTACCTCCCTCCCATCAGCATAACAAGATTCCCTGTTCTCCATGACCTGTCCTGCCTTTCTGGATTTTACACTTTTTTCAGATGGCCCTCTTGACGGGGGGGAGTGAGACTTCATTGTAGTGCAGTTTTCCTTTACACACTTGCTTGGTTGGCCAAAAACGGCGTATGCGTTTTATCCTGAATATATTCAGGAAAAAACGCATACGCCCTTTTTGGGCAAGTGCATCATTGTCGACATGCTGCCTCTTTTCCTATGCTTTAAGTGCAATTCCAGTCTAACCCCTGAAATCATTTTCCTTAAATTCTGCCCCGCTTTTAAGTCCTCTTCGAAGACTTACTTCAATACATTTTTGGACGATAGCTGTCATTCATAACTCTGCAGGTTTGTGAATTACAGTGCCCCTGAGCTCCTTTCTTCAACTCACTGTCTTGTGAGCTGGCCGCAAAACCGCAGGATTGCTTCAGGCCCTAATCTGGTTCCGGCAGGGCACGCTGAGCCTTTGGTTAATCCCTCTTCCTGGTGGGAGATGAGCGTTCCATTTGCCCGTGCAGACACCTACAGCTAGTCTCTCATTAGTTCTCCCTATTCCTGTTCATCTTGCGCAGAAATTGCAACTGTGCCAAACAGGACGTTAAAGGCACTGACTCTCCAAGTGGGGAGAGTGTTAGTAAAGCGTCTGGAACGGTGAACCCGAGTACCAGGGGACGAAACCTGAGATGCATTTGAAAACGTTTCCCAATCACACGGTGGACCATACTCTGCGTTTCCCATGCATGTTTTAGCTAAAGGAAGAATCCCTTAAATCTGGAGAGTTGCGACCCATGGAATGGGTACCGTTCAGTATGACTTCAAAGGGTCTGCGTTTGCTCACCAAACCTCACCAATGCTATCAGCCCAAAGTGTCCAGCCTTATGTCTCACCCAGCTCTGGGTGTAGATGTGGTAAATCCAGGTTGCATCACAAGCCCTGAATGAATTATTTAAGAATTGCTCTCTATTTCACTGTCATTGTGTTTTGTTTTTGAAATTTATTTTGTTAATGGGATTTATCGGATTTTCACTGCTGCGTTTAGGCCGCTGTACACACGCTTGATTTCCTTATGGAGACATATAAATCCATGGGTCTTAAGATTCTTACTTGTCAGGTATATTCCCAGGCGTTGAATATGTGGTGTTGAGTCCATTTCGTTGAGCAAGGAGTAGGTCTTGTCTATTATATATTTGGCTTATGGAACTGTATCTGTGCTAATTTCAATCTCTGGTTTGATGCAGCACCCCAACTCACCTTTCCCCATAAGCAAGCATAAGTTGGCTTTCTAAATTTGAGACCCTGTTCTGTTTTGTAATTCAGTTCATGTGTAGCCAAGTTTACGTTCCGTGTCTATTTCTGTGTGACTTATTTCTCGTAGACTCGTCGTACGTGAATCCACTCATTATGCTGCTACGGGCCTGATGACGTAGATCTTATTGCTGAGTGATATTCAATTGTACGTGCGTACCACAACTTCTTTATCCATTTTCTGCTTTGTCGGATATTTAACTTGTACCGTAGACGAGGTTCTTGTAAACAGAGCCGTCCCAAACTTTGGGGTGGCTGTGTGTTTTTGATTTTAATTTCCCTAAGCTATAGGACCATACGTGGAAGTGCCATAGGCTGTGTTGCTTTGTTTCCTACGTGTTTCAGGAAACACCATACACTTCTCCAGAGTGGCTGTTGGCAATTTACATCCCGTCCATCAGCATAACAAGGCTCCCTGTTCTCCATGACCTGTCCTGCCTTTCTGGATTTTACACTTGTTTCAGCTGGCCCTTTTGACCGGGGGGCAGTGAGACTTCATTGTAGTGCAGATTTCCTTTACACGCTTGCTTGGTTGGCCAAAAAGGGCGTATGCGTTTTTTCCTGAATATATTCAGGAAAAAACGCATACGCCCTTTTTGGCCAAGTGCATCATTGTGGACATTCTGCCTCTTTTCCTATGCTTTAAGTGCAATTCCAGTCTACCCCCTGAAATCGTTTTCCTGAAATTCTGCCCCACTTTCAGTCCTCTTCGAAGACTTAATTCAATACATTTTTGGACCATAGCTGTCATTCATAACTCTGCAGGTTTGTGAATTACAGTGCCCCTGAGCTCCTTTCTTCAACTTGCTTTCTTGTGAGCTGGCCGCAAAACCGCAGGATTGCTTCAGGCCCTAATCTTTTTCTGGCAGGGCACGCTGAGCCTTTGGTTAATTCCTCTTCCTGGTGGGAAATGAGTGTTCCATTTGCCCGTGCAGACACCTACAACTAGTCTCTCATTGCTTCTCCCTATTCCTGTTAATCTTGCGCAGAAATTGCAAACTGTGCCAAACAGTAGGTTAAAGGCACTGACTCTCCAAGTGGGGAGAGTGTTAGTAAAGCGTCTGGAACGGTGAACCCGAGTACCAGGGGACGAAACCTGAGATGCATTTGAAAACGTTTCCCAATCACATGGTGGACCATACTCTGTGTTTCCCACGCATGTTTTAGCTGAAGGAAGAATCCCTTAAACCTGGAGAGTTGGGACCCATGGAATGGGTACCATGCAGTATGACTTCAAAGGATCTGCGTTTGCTCAACCAACCTCACCAATGCTATCAGCCCGAAGTGTCCAGCATTATGTCTCACCCAGCTCTGGGTGTAGGTGTGGTAAATCCAGGTTGCATCACAAGCCCTGAATGATTTATTTAAGAATTGCTCTCTATTTCACTGTCATTGGGTTGTGTTTGTGAAATTTATTTTGATAATGGGATTTATCGGATTTTCACTGCTGCGTTTAGGCCCCTGTACACACGCTTGACTTTCTTATGGAGACATATACATCCATGGGTCTTAAGATTCTTACTTGTCAGGTAAATTCCCAGGCGTTGAATATGGGGTGTTGAGTCCATTTCGTTGAGCAAGGAGTAGGTCTTGTCTATTATATATTTGGTTTATGGAACGGTATCTGTGCTAATTTCAATCTCTGGTTTGATGCAGCACCCCAACTCACATTTCCCCATAAGCAAGCATAAGTTGGTTTTCTAAATTCGAGACCCTCTTCTGTTTTGTAATTCAGTTCATGTGTAGCTAAGTTTACGTTCCGTGTATTAGTGATATCTTATGATGTTTCTTTTTCTGTGTGACTTATTTCTCGTAGAATCGTCGTACCTGAATCCACTCATTATGCCGCTACGGGACTCATGACGTAGATTTCATTGCTGAGTGATATTCCATTGTACGTGCGTACCACAACTTCTTTATCCATTTTTTGCTTTCTCTGATATTTAACTTGTACCGTAGACGAGGTTCTTGTAAACAGAGCCGTCCCAAACTTTGGGGTGGCTGTGTGTTTTTGATTTTAATTTCCCTAAGCTATAGGACCCTAAGTGGAAGTGCCATAGGCTGTGTTGCTTTGTTTCCTACGAGTTTCAGTAAACACCATACACTTCTCCAGAGTGGCTGTGGGCAATTTACATCCCTCCCATCAGCATAACAAGATTCCCTGTTCTCCATGACCTGTCCTGCCTTTCTGGATTTTACACTTTTTTCAGATGGCCCTCTTGACGGGGGGGAGTGAGACTTCATTGTAGTGCAGTTTTCCTTTACACGCTTGCTTGGTTGGCCAAAAACGGCGTATGCGTTTTTTCCTGAATATATTCAGGAAAAAACGCATACGCCCTTTTTGGGCAAGTGCATCATTGTCGACATGCTGCCTCTTTTCCTATGCTTTAAGTGCAATTCCAGTCTAACCCCTGAAATCATTTTCCTTAAATTCTGCCCCGCTTTTAAGTCCTCTTCGAAGACTTACTTCAATACATTTTTGGACGATAGCTGTCATTCATAACTCTGCAGGTTTGTGAATTACAGTGCCCCTGAGCTCCTTTCTTCAACTCACTGTCTTGTGAGCTGGCCGCAAAACCGCAGGATTGCTTCAGGCCCTAATCTGGTTCCGGCAGGGCACGCTGAGCCTTTGGTTAATCCCTCTTCCTGGTGGGAGATGAGCGTTCCATTTGCCCGTGCAGACACCTACAGCTAGTCTCTCATTAGTTCTCCCTATTCCTGTTCATCTTGCGCAGAAATTGCAACTGTGCCAAACAGGACGTTAAAGGCACTGACTCTCCAAGTGGGGAGAGTGTTAGTAAAGCGTCTGGAACGGTGAACCCGAGTACCAGGGGACGAAACCTGAGATGCATTTGAAAACGTTTCCCAATCACACGGTGGACCATACTCTGCGTTTCCCATGCATGTTTTAGCTAAAGGAAGAATCCCTTAAATCTGGAGAGTTGCGACCCATGGAATGGGTACCGTTCAGTATGACTTCAAAGGGTCTGCGTTTGCTCACCAAACCTCACCAATGCTATCAGCCCAAAGTGTCCAGCCTTATGTCTCACCCAGCTCTGGGTGTAGATGTGGTAAATCCAGGTTGCATCACAAGCCCTGAATGAATTATTTAAGAATTGCTCTCTATTTCACTGTCATTGTGTTTTGTTTTTGAAATTTATTTTGTTAATGGGATTTATCGGATTTTCACTGCTGCGTTTAGGCCGCTGTACACACGCTTGATTTCCTTATGGAGACATATAAATCCATGGGTCTTAAGATTCTTACTTGTCAGGTATATTCCCAGGCGTTGAATATGTGGTGTTGAGTCCATTTCGTTGAGCAAGGAGTAGGTCTTGTCTATTATATATTTGGCTTATGGAACTGTATCTGTGCTAATTTCAATCTCTGGTTTGATGCAGCACCCCAACTCACCTTTCCCCATAAGCAAGCATAAGTTGGCTTTCTAAATTTGAGACCCTGTTCTGTTTTGTAATTCAGTTCATGTGTAGCCAAGTTTACGTTCCGTGTATTAGTGATATCATATGATGTTTCTATTTCTGTGTGACTTATTTCTCGTAGACTCGTCGTACGTGAATCCACTCATTATGCCGCTACGGGCCTGATGACGTAGATCTTATTGCTGAGTGATATTCAATTGTACGTGCGTACCACAACTTCTTTATCCATTTTCTGCTTTGTCGGATATTTAACTTGTACCGTAGACGAGGTTCTTGTAAACAGAGCCGTCCCAAACTTTGGGGTGGCTGTGTGTTTTTGATTTTAATTTCCCTAAGCTATAGGACCATACGTGGAAGTGCCATAGGCTGTGTTGCTTTGTTTCCTACGTGTTTCAGGAAACACCATACACTTCTCCAGAGTGGCTGTTGGCAATTTACATCCCGTCCATCAGCATAACAAGGCTCCCTGTTCTCCATGACCTGTCCTGCCTTTCTGGATTTTACACTTGTTTCAGCTGGCCCTTTTGACCGGGGGGCAGTGAGACTTCATTGTAGTGCAGATTTCCTTTACACGCTTGCTTGGTTGGCCAAAAAGGGCGTATGCGTTTTTTCCTGAATATATTCAGGAAAAAACGCATACGCCCTTTTTGGCCAAGTGCATCATTGTGGACATTCTGCCTCTTTTCCTATGCTTTAAGTGCAATTCCAGTCTACCCCCTGAAATCGTTTTCCTGAAATTCTGCCCCACTTTCAGTCCTCTTCGAAGACTTAATTCAATACATTTTTGGACCATAGCTGTCATTCATAACTCTGCAGGTTTGTGAATTACAGTGCCCCTGAGCTCCTTTCTTCAACTCACTGTCTTGTGAGCTGGCCGCAAAACCGCAGGATTGCTTCAGGCCCTAATCTGGTTCCGGCAGGGCACGCTGAGCCTTTGGTTAATCCCTCTTCCTGGTGGGAGATGAGCGTTCCATTTGCCCGTGCAGACACCTACAGCTAGTCTCTCATTAGTTCTCCCTATTCCTGTTCATCTTGCGCAGAAATTGCAACTGTGCCAAACAGGACGTTAAAGGCACTGACTCTCCAAGTGGGGAGAGTGTTAGTAAAGCGTCTGGAACGGTGAACCCGAGTACCAGGGGTCGAAACCTGAGATGCATTTGAAAACGTTTCCCAATCACACGGTGGACCATACTTTGGGTTTCCCATGCATGTTTTAGCTGAAGGAAGAATCCCTTAAACCTGGAGAGTTGGGACCCATGGAATGGCTACCATGGAGTATGACTTCAAATGGTCTGCGTTTGCTCACCAAACATCACCAATGCTATCAGCCCGAAGTGTCCAGCCTTATGTCTCACCCAGCTCTGGGTGTAGATATGGTAAATCCAGGTTGCATCACAAGCCCTGAATGAATTATTTAAGAATTGCTCTCAATTTCCCTGTCATAGTGTTTTGTTTTTGAAATTAATTTTGATAATGGGATTTATCGGATTTTCACTGCTGCGGTTAGGCCGCTGTACACACGCTTGATTTCCTTATGGAGACATATAAATCCATGGGTCTTAAGATTCTTACTTGTCAGGTATATTCCCAGGCGTTGAATATGACGTCTTGATTCCATTTCGTTGAGCAAGGAGTAGGTCTTGTCTATTATATATTTGACTTATGGAACGGTATCTGTGATAATTTCAATCTCTGGTTTTATGCAGCACCCCAACTCACCTTTCCCCATAAGCAAGCATAAGTTGGTTTTCTAAATTTGAGACCCTGTTCTGTTTTGTAATTCAGTTCATGTGTAGCCAAGTTTACGTTCCGTGTATTAGTGATATCTTATGAAGTTTCTTTTTCTGTGTGACTTATTTCTCGTAGAATCGTCGTACCTGAATCCACTCATTATGCCGCTATGGGCCTGATGACCTAGATTTCATTGCTGAGTGATATTCCGTTGTACTTACGTACCACAACTTCTTTATCCATTTTTTATTTTCTCGGATATTTAACTTGTACCGTAGACGAGGTTCTTGTAAACAGAGCCGTCCCAAATTTTGGGGTGGCTGTGTGTTTTTGATTTTAATTTCCCTAAGCTATAGGACCCTAAGTGGAAGTGCCATAGGCTGTGTTGCTTTGTTTCCTACGTGTTTCAGGAAACACCATACACTTCTCCAGAGTGGCTGTTGGCAATTTACATCGCGCCCATCAGCATAACAAGGCTCCCTGTTCTCCATGACCTGTCCTGCCTTTCTGGATTTTACACTTTTTTCAGATGGCCCTTTTGAACGGGGGGCAGTGAGACTTCATTGTAGTGCAGATTTCCTTTACACGCTTGCTTGGTTGGCCAAAAAGGGCGTATGCGTTTTTTCCTGAATATATTCAGGAAAAAACGCATACGCCCTTTTTGGTCAAGTGCATCATTTTCGAAATTCTGCCTCTTTTCCTATGCTTTAAGTGCAATTCCAGTCTACCCCCTGAAATCGTTTTCCTGAAATTCTGCCCCGCTTTCAAGTCCTCTTCCAAGACTTACTTCAATACATTTTTGGACGATAGCTGTCATTCATAACTCTGCAGGTTTGTGAATTACAGTGCCCCTGAGCTCTTTTCTTCAACTCGCTTTCTTGTGAGCTGGCCGCAAAACCGCAGGATTGCTTCAGGCCCTAATCTGTTTCCGGCAGGGCACGCTGAGCCTTTGGTTAATTCCTCTTCCTGGTGGGAAATGAGCGTTCCATTTGCCCGTGCAGACACCTACAGCTAGTCTCTCATTGGTTCTCCCTATTCCTGTTCATCTTGCGCAGAAATTGCAAACTGTGCCAAACAGGAGGTTAAAGGCACTGACTCTCCAAGTGGGGAGAGTGTTAGTAAAGCGTCTGGAACGGTGAACCCGAGTACCAGGGGACGAAACCTGAGATGCATTTGAAAACGTTTCCCAATTACACGGTGGATCATACTCTGGGGTTCCCATGCATGTTTTAGCTGAAGGAAGAATCCCTTAAACCTGGAGAGTTGGGACCCATGGAATGGCTACCATGCAGTATGACTTCAAAAGGTCTGCGTTTGCTCACCGAACCTCACCAATGCTATCAGCCCGAAGTGTCCAGCCTTATGTCTCACCCAGCTCTGGGTGTAGATGTGGTAAATCCAGGTTGCATCACAAGCCCTGAATGAATTATTTAAAAATTGCTCTCTATTTCACTGTTATTGTGTTTCGTTTTTGAAATTTATTTTCATAATGGGATTTATCGGATTTTCACTGCTGTGTTTAGGCCGCTGTACACACGCTTGATTTCCTTATGGAGACATATAAATCCATGGGTCTTAAGATTCTTACTTGTCACTTATATTCCCAGGCGTTGAATATGGGGTGTTGAGTCCATTTCGTTGAGCAAGGAGTAGGTCTTTTCTATTGTATATTTTGCTTCTGGAATGGTATCTGTGCTAATTTCAATCTCTGGTTTTATGCAGCACCCCAACACACCTTTCCCCATCAACAAGCATAAGTTGCTTTTCTAAATTTGAGACCCTGTTCTGTTTTGTAATTCAGTTCATGTGTAGCCAAGTTTACGTTCCGTGTATTAGTGATATCTTATGTTTCTTTTTCTGTGTTACTTATTTCTCGTAGAATCGTCATACCTGAATCCACTCATTATGGCGCTACGGGCCTGATGACGTAGAATTCATTGCTGAGTGATATTCCATTGTACGTACGTACCACAACTTCTTTATCCATTTTTTGCTTTCTCGGATATTTAACTTCTACCGTAGACGAGGTTCTTGTAAACAGAGCCGTGCCAAACTTTGGGTTGGCTGTTTGTTTTTTATTTTAATTTCCCTAAGCTATAGGACCATAAGTTGAAGTGCCGTAGGCTGTGTTGCTTTGTTTCCTACGTGTTTCAGGAAACACCATACACTTCTCCAGATTGGCTGTTGGCAATTTACATCCCGCCCATCAGCATAACAAGGCTCCCTGTTCTCCATGACCTGTCCTGCCTTTCTGGATTTTACACTTGTTTCAGATGGCCCTTTTGACCGGGGGGCAGTGAGTCTTCATTGTAGTGCAGATTTCCTTTACACGCATGCTTGGTTGGCCAAAAAGGGCGTATGCGTTTTTTCATGAATATATTCAGGAAAAAACCCATACGACCTTTTTGGCCAAGTGCATCATTGTCGACATTCTGCCTCTTTTACTATGCTTTAAGTGCAATTCCAGTCTACCCCCTGAAATCGTTTTCCTGAAATTCTGCCCCGCTTTCAATCCACTTCGAAGACTTACTTCAATATATTTTTGGACGATAGCTCTCATTCATAACTCTGCAGGTTTGTGAATTACAGTGCCCCTGAGCTCCTTTCTTCAACTCGCTTTCTTGTGAGCTGGCCGCAAAATCGCAGGATTGCTTCAGGCCCTAATCTGGTTCCGGCAGGACACGCTGAGTCTTTGGTTAATCCCTCTTCCTGGTGGGAAATGAGCATTCCATTTGCCCGTGCAGACACCTACAGCTAGTCTCTCATTGGTTCTCCCTATTCATGTTCATCTTGCGCAGAAATTGCAAACTGTGCCAAACAGGAGGTTAAAGGCACTGACTCTTCAAGTGGGGAGAGTGTTAGTAAAGCGTCTGGAATGGTGAACCCGAGTACCAGGGGACGAATCCTGAGATGCATTTGAAAACGTTTCCCAATCACACAGTGGACCATACTCTGGGTTTCCCATGCATGTTTTAGCTGAAGGAAGAATCCCTTAAACCTGGAGAGTTGGGAACCATGGAATGGGTACCATGCAGTATGACTTCAAAGGGTCTGCGTTTGCTCACCGAACCTCACCAATGCTATGAGCCCGAAGTGTCCAGCCTTATGTCTCACCCAGCTCTGGGTGTAGATGTGGTAAATCCAGGTTGCATCACAAGCCCTGAATGAGTTATTTAAGAATTGCTCTCTATTTCACTGTCATTGTGTTTTGTTTGTGAAATTTATTTTGATAATGGGATTTATCGGATTTTCACTGCTGTGTTTAGGCCGCTGTACACACGCTTGATTTCCTTATGGAGACATATAAATCCATGGGTCTTAAGATTCTTACTTGTCAGGTATATTCCCCGGCGTTGAATATGAGGTGTTGAGTCCATTTCGTTGAGCAAGGAATAGGTCGTGTCTATTATATATTTGCCTTATGGAACGGTAACTGTGCTAATTTCAATCTCTGGTTTGATACAGCACCCCAACTCACCTTTCCCCATAAGCAAGCATAAGTTGGTTTTCTAAATTTGAGACCCTGTTCTGTTTTGTAATTCAGTTCATGTGTAGCCAAGTTTACGTTCCGTGTATTAGTGATATCTTATGATATTTCTTTTTCTGTGTGACTTATTTCTCGTAGAATCGTCGTACGTGAATCCACTCATTATGCCGCTACGGGCCTGATGACGTAGATCGCATTGCTGACTGATATTCCATTGTACGAACGTACCACAACTTCTTTATCCATTTTCTGCTTTGTCGGATATTTAACTTGTACCGTAGACGAGGTTCTTGTAAACAGAGCCGTCCCAAACTTTGGGGTGGCTGTGTGTTTTTGATTTTAATTTCCCTAAGCTATAGGACCATACGTGGAAGTGCCATAGGCTGTGTTGCTTTGTTTCCTACGTGTTTCAGGAAACACCATACACTTCTCCAGAGTGGCTGTTGGCAATTTACATCCCGTCCATCAGCATAACAAGGCTCCCTGTTCTCCATGACCTGTCCTGCCTTTCTGGATTTTACACTTGTTTCAGCTGGCCCTTTTGACCGGGGGGCAGTGAGACTTCATTGTAGTGCAGATTTCCTTTACACGCTTGCTTGGTTGGCCAAAAAGGGCGTATGCGTTTTTTCCTGAATATATTCAGGAAAAAACGCATACGCCCTTTTTGGCCAAGTGCATCATTGTGGACATTCTGCCTCTTTTCCTATGCTTTAAGTGCAATTCCAGTCTACCCCCTGAAATCGTTTTCCTGAAATTCTGCCCCACTTTCAGTCCTCTTCGAAGACTTAATTCAATACATTTTTGGACCATAGCTGTCATTCATAACTCTGCAGGTTTGTGAATTACAGTGCCCCTGAGCTCCTTTCTTCAACTTGCTTTCTTGTGAGCTGGCCGCAAAACCGCAGGATTGCTTCAGACCCTAATCTTTTTCTGGCAGGGCACGCTGAGCCTTTGGTTAATTCCTCTTCCTGGTGGGAAATGAGTGTTCCATTTGCCCGTGCAGACACCTACAACTAGTCTCTCATTGCTTCTCCCTATTCCTGTTAATCTTGCGCAGAAATTGCAAACTGTGCCAAACAGTAGGTTAAAGGCACTGACTCTCCAAGTGGGGAGAGTGTTAGTAAAGCGTCTGGAACGGTGAACCCGAGTACCAGGGGACGAAACCTGAGATGCATTTGAAAACGTTTCCCAATCACATGGTGGACCATACTCTGTGTTTCCCACGCATGTTTTAGCTGAAGGAAGAATCCCTTAAACCTGGAGAGTTGGGACCCATGGAATGGGTACCATGCAGTATGACTTCAAAGGATCTGCGTTTGCTCAACCAACCTCACCAATGCTATCAGCCCGAAGTGTCCAGCATTATGTCTCACCCAGCTCTGGGTGTAGGTGTGGTAAATCCAGGTTGCATCACAAGCCCTGAATGATTTATTTAAGAATTGCTCTCTATTTCACTGTCATTGGGTTGTGTTTGTGAAATTTATTTTGATAATGGGATTTATCGGATTTTCACTGCTGCGTTTAGGCCCCTGTACACACGCTTGACTTTCTTATGGAGACATATACATCCATGGGTCTTAAGATTCTTACTTGTCAGGTAAATTCCCAGGCGTTGAATATGGGGTGTTGAGTCCATTTCGTTGAGCAAGGAGTAGGTCTTGTCTATTATATATTTGGTTTATGGAACGGTATCTGTGCTAATTTCAATCTCTGGTTTGATGCAGCACCCCAACTCACATTTCCCCATAAGCAAGCATAAGTTGGTTTTCTAAATTCGAGACCCTCTTCTGTTTTGTAATTCAGTTCATGTGTAGCTAAGTTTACGTTCCGTGTATTAGTGATATCTTATGATGTTTCTTTTTCTGTGTGACTTATTTCTCGTAGAATCGTCGTACCTGAATCCACTCATTATACCGCTACGGGACTCATGACGTAGATTTCATTGCTGAGTGATATTCCATTGTACGTGCGTACCACAACTTCTTTATCCATTTTTTGCTTTCTCTGATATTTAACTTGTACCGTAGACGAGGTTCTTGTAAACAGAGCCGTCCCAAACTTTGGGGTGGCTGTGTGTTTTTGATTTTAATTTCCCTAAGCTATAGGACCCTAAGTGGAAGTGCCATAGGCTGTGTTGCTTTGTTTCCTACGAGTTTCAGTAAACACCATACACTTCTCCAGAGTGGCTGTGGGCAATTTACATCCCTCCCATCAGCATAACAAGATTCCCTGTTCTCCATGACCTGTCCTGCCTTTCTGGATTTTACACTTTTTTCAGATGGCCCTCTTGACGGGGGGGAGTGAGACTTCATTGTAGTGCAGTTTTCCTTTACACGCTTGCTTGGTTGGCCAAAAACGGCGTATGCGTTTTTTCCTGAATATATTCAGGAAAAAACGCATACGCCCTTTTTGGGCAAGTGCATCATTGTCGACATGCTGCCTCTTTTCCTATGCTTTAAGTGCAATTCCAGTCTAACCCCTGAAATCATTTTCCTTAAATTCTGCCCCGCTTTTAAGTCCTCTTCGAAGACTTACTTCAATACATTTTTGGACGATAGCTGTCATTCATAACTCTGCAGGTTTGTGAATTACAGTGCCCCTGAGCTCCTTTCTTCAACTCACTGTCTTGTGAGCTGGCCGCAAAACCGCAGGATTGCTTCAGGCCCTAATCTGGTTCCGGCAGGGCACGCTGAGCCTTTGGTTAATCCCTCTTCCTGGTGGGAGATGAGCGTTCCATTTGCCCGTGCAGACACCTACAGCTAGTCTCTCATTAGTTCTCCCTATTCCTGTTCATCTTGCGCAGAAATTGCAACTGTGCCAAACAGGACGTTAAAGGCACTGACTCTCCAAGTGGGGAGAGTGTTAGTAAAGCGTCTGGAACGGTGAACCCGAGTACCAGGGGACGAAACCTGAGATGCATTTGAAAACGTTTCCCAATCACACGGTGGACCATACTCTGCGTTTCCCATGCATGTTTTAGCTAAAGGAAGAATCCCTTAAATCTGGAGAGTTGCGACCCATGGAATGGGTACCGTTCAGTATGACTTCAAAGGGTCTGCGTTTGCTCACCAAACCTCACCAATGCTATCAGCCCAAAGTGTCCAGCCTTATGTCTCACCCAGCTCTGGGTGTAGATGTGGTAAATCCAGGTTGCATCACAAGCCCTGAATGAATTATTTAAGAATTGCTCTCTATTTCACTGTCATTGTGTTTTGTTTTTGAAATTTATTTTGTTAATGGGATTTATCGGATTTTCACTGCTGCGTTTAGGCCGCTGTACACACGCTTGATTTCCTTATGGAGACATATAAATCCATGGGTCTTAAGATTCTTACTTGTCAGGTATATTCCCAGGCGTTGAATATGTGGTGTTGAGTCCATTTCGTTGAGCAAGGAGTAGGTCTTGTCTATTATATATTTGGCTTATGGAACTGTATCTGTGCTAATTTCAATCTCTGGTTTGATGCAGCACCCCAACTCACCTTTCCCCATAAGCAAGCATAAGTTGGCTTTCTAAATTTGAGACCCTGTTCTGTTTTGTAATTCAGTTCATGTGTAGCCAAGTTTACGTTCCGTGTATTAGTGATATCATATGATGTTTCTATTTCTGTGTGACTTATTTCTCGTAGACTCGTCGTACGTGAATCCACTCATTATGCCGCTACGGGCCTGATGACGTAGATCTTATTGCTGAGTGATATTCAATTGTACGTGCGTACCACAACTTCTTTATCCATTTTCTGCTTTGTCGGATATTTAACTTGTACCGTAGACGAGGTTCTTGTAAACAGAGCCGTCCCAAACTTTGGGGTGGCTGTGTGTTTTTGATTTTAATTTCCCTAAGCTATAGGACCATACGTGGAAGTGCCATAGGCTGTGTTGCTTTGTTTCCTACGTGTTTCAGGAAACACCATACACTTCTCCAGAGTGGCTGTTGGCAATTTACATCCCGTCCATCAGCATAACAAGGCTCCCTGTTCTCCATGACCTGTCCTGCCTTTCTGGATTTTACACTTGTTTCAGCTGGCCCTTTTGACCGGGGGGCAGTGAGACTTCATTGTAGTGCAGATTTCCTTTACACGCTTGCTTGGTTGGCCAAAAAGGGCGTATGCGTTTTTTCCTGAATATATTCAGGAAAAAACGCATACGCCCTTTTTGGCCAAGTGCATCATTGTGGACATTCTGCCTCTTTTCCTATGCTTTAAGTGCAATTCCAGTCTACCCCCTGAAATCGTTTTCCTGAAATTCTGCCCCACTTTCAGTCCTCTTCGAAGACTTAATTCAATACATTTTTGGACCATAGCTGTCATTCATAACTCTGCAGGTTTGTGAATTACAGTGCCCCTGAGCTCCTTTCTTCAACTTGCTTTCTTGTGAGCTGGCCGCAAAACCGCAGGATTGCTTCAGGCCCTAATCTTTTTCTGGCAGGGCACGCTGAGCCTTTGGTTAATTCCTCTTCCTGGTGGGAAATGAGTGTTCCATTTGCCCGTGCAGACACCTACAACTAGTCTCTCATTGCTTCTCCCTATTCCTGTTAATCTTGCGCAGAAATTGCAAACTGTGCCAAACAGTAGGTTAAAGGCACTGACTCTCCAAGTGGGGAGAGTGTTAGTAAAGCGTCTGGAACGGTGAACCCGAGTACCAGGGGACGAAACCTGAGATGCATTTGAAAACGTTTCCCAATCACATGGTGGACCATACTCTGTGTTTCCCACGCATGTTTTAGCTGAAGGAAGAATCCCTTAAACCTGGAGAGTTGGGACCCATGGAATGGGTACCATGCAGTATGACTTCAAAGGATCTGCGTTTGCTCAACCAACCTCACCAATGCTATCAGCCCGAAGTGTCCAGCATTATGTCTCACCCAGCTCTGGGTGTAGGTGTGGTAAATCCAGGTTGCATCACAAGCCCTGAATGATTTATTTAAGAATTGCTCTCTATTTCACTGTCATTGGGTTGTGTTTGTGAAATTTATTTTGATAATGGGATTTATTGGATTTTCACTGCTGCGTTTAGGCCCCTGTACACACGCTTGACTTTCTTATGGAGACATATACATCCATGGGTCTTAAGATTCTTACTTGTCAGGTAAATTCCCAGGCGTTGAATATGGGGTGTTGAGTCCATTTCGTTGAGCAAGGAGTAGGTCTTGTCTATTATATATTTGGTTTATGGAACGGTATCTGTGCTAATTTCAATCTCTGGTTTGATGCAGCACCCCAACTCACATTTCCCCATAAGCAAGCATAAGTTGGTTTTCTAAATTCGAGACCCTCTTCTGTTTTGTAATTCAGTTCATGTGTAGCTAAGTTTACGTTCCGTGTATTAGTGATATCTTATGATGTTTCTTTTTCTGTGTGACTTATTTCTCGTAGAATCGTCGTACCTGAATCCACTCATTATGCCGCTACGGGACTCATGACGTAGATTTCATTGCTGAGTGATATTCCATTGTACGTGCGTACCACAACTTCTTTATCCATTTTTTGCTTTCTCTGATATTTAACTTGTACCGTAGACGAGGTTCTTGTAAACAGAGCCGTCCCAAACTTTGGGGTGGCTGTGTGTTTTTGATTTTAATTTCCCTAAGCTATAGGACCCTAAGTGGAAGTGCCATAGGCTGTGTTGCTTTGTTTCCTACGAGTTTCAGTAAACACCATACACTTCTCCAGAGTGGCTGTGGGCAATTTACATCCCTCCCATCAGCATAACAAGATTCCCTGTTCTCCATGACCTGTCCTGCCTTTCTGGATTTTACACTTTTTTCAGATGGCCCTCTTGACGGGGGGGAGTGAGACTTCATTGTAGTGCAGTTTTCCTTTACACGCTTGCTTGGTTGGCCAAAAACGGCGTATGCGTTTTTTCCTGAATATATTCAGGAAAAAACGCATACGCCCTTTTTGGGCAAGTGCATCATTGTCGACATGCTGCCTCTTTTCCTATGCTTTAAGTGCAATTCCAGTCTAACCCCTGAAATCATTTTCCTTAAATTCTGCCCCGCTTTTAAATCCTCTTCGAAGACTTACTTCAATACATTTTTGGACGATAGCTGTCATTCATAACTCTGCAGGTTTGTGAATTACAGTGCCCCTGAGCTCCTTTCTTCAACTCACTGTCTTGTGAGCTGGCCGCAAAACCGCAGGATTGCTTCAGGCCCTAATCTGGTTCCGGCAGGGCACGCTGAGCCTTTGGTTAATCCCTCTTCCTGGTGGGAGATGAGCGTTCCATTTGCCCGTGCAGACACCTACAGCTAGTCTCTCATTAGTTCTCCCTATTCCTGTTCATCTTGCGCAGAAATTGCAACTGTGCCAAACAGGACGTTAAAGGCACTGACTCTCCAAGTGGGGAGAGTGTTAGTAAAGCGTCTGGAACGGTGAACCCGAGTACCAGGGGACGAAACCTGAGATGCATTTGAAAACGTTTCCCAATCACACGGTGGACCATACTTTGGGTTTCCCATGCATGTTTTAGCTGAAGGAAGAATCCCTTAAACCTGGAGAGTTGGGACCCATGGAATGGCTACCATGGAGTATGACTTCAAATGGTCTGCGTTTGCTCACCAAACATCACCAATGCTATCAGCCCGAAGTGTCCAGCCTTATGTCTCACCCAGCTCTGGGTGTAGATATGGTAAATCCAGGTTGCATCACAAGCCCTGAATGAATTATTTAAGAATTGCTCTCAATTTCCCTGTCATAGTGTTTTGTTTTTGAAATTAATTTTGATAATGGGATTTATCGGATTTTCACTGCTGCGGTTAGGCCGCTGTACACACGCTTGATTTCCTTATGGAGACATATAAATCCATGGGTCTTAAGATTCTTACTTGTCAGGTATATTCCCAGGCGTTGAATATGACGTCTTGATTCCATTTCGTTGAGCAAGGAGTAGGTCTTGTCTATTATATATTTGACTTATGGAACGGTATCTGTGATAATTTCAATCTCTGGTTTTATGCAGCACCCCAACTCACCTTTCCCCATAAGCAAGCATAAGTTGGTTTTCTAAATTTGAGACCCTGTTCTGTTTTGTAATTCAGTTCATGTGTAGCCAAGTTTACGTTCCGTGTATTAGTGATATCTTATGAAGTTTCTTTTTCTGTGTGACTTATTTCTCGTAGAATCGTCGTACCTGAATCCACTCATTATGCCGCTATGGGCCTGATGACCTAGATTTCATTGCTGAGTGATATTCCGTTGTACTTACGTACCACAACTTCTTTATCCATTTTTTATTTTCTCGGATATTTAACTTGTACCGTAGACGAGGTTCTTGTAAACAGAGCCGTCCCAAATTTTGGGGTGGCTGTGTGTTTTTGATTTTAATTTCCCTAAGCTATAGGACCCTAAGTGGAAGTGCCATAGGCTGTGTTGCTTTGTTTCCTACGTGTTTCAGGAAACACCATACACTTCTCCAGAGTGGCTGTTGGCAATTTACATCGCGCCCATCAGCATAACAAGGCTCCCTGTTCTCCATGACCTGTCCTGCCTTTCTGGATTTTACACTTTTTTCAGATGGCCCTTTTGAACGGGGGGCAGTGAGACTTCATTGTAGTGCAGATTTCCTTTACACGCTTGCTTGGTTGGCCAAAAAGGGCGTATGCGTTTTTTCCTGAATATATTCAGGAAAAAACGCATACGCCCTTTTTGGTCAAGTGCATCATTTTCGAAATTCTGCCTCTTTTCCTATGCTTTAAGTGCAATTCCAGTCTACCCCCTGAAATCGTTTTCCTGAAATTCTGCCCCGCTTTCAAGTCCTCTTCCAAGACTTACTTCAATACATTTTTGGACGATAGCTGTCATTCATAACTCTGCAGGTTTGTGAATTACAGTGCCCCTGAGCTCTTTTCTTCAACTCGCTTTCTTGTGAGCTGGCCGCAAAACCGCAGGATTGCTTCAGGCCCTAATCTGTTTCCGGCAGGGCACGCTGAGCCTTTGGTTAATTCCTCTTCCTGGTGGGAAATGAGCGTTCCATTTGCCCGTGCAGACACCTACAGCTAGTCTCTCATTGGTTCTCCCTATTCCTGTTCATCTTGCGCAGAAATTGCAAACTGTGCCAAACAGGAGGTTAAAGGCACTGACTCTCCAAGTGGGGAGAGTGTTAGTAAAGCGTCTGGAACGGTGAACCCGAGTACCAGGGGACGAAACCTGAGATGCATTTGAAAACGTTTCCCAATTACACGGTGGATCATACTCTGGGGTTCCCATGCATGTTTTAGCTGAAGGAAGAATCCCTTAAACCTGGAGAGTTGGGACCCATGGAATGGCTACCATGCAGTATGACTTCAAAAGGTCTGCGTTTGCTCACCGAACCTCACCAATGCTATCAGCCCGAAGTGTCCAGCCTTATGTCTCACCCAGCTCTGGGTGTAGATGTGGTAAATCCAGGTTGCATCACAAGCCCTGAATGAATTATTTAAAAATTGCTCTCTATTTCACTGTTATTGTGTTTCGTTTTTGAAATTTATTTTCATAATGGGATTTATCGGATTTTCACTGCTGTGTTTAGGCCGCTGTACACACGCTTGATTTCCTTATGGAGACATATAAATCCATGGGTCTTAAGATTCTTACTTGTCACTTATATTCCCAGGCGTTGAATATGGGGTGTTGAGTCCATTTCGTTGAGCAAGGAGTAGGTCTTTTCTATTGTATATTTTGCTTCTGGAATGGTATCTGTGCTAATTTCAATCTCTGGTTTTATGCAGCACCCCAACACACCTTTCCCCATCAACAAGCATAAGTTGCTTTTCTAAATTTGAGACCCTGTTCTGTTTTGTAATTCAGTTCATGTGTAGCCAAGTTTACGTTCCGTGTATTAGTGATATCTTATGTTTCTTTTTCTGTGTTACTTATTTCTCGTAGAATCGTCATACCTGAATCCACTCATTATGGCGCTACGGGCCTGATGACGTAGAATTCATTGCTGAGTGATATTCCATTGTACGTACGTACCACAACTTCTTTATCCATTTTTTGCTTTCTCGGATATTTAACTTCTACCGTAGACGAGGTTCTTGTAAACAGAGCCGTGCCAAACTTTGGGTTGGCTGTTTGTTTTTTATTTTAATTTCCCTAAGCTATAGGACCATAAGTTGAAGTGCCGTAGGCTGTGTTGCTTTGTTTCCTACGTGTTTCAGGAAACACCATACACTTCTCCAGATTGGCTGTTGGCAATTTACATCCCGCCCATCAGCATAACAAGGCTCCCTGTTCTCCATGACCTGTCCTGCCTTTCTGGATTTTACACTTGTTTCAGATGGCCCTTTTGACCGGGGGGCAGTGAGTCTTCATTGTAGTGCAGATTTCCTTTACACGCATGCTTGGTTGGCCAAAAAGGGCGTATGCGTTTTTTCATGAATATATTCAGGAAAAAACCCATACGACCTTTTTGGCCAAGTGCATCATTGTCGACATTCTGCCTCTTTTCCTATGCTTTAAGTGCAATTCCAGTCTACCCCCTGAAATCGTTTTCCTGAAATTCTGCCCCGCTTTCAATCCACTTCGAAGACTTACTTCAATATATTTTTGGACGATAGCTCTCATTCATAACTCTGCAGGTTTGTGAATTACAGTGCCCCTTAGCTCCTTTCTTCAACTCGCTTTCTTGTGAGCTGGCCGCAAAATCGCAGGATTGCTTCAGGCCCTAATCTGGTTCCGGCAGGACACGCTGAGTCTTTGGTTAATCCCTCTTCCTGGTGGGAAATGAGCATTCCATTTGCCCGTGCAGACACCTACAGCTAGTCTCTCATTGGTTCTCCCTATTCATGTTCATCTTGCGCAGAAATTGCAAACTGTGCCAAACAGGAGGTTAAAGGCACTGACTCTTCAAGTGGGGAGAGTGTTAGTAAAGCGTCTGGAATGGTGAACCCGAGTACCAGGGGACGAATCCTGAGATGCATTTGAAAACGTTTCCCAATCACACAGTGGACCATACTCTGGGTTTCCCATGCATGTTTTAGCTGAAGGAAGAATCCCTTAAACCTGGAGAGTTGGGAACCATGGAATGGGTACCATGCAGTATGACTTCAAAGGGTCTGCGTTTGCTCACCGAACCTCACCAATGCTATGAGCCCGAAGTGTCCAGCCTTATGTCTCACCCAGCTCTGGGTGTAGATGTGGTAAATCCAGGTTGCATCACAAGCCCTGAATGAGTTATTTAAGAATTGCTCTCTATTTCACTGTCATTGTGTTTTGTTTGTGAAATTTATTTTGATAATGGGATTTATCGGATTTTCACTGCTGTGTTTAGGCCGCTGTACACACGCTTGATTTCCTTATGGAGACTTATAAATCCATGGGTCTTAAGATTCTTACTTGTCAGGTATATTCCCCGGCGTTGAATATGAGGTGTTGAGTCCATTTCGTTGAGCAAGGAATAGGTCGTGTCTATTATATATTTGCCTTATGGAACGGTAACTGTGCTAATTTCAATCTCTGGTTTGATACAGCACCCCAACTCACCTTTCCCCATAAGCAAGCATAAGTTGGTTTTCTAAATTTGAGACCCTGTTCTGTTTTGTAATTCAGTTCATGTGTAGCCAAGTTTACGTTCCGTGTATTAGTGATATCTTATGATATTTCTTTTTCTGTGTGACTTATTTCTCGTAGAATCGTCGTACGTGAATCCACTCATTATGCCGCTACGGGCCTGATGACGTAGATCGCATTGCTGACTGATATTCCATTGTACGAACGTACCACAACTTCTTTATCCATTTTCTGCTTTGTCGGATATTTAACTTGTACCGTAGACGAGGTTCTTGTAAACAGAGCCGTCCCAAACTTTGGGGTGGCTGTGTGTTTTTGATTTTAATTTCCCTAAGCTATAGGACCATACGTGGAAGTGCCATAGGCTGTGTTGCTTTGTTTCCTACGTGTTTCAGGAAACACCATACACTTCTCCAGAGTGGCTGTTGGCAATTTACATCCCGTCCATCAGCATAACAAGGCTCCCTGTTCTCCATGACCTGTCCTGCCTTTCTGGATTTTACACTTGTTTCAGCTGGCCCTTTTGACCGGGGGGCAGTGAGACTTCATTGTAGTGCAGATTTCCTTTACACGCTTGCTTGGTTGGCCAAAAAGGGCGTATGCGTTTTTTCCTGAATATATTCAGGAAAAAACGCATACGCCCTTTTTGGCCAAGTGCATCATTGTGGACATTCTGCCTCTTTTCCTATGCTTTAAGTGCAATTCCAGTCTACCCCCTGAAATCGTTTTCCTGAAATTCTGCCCCACTTTCAGTCCTCTTCGAAGACTTAATTCAATACATTTTTGGACCATAGCTGTCATTCATAACTCTGCAGGTTTGTGAATTACAGTGCCCCTGAGCTCCTTTCTTCAACTTGCTTTCTTGTGAGCTGGCCGCAAAACCGCAGGATTGCTTCAGACCCTAATCTTTTTCTGGCAGGGCACGCTGAGCCTTTGGTTAATTCCTCTTCCTGGTGGGAAATGAGTGTTCCATTTGCCCGTGCAGACACCTACAACTAGTCTCTCATTGCTTCTCCCTATTCCTGTTAATCTTGCGCAGAAATTGCAAACTGTGCCAAACAGTAGGTTAAAGGCACTGACTCTCCAAGTGGGGAGAGTGTTAGTAAAGCGTCTGGAACGGTGAACCCGAGTACCAGGGGACGAAACCTGAGATGCATTTGAAAACGTTTCCCAATCACATGGTGGACCATACTCTGTGTTTCCCACGCATGTTTTAGCTGAAGGAAGAATCCCTTAAACCTGGAGAGTTGGGACCCATGGAATGGGTACCATGCAGTATGACTTCAAAGGATCTGCGTTTGCTCAACCAACCTCACCAATGCTATCAGCCCGAAGTGTCCAGCATTATGTCTCACCCAGCTCTGGGTGTAGGTGTGGTAAATCCAGGTTGCATCACAAGCCCTGAATGATTTATTTAAGAATTGCTCTCTATTTCACTGTCATTGGGTTGTGTTTGTGAAATTTATTTTGATAATGGGATTTATCGGATTTTCACTGCTGCGTTTAGGCCCCTGTACACACGCTTGACTTTCTTATGGAGACATATACATCCATGGGTCTTAAGATTCTTACTTGTCAGGTAAATTCCCAGGCGTTGAATATGGGGTGTTGAGTCCATTTCGTTGAGCAAGGAGTAGGTCTTGTCTATTATATATTTGGTTTATGGAACGGTATCTGTGCTAATTTCAATCTCTGGTTTGATGCAGCACCCCAACTCACATTTCCCCATAAGCAAGCATAAGTTGGTTTTCTAAATTCGAGACCCTCTTCTGTTTTGTAATTCAGTTCATGTGTAGCTAAGTTTACGTTCCGTGTATTAGTGATATCTTATGATGTTTCTTTTTCTGTGTGACTTATTTCTCGTAGAATCGTCGTACCTGAATCCACTCATTATGCCGCTACGGGACTCATGACGTAGATTTCATTGCTGAGTGATATTCCATTGTACGTGCGTACCACAACTTCTTTATCCATTTTTTGCTTTCTCTGATATTTAACTTGTACCGTAGACGAGGTTCTTGTAAACAGAGCCGTCCCAAACTTTGGGGTGGCTGTGTGTTTTTGATTTTAATTTCCCTAAGCTATAGGACCCTAAGTGGAAGTGCCATAGGCTGTGTTGCTTTGTTTCCTACGAGTTTCAGTAAACACCATACACTTCTCCAGAGTGGCTGTGGGCAATTTACATCCCTCCCATCAGCATAACAAGATTCCCTGTTCTCCATGACCTGTCCTGCCTTTCTGGATTTTACACTTTTTTCAGATGGCCCTCTTGACGGGGGGGAGTGAGACTTCATTGTAGTGCAGTTTTCCTTTACACGCTTGCTTGTTTGGCCAAAAAGGGCGTATGCGTTTTTTCCTGAATATATTCAGGAAAAAACGCATACGCCCTTTTTGGGCAAGTGCATCATTGTCGACATGCTGCCTCTTTTCCTATGCTTTAAGTGCAATTCCAGTCTAACCCCTGAAATCATTTTCCTTAAATTCTGCCCCGCTTTTAAGTCCTCTTCGAAGACTTACTTCAATACATTTTTGGACGATAGCTGTCATTCATAACTCTGCAGGTTTGTGAATTACAGTGCCCCTGAGCTCCTTTCTTCAACTCACTGTCTTGTGAGCTGGCCGCAAAACCGCAGGATTGCTTCAGGCCCTAATCTGGTTCCGGCAGGGCACGCTGAGCCTTTGGTTAATCCCTCTTCCTGGTGGGAGATGAGCGTTCCATTTGCCCGTGCAGACACCTACAGCTAGTCTCTCATTAGTTCTCCCTATTCCTGCTCATCTTGCGCAGAAATTGCAACTGTGCCAAACAGGACGTTAAAGGCACTGACTCTCCAAGTGGGGAGAGTGTTAGTAAAGCGTCTGGAACGGTGAACCCGAGTACCAGGGGACGAAACCTGAGATGCATTTGAAAACGTTTCCCAATCACACGGTGGACCATACTTTGGGTTTCCCATGCATGTTTTAGCTGAAGGAAGAATCCCTTAAACCTGGAGAGTTGGGACCCATGGAATGGCTACCATGCAGTATGACTTCAAATGGTCTGCGTTTGCTCACCAAACATCACCAATGCTATCAGCCCGAAGTGTCCAGCCTTATGTCTCACCCAGCTCTGGGTGTAGATGTGGTAAATCCAGGTTGCATCACAAGCCCTGAATGAATTATTTAAGAATTGCTCTCAATTTCCCTGTCATAGTGTTTTGTTTTTGAAATTAATTTTGATAATGGGATTTATCGGATTTTCACTGCTGCGGTTAGGCCGCTGTACACACGCTTGATTTCCTTATGGAGACATATAAATCCATGGGTCTTAAGATTCTTACTTGTCAGGTATATTCCCAGGCGTTGAATATGAGGTCTTGATTCCATTTCGTTGAGCAAGGAGTAGGTCTTGTCTATTATATATTTGGCTTATGGAACGGTATCTATGATAATTTCAATCTCTGGTTTTATGCAGCACCCCAACTCACCTTTCCCCATAAGCAAGCATAAGTTGGTTTTCTAAATTTGAGACCCTGTTCTGTTTTGTAATTCAGTTCATGTGTAGCCAAGTTTACGTTCCGTGTATTAGTGATATCTTATGAAGTTTCTTTTTCTGTGTGACTTATTTCTCGTAGAATCGTCGTACCTGAATCCACTCATTATGCCGCTATGGGCCTGATGACCTAGATTTCATTGCTGAATGATATTCCGTTGTACTTACGTACCACAACTTCTTTATCCATTTTTTATTTTCTCGGATATTTAACTTGTACCGTAGACGAGGTTCTTGTAAACAGAGCCGTCCCAAATTTTGGGGTGGCTGTGTGTTTTTGATTTTAATTTCCCTAAGCTATAGGACCCTAAGTGGAAGTGCCATAGGCTGTGTTGCTTTGTTTCCTACGTGTTTCAGGAAACACCATACACTTCTCCAGAGTGGCTGTTGGCAATTTACATCGCGCCCATCAGCATAACAAGGCTCCCTGTTCTCCATGACCTGTCCTGCCTTTCTGGATTTTACACTTTTTTCAGATGGCCCTTTTGAACGGGGGGCAGTGAGACTTCATTGTAGTGCAGATTTCCTTTACACGCTTGCTTGGTTGGCCAAAAAGGGCGTATGCGTTTTTTCCTGAATATATTCAGGAAAAAACGCATACGCCCTTTTTGGTCAAGTGCATCATTTTCGAAATTCTGCCTCTTTTCCTATGCTTTAAGTGCAATTCCAGTCTACCCCCTGAAATCGTTTTCCTGAAATTCTGCCCCGCTTTCAAGTCCTCTTCCAAGACTTACTTCAATACATTTTTGGACGATAGCTGTCATTCATAACTCTGCAGGTTTGTGAATTACAGTGCCCCTGAGCTCTTTTCTTCAACTCGCTTTCTTGTGAGCTGGCCGCAAAACCGCAGGATTGCTTCAGGCCCTAATCTGCTTCCGGCAGGGCACGCTGAGCCTTTGGTTAATTCCTCTTCCTGGTGGGAAATGAGCGTTCCATTTGCCCGTGCAGACACCTACAGCTAGTCTCTCATTGGTTCTCCCTATTCCTGTTCATCTTGCGCAGAAATTGCAAACTGTGCCAAACAGGAGGTTAAAGGCACTGACTCTCCAAGTGGGGAGAGTGTTAGTAAAGCGTCTGGAACGGTGAACCCGAGTACCAGGGGACGAAACCTGAGATGCATTTGAAAACGTTTCCCAATTACACGGTGGATCATACTCTGGGGTTCCCATGCATGTTTTAGCTGAAGGAAGAATCCCTTAAACCTGGAGAGTTGGGACCCATGGAATGGCTACCATGCAGTATGACTTCAAAAGGTCTGCGTTTGCTCACCGAACCTCACCAATGCTATCAGCCCGAAGTGTCCAGCCTTATGTCTCACCCAGCTCTGGGTGTAGATGTGGTAAATCCAGGTTGCATCACAAGCCCTGAATGAATTATTTAAAAATTGCTCTCTATTTCACTGTTATTGTGTTTCGTTTTTGAAATTTATTTTCATAATGGGATTTATCGGATTTTCACTGCTGTGTTTAGGCCGCTGTACACACGCTTGATTTCCTTATGGAGACATATAAATCCATGGGTCTTAAGATTCTTACTTGTCACTTATATTCCCAGGCGTTGAATATGGGGTGTTGAGTCCATTTCGTTGAGCAAGGAGTAGGTCTTTTCTATTGTATATTTTGCTTCTGGAATGGTATCTGTGCTAATTTCAATCTCTGGTTTTATGCAGCACCCCAACACACCTTTCCCCATCAACAAGCATAAGTTGCTTTTCTAAATTTGAGACCCTGTTCTGTTTTGTAATTCAGTTCATGTGTAGCCAAGTTTACGTTCCGTGTATTAGTGATATCTTATGTTTCTTTTTCTGTGTTACTTATTTCTCGTAGAATCGTCATACCTGAATCCACTCATTATGGCGCTACGGGCCTGATGACGTAGAATTCATTGCTGAGTGATATTCCATTGTACGTACGTACCACAACTTCTTTATCCATTTTTTGCTTTCTCGGATATTTAACTTCTACCGTAGACGAGGTTCTTGTAAACAGAGCCGTCCCAAACTTTGGGTTGGCTGTTTGTTTTTTATTTTAATTTCCCTAAGCTATAGGACCATAAGTGGAAGTGCCGTAGGCTGTGTTGCTTTGTTTCCTACGTGTTTCAGGAAACACCATACACTTCTCCAGATTGGCTGTTGGCAATTTACATCCCGCCCATCAGCATAACAAGGCTCCCTGTTCTCCATGACCTGTCCTGCCTTTCTGGATTTTACACTTGTTTCAGATGGCCCTTTTGACCGGGGGGCAGTGAGTCTTCATTGTAGTGCAGATTTCCTTTACACGCATGCTTGGTTGGCCAAAAAGGGCGTATGCGTTTTTTCATGAATATATTCAGGAAAAAACCCATACGACCTTTTTGGCCAAGTGCATCATTGTCGACATTCTGCCTCTTTCCCTATGCTTTAAGTGCAATTCCAGTCTACCCCCTGAAATCGTTTTCCTGAAATTCTGCCCCGCTTTCAATCCACTTCGAAGACTTACTTCAATATATTTTTGGACGATAGCTCTCATTCATAACTCTGCAGGTTTGTGAATTACAGTGCCCCTGAGCTCCTTTCTTCAACTCGCTTTCTTGTGAGCTGGCCGCAAAATCGCAGGATTGCTTCAGGCCCTAATCTGGTTCCGGCAGGACACGCTGAGTCTTTGGTTAATCCCTCTTCCTGGTGGGAAATGAGCATTCCATTTGCCCGTGCAGACACCTACAGCTAGTCTCTCATTGGTTCTCCCTATTCATGTTCATCTTGCGCAGAAATTGCAAACTGTGCCAAACAGGAGGTTAAAGGCACTGACTCTTCAAGTGGGGAGAGTGTTAGTAAAGCGTCTGGAATGGTGAACCCGAGTACCAGGGGACGAATCCTGAGATGCATTTGAAAACGTTTCCCAATCACACAGTGGACCATACTCTGGGTTTCCCATGCATGTTTTAGCTGAAGGAAGAATCCCTTAAACCTGGAGAGTTGGGAACCATGGAATGGGTACCATGCAGTATGACTTCAAAGGGTCTGCGTTTGCTCACCGAACCTTACCAATGCTATGAGCCCGAAGTGTCCAGCCTTATGTCTCACCCAGCTCTGGGTGTAGATGTGGTAAATCCAGGTTGCATCACAAGCCCTGAATGAATTATTTAAGAATTGCTCTCTATTTCACTGTCATAGTGTTTTATTTTTGAAATTAATTTTGATAATGGGATTTATTGGATTTTCTCTGCTGCGTTTAGGCCCCTGTACACACGCTTGATTTCCTTATGGAGACATATAAATCCATGGGTCGTAAGATTCTTACTTGTCAGGTATATTCTCAGGCGTTGAATATGGGGTGTTGAGTCCATTTCATTGAGCAAGGAGTAGGTCTTGTCTATTATATATTTGGCTTATGGAACGGTATCTGTGCTAATTTCAATCTCTGGTTTTATGCAGCACCCCAACTCACCTTTCCCCATAAGCAAGCATAAGTTGATTTTCTAAATTTGAGACCCTGTTCTGTTTTGTAATTTAGTTCATGTGTAGCCAAGATTACGTTCCGTGTATTAGTGATATCTTATGATGTTTCTTTTTCTGTGTGACTTGTTTCTCGTAGAATCGTCGTACCTGAATCCACTCATTATGCCGCTACGGGCCTGATGACGTAGATCTCATTGCTGAGTGATATTCCATTGTACGTACGTACCACAACTTCTTTATCCATTTTTTGCTTTCTCCGATATTTAACTTGTACCGTAGACGAGGTTCTTGTAAACACAGCTGTCCCAAACTTTGGGGTGGCTGTGTGTTTTTGATTTTAATTTCCCTAAGCTATAGGACCCTAAGTGGAAGTGCCATAGGCTGTGTTGCTTTGTTTCCTACGTGTTTCAGGAAACACCATACACTTCTCCAGAGTGGCTGTTGGCAATTTACATACCACCCATCATCATAACAAGGCTCCCTGTTCTCCATGACCTGTCCTGCCTTTATGGATTTTACACATTTTTCAGATGGCCCTTTTGACCGGGGGGCAGTGAGACTTCATTGTAGTGCAGATTTCCTTTACAGGCTTGCCTGTTTGGTCAAAAAGGGCGTATGCGTTTTTTCCTGAATATATTCAGGAAAAAACGCATACGCACTTTTTGGCCAAGTGCGTCATTGTGGATATTATGCCTCTTTTCCTATGCTTTAAGTGCAATTCCAGTCTACCCCCTGAAACCGTTTTCCTGAAATTCTGCCCCGCTTTCAAGTCCACTTCGAAGACTTACTTCAATACATTTTTGGACGATAGCTGTCATTCATAACTCTGCAGGTTTGTGAATTACAGTGCCCCTGAGCTCCTTTCTTCAACTCGCTTTCTTGTGAGCTGGCCGCAAAACCGCAGGATTGCTTCAGGCCCTAATCTGGTTCCGGAAGTGCACGCTGAGCCTTTGGTTAATTCCTCTTCCTGGTGGGAAATGAGCGTTCCATTTGCCCGTGCACACACCTAGAGCTAGTCTCTCATTGGTTCTCCCTATTCCTGTTCATCTTGCGCAGAAATTGCAAACTGTGCCAAACAGGAGGTTAAAGGCACTGACTCTCCAAGTGGGGAGAGTGTTAGTAAAGCGAATGGAACGGTGCACCCGAGTACCAGGGGACGAAACCTGAGATGCATTTGAAAACGTTTCCCAATCACACGGTGGAACATACTCCGGGTTTCCCATGCATGTTTTAGCTGAAGGAAGAATCCCTTAAACCTGGAGAGTTGGGACCCATGGAATGGGTACCATGCAGTATGGCTTCAAAGGGTCTGCGTTTGCTCACCAAACCTCACCAATGCTATCAGCCCAAAGTGTCCAGCCTTATGTCTCAACCAGCTCTGGGTGTAGATGTGGTAAATCCAGGTTGCATCACAAGCCCTGAATGAATTATTTAAGAATTGCTCTCTATTTCACTGTCATTGTGTTTTTTTTTTTTAAACATCTTTATTGGGGTATAATTGCTTTACAATGGTGTGTTAGTTTCTGCTTTATAACAAATTGAATCAGTTATACATATACATATGTTCACATATGTCTTCCCTCTTGCATCTCCCTCCCTCCCACTCTCCCTATCCCACCCCTCCAGGCTGTCACAAAGCACCAAACTAATATCCCTGTGCCTTGCGGCTGCTTCCCACTAGCTATCTACCTTACTACGTTTGTTAGTGTGTATATGTCCATGACTCTCTCTCGCCCTGTCAAAGCTCACCCCTCCCCCTCCCCATATCCTCAAGTCTGTTCTCCAGTAGGTCTGCGTCTTTATTCCTGTCTTAGCCCTAGGTTCTTCATGACATTTTTTTTCCCCTTAAATTCCATATATATGTGTTAGCATACGGTATTTGTCTTTTTCTTTCTGACTTACTTCACTCTGTATGACAGACTCTAGGTCTATCCATCTCATTACAAATAGCTCAATTTCATTTCTTTTTAAGGCTGAGTAATATTCCATTGTATATATGTGCCACATTTTCTTTATCCATTCATCCGATGATGGGCGCTTAGGTTGTTTCCATCTCCGGGCTATTGTAAATAGAGCTGCAATGAACATTTTGGTACATGACTCTTTTTGAATTTTGGTTTTCCCAGGGTATATGCCCAGTAGTGGGATTGCTGGGTCATATGGTAATTCTATTTGTAGTTTTTTAAGGAACCTCCATACTGTTCTCCATAGTGGCTGAACCAATTCACATTCCCACCAGCAGTGCAAGAGTGTTCCCTTTTCTCCACACCCTCTCCAGCATTTATTGTTTCTAGATTTTTTGATGATGGCCATTCTGACTGGTGTGAGATGATATCTCATTGTAGTTTTGATTTGCATTTCTCTAATGATTAATGATGTTGAGCATTCTTTCATGTGTTTGTTGCCATTCTGTATATCTTCTTTGGAGAAATGTCTATTTAGGTCTTCTGCCCATTTTTGGATTGGGTTGTTTGTTTTTTTGTTATTGAGCTGCATGAGCTGCTTGTAAATTTTGGAGATTAATCCTTTGTCATTTGCTTCATTTGCATGTCATTGTGTTTTGTTTGTGAAATTTATTTTGTTAATGGGATTTATCGGATTTTCACTGCTGCGTTTAGGCCACTGTACACACGCTTGACTTCCTTATGGAGACATATAAATCCATGGGTCTTAAGATTCTTACTTGTCAGGTATATTCCCAGGCGTTGAATATGGGGTGTTGAGTCCATTTCGTTGAGCAACAGTAGGTCTTGTCTATTATATATTTGGCTTATGGAACGGTATCTGTGCTAATTTCAATCTCTGGTTTTATGCAGCACCCCAACTCACCTTTCCCCATAAGCAAGCATAAGTTGGTTTTCGAAATTTGAGACCCTGTTCTGTTTTGTAATTCAGTTCATGTGTAGCCAAGTTTATGTTCCGTGTATTAGTGATATCTTATGATGTTTCTTTTTCTGTGTGACTTATTTCTCGTAGAATCGTCGTACCTGAATCCACTCATTATGCCGCTATGGGCCTGATGACGTAGATCTCATTGTTGAGTGATATTCCATTGTACGTACGTACCACAACTTCTTTATCCATTTTTTGCTTTCTCGGATATTTAACTTGTACCGTAGACGAGGTTCTTGTAAACAGAGCCGTCCCAAACTTTGGGGTGCCTGTGTGTTTTTGATTTTAATTTCCCTAAGCTATAGGACCCTAAGTGGAAGTGCCATAGGCTGTGTTGCTTTGTTTCCTACGTGTTTCAGGAAACACCATACACTTCTCCAGAGTGGCTGTTGGCAATTTACATCCCGCCCATCAGCATAACAAGGCTCCCTGTTCTCCATGACCTGTCCTGCCTTTCTGGATTTTACACTTTTTTCAGATGGCCCTTTTGACCGGGGGGCAGTGAGACTTTAATGTAGTGCAGATTTCCTTTACACGCTTGCTTGGTTGGCCAAAAAGGGCGTATGCATTTTTTCCTAAATATATTCAGGAAAAAACGCATACGCCCTTTTTGGCCAAGTGCATCATTGTGGACATTCTGCCTCTTTTACTATGCTTTAAGTGCAATTCCAGTCTACCTCCTGAAATCGTTTTCCTGAAATTCTGCCCCGCTTTCAAGTCCTCTTCCAAAACTTTCTTCAATACATTTTTGGACGATAGCTGTCATTCATAATTCTGCAATATTGTGAATTACAGTGCCCCTGAGCTCCTTTCTTCAACTCGCTTTCTTGTGAGCTGGCCGCAAAACCGCAGGATTGCTTCAGGCCCTAATCTGGTTCCGGCAGGGCACGCTGAGCCTTTGGTTAATTCCTCTTCCTGGTGGGAAATGAGCGTTCCATTTGCCCGTGCAGACACCTACAGCTAGTCTCTCATTGGTTCTCCCTATTCCTGTTCATCTTGCGCAGAAATTGCAAACTGTGCCAAACAGGAGGTTAAAGGCACTGACTTTCCATGTGGGGAGAGTTTTAGTAAAGTGTCTGGAACGGTGCACCCGAGTACCAGGGGACGAAACCTGAGATGCATTTGAAAACGTTTCCCAATCACACGGTGGAACATACTCCGGGTTTCCCATGCATGTTTTAGCTGAAGGAAGAATCCCTTAAACCTGGAGAGTTGGGACCCATGGAATGGGTACCATGCAGTATGGCTTCAAAGGGTCTGCGTTTGCTCACCAAACCTCACCAATGCTATCAGCCCAAAGTGTCCAGCCTTATGTCTCAACCAGCTCTGGGTGTAGATGTGGTAAATCCAGGTTGCATCACAAGCCCTGAATGAATTATTTAAGAATTGCTCTCTATTTCACTGTCATTGTGTTTTTTTTTTTAAACATCTTTATTGGGGTATAATTGCTTTACAATGGTGTGTTAGTTTCTGCTTTATAACAAATTGAATCAGTTATACATATACATATGTTCACATATGTCTTCCCTCTTGCATCTCCCTCCCTCCCACTCTCCCTATCCCACCCCTCCAGGCTGTCACAAAGCACCAAACTAATATCCCTGTGCCTTGCGGCTGCTTCCCACTAGCTATCTACCTTACTACGTTTGTTAGTGTGTATATGTCCATGACTCTCTCTCGCCCTGTCAAAGCTCACCCCTCCCCCTCCCCATATCCTCAAGTCTGTTCTCCAGTAGGTCTGCGTCTTTATTCCTGTCTTAGCCCTAGGTTCTTCATGACATTTTTTTTCCCCTTAAATTCCATATATATGTGTTAGCATACGGTATTTGTCTTTTTCTTTCTGACTTACTTCACTCTGTATGACAGACTCTAGGTCTATCCATCTCATTACAAATAGCTCAATTTCATTTCTTTTTAAGGCTGAGTAATATTCCATTGTATATATGTGCCACATTTTCTTTATCCATTCATCCGATGATGGGCGCTTAGGTTGTTTCCATCTCCGGGCTATTGTAAATAGAGCTGCAATGAACATTTTGGTACATGACTCTTTTTGAATTTTGGTTTTCCCAGGGTATATGCCCAGTAGTGGGATTGCTGGGTCATATGGTAATTCTATTTGTAGTTTTTTAAGGAACCTCCATACTGTTCTCCATAGTGGCTGAACCAATTCACATTCCCACCAGCAGTGCAAGAGTGTTCCCTTTTCTCCACACCCTCTCCAGCATTTATTGTTTCTAGATTTTTTGATGATGGCCATTCTGACTGGTGTGAGATGATATCTCATTGTAGTTTTGATTTGCATTTCTCTAATGATTAATGATGTTGAGCATTCTTTCATGTGTTTGTTGCCATTCTGTATATCTTCTTTGGAGAAATGTCTATTTAGGTCTTCTGCCCATTTTTGGATTGGGTTGTTTGTTTTTTTGTTATTGAGCTGCATGAGCTGCTTGTAAATTTTGGAGATTAATCCTTTGTCATTTGCTTCATTTGCATGTCATTGTGTTTTGTTTGTGAAATTTATTTTGTTAATGGGATTTATCGGATTTTCACTGCTGCGTTTAGGCCACTGTACACACGCTTGACTTCCTTATGGAGACATATAAATCCATGGGTCTTAAGATTCTTACTTGTCAGGTATATTCCCAGGCGTTGAATATGGGGTGTTGAGTCCATTTCGTTGAGCAACAGTAGGTCTTGTCTATTATATATTTGGCTTATGGAACGGTATCTGTGCTAATTTCAATCTCTGGTTTTATGCAGCACCCCAACTCACCTTTCCCCATAAGCAAGCATAAGTTGGTTTTCGAAATTTGAGACCCTGTTCTGTTTTGTAATTCAGTTCATGTGTAGCCAAGTTTATGTTCCGTGTATTAGTGATATCTTATGATGTTTCTTTTTCTGTGTGACTTATTTCTCGTAGAATCGTCGTACCTGAATCCACTCATTATGCCGCTATGGGCCTGATGACGTAGATCTCATTGTTGAGTGATATTCCATTGTACGTACGTACCACAACTTCTTTATCCATTTTTTGCTTTCTCGGATATTTAACTTGTACCGTAGACGAGGTTCTTGTAAACAGAGCCGTCCCAAACTTTGGGGTGCCTGTGTGTTTTTGATTTTAATTTCCCTAAGCTATAGGACCCTAAGTGGAAGTGCCATAGGCTGTGTTGCTTTGTTTCCTACGTGTTTCAGGAAACACCATACACTTCTCCAGAGTGGCTGTTGGCAATTTACATCCCGCCCATCAGCATAACAAGGCTCCCTGTTCTCCATGACCTGTCCTGCCTTTCTGGATTTTACACTTTTTTCAGATGGCCCTTTTGACCGGGGGGCAGTGAGACTTTAATGTAGTGCAGATTTCCTTTACACGCTTGCTTGGTTGGCCAAAAAGGGCGTATGCATTTTTTCCTAAATATATTCAGGAAAAAACGCATACGCCCTTTTTGGCCAAGTGCATCATTGTGGACATTCTGCCTCTTTTACTATGCTTTAAGTGCAATTCCAGTCTACCTCCTGAAATCGTTTTCCTGAAATTCTGCCCCGCTTTCAAGTCCTCTTCCAAAACTTTCTTCAATACATTTTTGGACGATAGCTGTCATTCATAATTCTGCAATATTGTGAATTACAGTGCCCCTGAGCTCCTTTCTTCAACTCGCTTTCTTGTGAGCTGGCCGCAAAACCGCAGGATTGCTTCAGGCCCTAATCTGGTTCCGGCAGGGCACGCTGAGCCTTTGGTTAATTCCTCTTCCTGGTGGGAAATGAGCGTTCCATTTGCCCGTGCAGACACCTACAGCTAGTCTCTCATTGGTTCTCCCTATTCCTGTTCATCTTGCGCAGAAATTGCAAACTGTGCCAAACAGGAGGTTAAAGGCACTGACTTTCCATGTGGGGAGAGTTTTAGTAAAGTGTCTGGAACGGTGCACCCGAGTACCAGGGGACGAAACCTGAGATGCATTTGAAAACGTTTCCCAATCACACGGTGGAACATACTCCGGGTTTCCCATGCATGTTTTAGCTGAAGGAAGAATCCCTTAAACCTGGAGAGTTGGGACCCATGGAATGGGTACCATGCAGTATGGCTTCAAAGGGTCTGCGTTTGCTCACCAAACCTCACCAATGCTATCAGCCCAAAGTGTCCAGCCTTATGTCTCAACCAGCTCTGGGTGTAGATGTGGTAAATCCAGGTTGCATCACAAGCCCTGAATGAATTATTTAAGAATTGCTCTCTATTTCACTGTCATTGTGTTTTTTTTTTTAAACATCTTTATTGGGGTATAATTGCTTTACAATGGTGTGTTAGTTTCTGCTTTATAACAAATTGAATCAGTTATACATATACATATGTTCACATATGTCTTCCCTCTTGCATCTCCCTCCCTCCCACTCTCCCTATCCCACCCCTCCAGGCTGTCACAAAGCACCAAACTAATATCCCTGTGCCTTGCGGCTGCTTCCCACTAGCTATCTACCTTACTACGTTTGTTAGTGTGTATATGTCCATGACTCTCTCTCGCCCTGTCAAAGCTCACCCCTCCCCCTCCCCATATCCTCAAGTCTGTTCTCCAGTAGGTCTGCGTCTTTATTCCTGTCTTAGCCCTAGGTTCTTCATGACATTTTTTTTCCCCTTAAATTCCATATATATGTGTTAGCATACGGTATTTGTCTTTTTCTTTCTGACTTACTTCACTCTGTATGACAGACTCTAGGTCTATCCATCTCATTACAAATAGCTCAATTTCATTTCTTTTTAAGGCTGAGTAATATTCCATTGTATATATGTGCCACATTTTCTTTATCCATTCATCCGATGATGGGCGCTTAGGTTGTTTCCATCTCCGGGCTATTGTAAATAGAGCTGCAATGAACATTTTGGTACATGACTCTTTTTGAATTTTGGTTTTCCCAGGGTATATGCCCAGTAGTGGGATTGCTGGGTCATATGGTAATTCTATTTGTAGTTTTTTAAGGAACCTCCATACTGTTCTCCATAGTGGCTGAACCAATTCACATTCCCACCAGCAGTGCAAGAGTGTTCCCTTTTCTCCACACCCTCTCCAGCATTTATTGTTTCTAGATTTTTTGATGATGGCCATTCTGACTGGTGTGAGATGATATCTCATTGTAGTTTTGATTTGCATTTCTCTAATGATTAATGATGTTGAGCATTCTTTCATGTGTTTGTTGCCATTCTGTATATCTTCTTTGGAGAAATGTCTATTTAGGTCTTCTGCCCATTTTTGGATTGGGTTGTTTGTTTTTTTGTTATTGAGCTGCATGAGCTGCTTGTAAATTTTGGAGATTAATCCTTTGTCATTTGCTTCATTTGCATGTCATTGTGTTTTGTTTGTGAAATTTATTTTGTTAATGGGATTTATCGGATTTTCACTGCTGCGTTTAGGCCACTGTACACACGCTTGACTTCCTTATGGAGACATATAAATCCATGGGTCTTAAGATTCTTACTTGTCAGGTATATTCCCAGGCGTTGAATATGGGGTGTTGAGTCCATTTCGTTGAGCAACAGTAGGTCTTGTCTATTATATATTTGGCTTATGGAACGGTATCTGTGCTAATTTCAATCTCTGGTTTTATGCAGCACCCCAACTCACCTTTCCCCATAAGCAAGCATAAGTTGGTTTTCGAAATTTGAGACCCTGTTCTGTTTTGTAATTCAGTTCATGTGTAGCCAAGTTTATGTTCCGTGTATTAGTGATATCTTATGATGTTTCTTTTTCTGTGTGACTTATTTCTCGTAGAATCGTCGTACCTGAATCCACTCATTATGCCGCTATGGGCCTGATGACGTAGATCTCATTGTTGAGTGATATTCCATTGTACGTACGTACCACAACTTCTTTATCCATTTTTTGCTTTCTCGGATATTTAACTTGTACCGTAGACGAGGTTCTTGTAAACAGAGCCGTCCCAAACTTTGGGGTGGCTGTGTGTTTTTGATTTTAATTTCCCTAAGCTATAGGACCCTAAGTGGAAGTGCCATAGGCTGTGTTGCTTTGTTTCCTACGTGTTTCAGGAAACACCATACACTTCTCCAGAGTGGCTGTTGGCAATTTACATCCCGCCCATCAGCATAACAAGGCTCCCTGTTCTCCATGACCTGTCCTGCCTTTCTGGATTTTACACTTTTTTCAGATGGCCCTTTTGACCGGGGGGCAGTGAGACTTTAATGTAGTGCAGATTTCCTTTACACGCTTGCTTGGTTGGCCAAAAAGGGCGTATGCATTTTTTCCTAAATATATTCAGGAAAAAACGCATACGCCCTTTTTGGCCAAGTGCATCATTGTGGACATTCTGCCTCTTTTACTATGCTTTAAGTGCAATTCCAGTCTACCTCCTGAAATCGTTTTCCTGAAATTCTGCCCCGCTTTCAAGTCCTCTTCCAAAACTTTCTTCAATACATTTTTGGACGATAGCTGTCATTCATAATTCTGCAATATTGTGAATTACAGTGCCCCTGAGCTCCTTTCTTCAACTCGCTTTCTTGTGAGCTGGCCGCAAAACCGCAGGATTGCTTCAGGCCCTAATCTGGTTCCGGCAGGGCACGCTGAGCCTTTGGTTAATTCCTCTTCCTGGTGGGAAATGAGCGTTCCATTTGCCCGTGCAGACACCTACAGCTAGTCTCTCATTGGTTCTCCCTATTCCTGTTCATCTTGCGCAGAAATTGCAAACTGTGCCAAACAGGAGGTTAAAGGCACTGACTTTCCATGTGGGGAGAGTTTTAGTAAAGTGTCTGGAACGGTGCACCTGAGTACCAGGGGACGAAACCTGAGATGCATTTGAAAACGTTTCCCAATCACACGGTGGAACATACTCCGGGTTTCCCATGCATGTTTTAGCTGAAGGAAGAATCCCTTAAACCTGGAGAGTTGGGACCCATGGAATGGGTACCATGCAGTATGGCTTCAAAGGGTCTGCGTTTGCTCACCAAACCTCACCAATGCTATCAGCCCAAAGTGTCCAGCCTTATGTCTCAACCAGCTCTGGGTGTAGATGTGGTAAATCCAGGTTGCATCACAAGCCCTGAATGAATTATTTAAGAATTGCTCTCTATTTCACTGTCATTGTGTTTTTTTTTTTTAAACATCTTTATTGGGGTATAATTGCTTTACAATGGTGTGTTAGTTTCTGCTTTATAACAAATTGAATCAGTTATACATATACATATGTTCACATATGTCTTCCCTCTTGCATCTCCCTCCCTCCCACTCTCCCTATCCCACCCCTCCAGGCTGTCACAAAGCACCAAACTAATATCCCTGTGCCTTGCGGCTGCTTCCCACTAGCTATCTACCTTACTACGTTTGTTAGTGTGTATATGTCCATGACTCTCTCTCGCCCTGTCAAAGCTCACCCCTCCCCCTCCCCATATCCTCAAGTCTGTTCTCCAGTAGGTCTGCGTCTTTATTCCTGTCTTAGCCCTAGGTTCTTCATGACATTTTTTTTCCCCTTAAATTCCATATATATGTGTTAGCATACGGTATTTGTCTTTTTCTTTCTGACTTACTTCACTCTGTATGACAGACTCTAGGTCTATCCATCTCATTACAAATAGCTCAATTTCATTTCTTTTTAAGGCTGAGTAATATTCCATTGTATATATGTGCCACATTTTCTTTATCCATTCATCCGATGATGGGCGCTTAGGTTGTTTCCATCTCCGGGCTATTGTAAATAGAGCTGCAATGAACATTTTGGTACATGACTCTTTTTGAATTTTGGTTTTCCCAGGGTATATGCCCAGTAGTGGGATTGCTGGGTCATATGGTAATTCTATTTGTAGTTTTTTAAGGAACCTCCATACTGTTCTCCATAGTGGCTGAACCAATTCACATTCCCACCAGCAGTGCAAGAGTGTTCCCTTTTCTCCACACCCTCTCCAGCATTTATTGTTTCTAGATTTTTTGATGATGGCCATTCTGACTGGTGTGAGATGATATCTCATTGTAGTTTTGATTTGCATTTCTCTAATGATTAATGATGTTGAGCATTCTTTCATGTGTTTGTTGCCATTCTGTATATCTTCTTTGGAGAAATGTCTATTTAGGTCTTCTGCCCATTTTTGGATTGGGTTGTTTGTTTTTTTGTTATTGAGCTGCATGAGCTGCTTGTAAATTTTGGAGATTAATCCTTTGTCATTTGCTTCATTTGCATGTCATTGTGTTTTGTTTGTGAAATTTATTTTGTTAATGGGATTTATCGGATTTTCACTGCTGCGTTTAGGCCACTGTACACACGCTTGACTTCCTTATGGAGACATATAAATCCATGGGTCTTAAGATTCTTACTTGTCAGGTATATTCCCAGGCGTTGAATATGGGGTGTTGAGTCCATTTCGTTGAGCAACAGTAGGTCTTGTCTATTATATATTTGGCTTATGGAACGGTATCTGTGCTAATTTCAATCTCTGGTTTTATGCAGCACCCCAACTCACCTTTCCCCATAAGCAAGCATAAGTTGGTTTTCGAAATTTGAGACCCTGTTCTGTTTTGTAATTCAGTTCATGTGTAGCCAAGTTTATGTTCCGTGTATTAGTGATATCTTATGATGTTTCTTTTTCTGTGTGACTTATTTCTCGTAGAATCGTCGTACCTGAATCCACTCATTATGCCGCTATGGGCCTGATGACGTAGATCTCATTGTTGAGTGATATTCCATTGTACGTACGTACCACAACTTCTTTATCCATTTTTTGCTTTCTCGGATATTTAACTTGTACCGTAGACGAGGTTCTTGTAAACAGAGCCGTCCCAAACTTTGGGGTGCCTGTGTGTTTTTGATTTTAATTTCCCTAAGCTATAGGACCCTAAGTGGAAGTGCCATAGGCTGTGTTGCTTTGTTTCCTACGTGTTTCAGGAAACACCATACACTTCTCCAGAGTGGCTGTTGGCAATTTACATCCCGCCCATCAGCATAACAAGGCTCCCTGTTCTCCATGACCTGTCCTGCCTTTCTGGATTTTACACTTTTTTCAGATGGCCCTTTTGACCGGGGGGCAGTGAGACTTTAATGTAGTGCAGATTTCCTTTACACGCTTGCTTGGTTGGCCAAAAAGGGCGTATGCATTTTTTCCTAAATATATTCAGGAAAAAACGCATACGCCCTTTTTGGCCAAGTGCATCATTGTGGACATTCTGCCTCTTTTACTATGCTTTAAGTGCAATTCCAGTCTACCTCCTGAAATCGTTTTCCTGAAATTCTGCCCCGCTTTCAAGTCCTCTTCCAAAACTTTCTTCAATACATTTTTGGACGATAGCTGTCATTCATAATTCTGCAATATTGTGAATTACAGTGCCCCTGAGCTCCTTTCTTCAACTCGCTTTCTTGTGAGCTGGCCGCAAAACCGCAGGATTGCTTCAGGCCCTAATCTGGTTCCGGCAGGGCACGCTGAGCCTTTGGTTAATTCCTCTTCCTGGTGGGAAATGAGCGTTCCATTTGCCCGTGCAGACACCTACAGCTAGTCTCTCATTGGTTCTCCCTATTCCTGTTCATCTTGCGCAGAAATTGCAAACTGTGCCAAACAGGAGGTTAAAGGCACTGACTTTCCATGTGGGGAGAGTTTTAGTAAAGTGTCTGGAACGGTGCACCCGAGTACCAGGGGACGAAACCTGAGATGCATTTGAAAACGTTTCCCAATCACACGGTGGAACATACTCCGGGTTTCCCATGCATGTTTTAGCTGAAGGAAGAATCCCTTAAACCTGGAGAGTTGGGACCCATGGAATGGGTACCATGCAGTATGGCTTCAAAGGGTCTGCGTTTGCTCACCAAACCTCACCAATGCTATCAGCCCAAAGTGTCCAGCCTTATGTCTCAACCAGCTCTGGGTGTAGATGTGGTAAATCCAGGTTGCATCACAAGCCCTGAATGAATTATTTAAGAATTGCTCTCTATTTCACTGTCATTGTGTTTTTTTTTTTTAAACATCTTTATTGGGGTATAATTGCTTTACAATGGTGTGTTAGTTTCTGCTTTATAACAAATTGAATCAGTTATACATATACATATGTTCACATATGTCTTCCCTCTTGCATCTCCCTCCCTCCCACTCTCCCTATCCCACCCCTCCAGGCTGTCACAAAGCACCAAACTAATATCCCTGTGCCTTGCGGCTGCTTCCCACTAGCTATCTACCTTACTACGTTTGTTAGTGTGTATATGTCCATGACTCTCTCTCGCCCTGTCAAAGCTCACCCCTCCCCCTCCCCATATCCTCAAGTCTGTTCTCCAGTAGGTCTGCGTCTTTATTCCTGTCTTAGCCCTAGGTTCTTCATGACATTTTTTTTCCCCTTAAATTCCATATATATGTGTTAGCATACGGTATTTGTCTTTTTCTTTCTGACTTACTTCACTCTGTATGACAGACTCTAGGTCTATCCATCTCATTACAAATAGCTCAATTTCATTTCTTTTTAAGGCTGAGTAATATTCCATTGTATATATGTGCCACATTTTCTTTATCCATTCATCCGATGATGGGCGCTTAGGTTGTTTCCATCTCCGGGCTATTGTAAATAGAGCTGCAATGAACATTTTGGTACATGACTCTTTTTGAATTTTGGTTTTCCCAGGGTATATGCCCAGTAGTGGGATTGCTGGGTCATATGGTAATTCTATTTGTAGTTTTTTAAGGAACCTCCATACTGTTCTCCATAGTGGCTGAACCAATTCACATTCCCACCAGCAGTGCAAGAGTGTTCCCTTTTCTCCACACCCTCTCCAGCATTTATTGTTTCTAGATTTTTTGATGATGGCCATTCTGACTGGTGTGAGATGATATCTCATTGTAGTTTTGATTTGCATTTCTCTAATGATTAATGATGTTGAGCATTCTTTCATGTGTTTGTTGCCATTCTGTATATCTTCTTTGGAGAAATGTCTATTTAGGTCTTCTGCCCATTTTTGGATTGGGTTGTTTGTTTTTTTGTTATTGAGCTGCATGAGCTGCTTGTAAATTTTGGAGATTAATCCTTTGTCATTTGCTTCATTTGCATGTCATTGTGTTTTGTTTGTGAAATTTATTTTGTTAATGGGATTTATCGGATTTTCACTGCTGCGTTTAGGCCACTGTACACACGCTTGACTTCCTTATGGAGACATATAAATCCATGGGTCTTAAGATTCTTACTTGTCAGGTATATTCCCAGGCGTTGAATATGGGGTGTTGAGTCCATTTCGTTGAGCAACAGTAGGTCTTGTCTATTATATATTTGGCTTATGGAACGGTATCTGTGCTAATTTCAATCTCTGGTTTGATGCAGCACCCCAACTCACCTTTCCCCATAAGCAAGCATAAGTTGGTTTTCGAAATTTGAGACCCTGTTCTGTTTTGTAATTCAGTTCATGTGTAGCCAAGTTTATGTTCCGTGTATTAGTGATATCTTATGATGTTTCTTTTTCTGTGTGACTTATTTCTCGTAGAATCGTCGTACCTGAATCCACTCATTATGCCGCTATGGGCCTGATGACGTAGATCTCATTGTTGAGTGATATTCCATTGTACGTACGTACCACAACTTCTTTATCCATTTTTTGCTTTCTCGGATATTTAACTTGTACCGTAGACGAGGTTCTTGTAAACAGAGCCGTCCCAAACTTTGGGGTGCCTGTGTGTTTTTGATTTTAATTTCCCTAAGCTATAGGACCCTAAGTGGAAGTGCCATAGGCTGTGTTGCTTTGTTTCCTACGTGTTTCAGGAAACACCATACACTTCTCCAGAGTGGCTGTTGGCAATTTACATCCCGCCCATCAGCATAACAAGGCTCCCTGTTCTCCATGACCTGTCCTGCCTTTCTGGATTTTACACTTTTTTCAGATGGCCCTTTTGACCGGGGGGCAGTGAGACTTTAATGTAGTGCAGATTTCCTTTACACGCTTGCTTGGTTGGCCAAAAAGGGCGTATGCATTTTTTCCTAAATATATTCAGGAAAAAACGCATACGCCCTTTTTGGCCAAGTGCATCATTGTGGACATTCTGCCTCTTTTACTATGCTTTAAGTGCAATTCCAGTCTACCTCCTGAAATCGTTTTCCTGAAATTCTGCCCCGCTTTCAAGTCCTCTTCCAAAACTTTCTTCAATACATTTTTGGACGATAGCTGTCATTCATAATTCTGCAATATTGTGAATTACAGTGCCCCTGAGCTCCTTTCTTCAACTCGCTTTCTTGTGAGCTGGCCGCAAAACCGCAGGATTGCTTCAGGCCCTAATCTGGTTCCGGCAGGGCACGCTGAGCCTTTGGTTAATTCCTCTTCCTGGTGGGAAATGAGCGTTCCATTTGCCCGTGCAGACACCTACAGCTAGTCTCTCATTGGTTCTCCCTATTCCTGTTCATCTTGCGCAGAAATTGCAAACTGTGCCAAACAGGAGGTTAAAGGCACTGACTTTCCATGTGGGGAGAGTTTTAGTAAAGTGTCTGGAACGGTGCACCCGAGTACCAGGGGACGAAACCTGAGATGCATTTGAAAACGTTTCCCAATCACACGGTGGAACATACTCCGGGTTTCCCATGCATGTTTTAGCTGAAGGAAGAATCCCTTAAACCTGGAGAGTTGGGACCCATGGAATGGGTACCATGCAGTATGGCTTCAAAGGGTCTGCGTTTGCTCACCAAACCTCACCAATGCTATCAGCCCAAAGTGTCCAGCCTTATGTCTCAACCAGCTCTGGGTGTAGATGTGGTAAATCCAGGTTGCATCACAAGCCCTGAATGAATTATTTAAGAATTGCTCTCTATTTCACTGTCATTGTGTTTTTTTTTTTTTAACATCTTTATTGGGGTATAATTGCTTTACAATGGTGTGTTAGTTTCTGCTTTATAACAAATTGAATCAGTTATACATATACATATGTTCACATATGTCTTCCCTCTTGCATCTCCCTCCCTCCCACTCTCCCTATCCCACCCCTCCAGGCTGTCACAAAGCACCAAACTAATATCCCTGTGCCTTGCGGCTGCTTCCCACTAGCTATCTACCTTACTACGTTTGTTAGTGTGTATATGTCCATGACTCTCTCTCGCCCTGTCAAAGCTCACCCCTCCCCCTCCCCATATCCTCAAGTCTGTTCTCCAGTAGGTCTGCGTCTTTATTCCTGTCTTAGCCCTAGGTTCTTCATGACATTTTTTTTCCCCTTAAATTCCATATATATGTGTTAGCATACGGTATTTGTCTTTTTCTTTCTGACTTACTTCACTCTGTATGACAGACTCTAGGTCTATCCATCTCATTACAAATAGCTCAATTTCATTTCTTTTTAAGGCTGAGTAATATTCCATTGTATATATGTGCCACATTTTCTTTATCCATTCATCCGATGATGGGCGCTTAGGTTGTTTCCATCTCCGGGCTATTGTAAATAGAGCTGCAATGAACATTTTGGTACATGACTCTTTTTGAATTTTGGTTTTCCCAGGGTATATGCCCAGTAGTGGGATTGCTGGGTCATATGGTAATTCTATTTGTAGTTTTTTAAGGAACCTCCATACTGTTCTCCATAGTGGCTGAACCAATTCACATTCCCACCAGCAGTGCAAGAGTGTTCCCTTTTCTCCACACCCTCTCCAGCATTTATTGTTTCTAGATTTTTTGATGATGGCCATTCTGACTGGTGTGAGATGATATCTCATTGTAGTTTTGATTTGCATTTCTCTAATGATTAATGATGTTGAGCATTCTTTCATGTGTTTGTTGCCATTCTGTATATCTTCTTTGGAGAAATGTCTATTTAGGTCTTCTGCCCATTTTTGGATTGGGTTGTTTGTTTTTTTGTTATTGAGCTGCATGAGCTGCTTGTAAATTTTGGAGATTAATCCTTTGTCATTTGCTTCATTTGCATGTCATTGTGTTTTGTTTGTGAAATTTATTTTGTTAATGGGATTTATCGGATTTTCACTGCTGCGTTTAGGCCACTGTACACACGCTTGACTTCCTTATGGAGACATATAAATCCATGGGTCTTAAGATTCTTACTTGTCAGGTATATTCCCAGGCGTTGAATATGGGGTGTTGAGTCCATTTCGTTGAGCAACAGTAGGTCTTGTCTATTATATATTTGGCTTATGGAACGGTATCTGTGCTAATTTCAATCTCTGGTTTTATGCAGCACCCCAACTCACCTTTCCCCATAAGCAAGCATAAGTTGGTTTTCGAAATTTGAGACCCTGTTCTGTTTTGTAATTCAGTTCATGTGTAGCCAAGTTTATGTTCCGTGTATTAGTGATATCTTATGATGTTTCTTTTTCTGTGTGACTTATTTCTCGTAGAATCGTCGTACCTGAATCCACTCATTATGCCGCTATGGGCCTGATGACGTAGATCTCATTGTTGAGTGATATTCCATTGTACGTACGTACCACAACTTCTTTATCCATTTTTTGCTTTCTCGGATATTTAACTTGTACCGTAGACGAGGTTCTTGTAAACAGAGCCGTCCCAAACTTTGGGGTGCCTGTGTGTTTTTGATTTTAATTTCCCTAAGCTATAGGACCCTAAGTGGAAGTGCCATAGGCTGTGTTGCTTTGTTTCCTACGTGTTTCAGGAAACACCATACACTTCTCCAGAGTGGCTGTTGGCAATTTACATCCCGCCCATCAGCATAACAAGGCTCCCTGTTCTCCATGACCTGTCCTGCCTTTCTGGATTTTACACTTTTTTCAGATGGCCCTTTTGACCGGGGGGCAGTGAGACTTTAATGTAGTGCAGATTTCCTTTACACGCTTGCTTGGTTGGCCAAAAAGGGCGTATGCATTTTTTCCTAAATATATTCAGGAAAAAACGCATACGCCCTTTTTGGCCAAGTGCATCATTGTGGACATTCTGCCTCTTTTACTATGCTTTAAGTGCAATTCCAGTCTACCTCCTGAAATCGTTTTCCTGAAATTCTGCCCCGCTTTCAAGTCCTCTTCCAAAACTTTCTTCAATACATTTTTGGACGATAGCTGTCATTCATAATTCTGCAATATTGTGAATTACAGTGCCCCTGAGCTCCTTTCTTCAACTCGCTTTCTTGTGAGCTGGCCGCAAAACCGCAGGATTGCTTCAGGCCCTAATCTGGTTCCGGCAGGGCACGCTGAGCCTTTGGTTAATTCCTCTTCCTGGTGGGAAATGAGCGTTCCATTTGCCCGTGCAGACACCTACAGCTAGTCTCTCATTGGTTCTCCCTATTCCTGTTCATCTTGCGCAGAAATTGCAAACTGTGCCAAACAGGAGGTTAAAGGCACTGACTTTCCATGTGGGGAGAGTTTTAGTAAAGTGTCTGGAACGGTGCACCCGAGTACCAGGGGACGAAACCTGAGATGCATTTGAAAACGTTTCCCAATCACACGGTGGAACATACTCCGGGTTTCCCATGCATGTTTTAGCTGAAGGAAGAATCCCTTAAACCTGGAGAGTTGGGACCCATGGAATGGGTACCATGCAGTATGGCTTCAAAGGGTCTGCGTTTGCTCACCAAACCTCACCAATGCTATCAGCCCAAAGTGTCCAGCCTTATGTCTCAACCAGCTCTGGGTGTAGATGTGGTAAATCCAGGTTGCATCACAAGCCCTGAATGAATTATTTAAGAATTGCTCTCTATTTCACTGTCATTGTGTTTTTTTTTTTTAAACATCTTTATTGGGGTATAATTGCTTTACAATGGTGTGTTAGTTTCTGCTTTATAACAAATTGAATCAGTTATACATATACATATGTTCACATATGTCTTCCCTCTTGCATCTCCCTCCCTCCCACTCTCCCTATCCCACCCCTCCAGGCTGTCACAAAGCACCAAACTAATATCCCTGTGCCTTGCGGCTGCTTCCCACTAGCTATCTACCTTACTACGTTTGTTAGTGTGTATATGTCCATGACTCTCTCTCGCCCTGTCAAAGCTCACCCCTCCCCCTCCCCATATCCTCAAGTCTGTTCTCCAGTAGGTCTGCGTCTTTATTCCTGTCTTAGCCCTAGGTTCTTCATGACATTTTTTTTCCCCTTAAATTCCATATATATGTGTTAGCATACGGTATTTGTCTTTTTCTTTCTGACTTACTTCACTCTGTATGACAGACTCTAGGTCTATCCATCTCATTACAAATAGCTCAATTTCATTTCTTTTTAAGGCTGAGTAATATTCCATTGTATATATGTGCCACATTTTCTTTATCCATTCATCCGATGATGGGCGCTTAGGTTGTTTCCATCTCCGGGCTATTGTAAATAGAGCTGCAATGAACATTTTGGTACATGACTCTTTTTGAATTTTGGTTTTCCCAGGGTATATGCCCAGTAGTGGGATTGCTGGGTCATATGGTAATTCTATTTGTAGTTTTTTAAGGAACCTCCATACTGTTCTCCATAGTGGCTGAACCAATTCACATTCCCACCAGCAGTGCAAGAGTGTTCCCTTTTCTCCACACCCTCTCCAGCATTTATTGTTTCTAGATTTTTTGATGATGGCCATTCTGACTGGTGTGAGATGATATCTCATTGTAGTTTTGATTTGCATTTCTCTAATGATTAATGATGTTGAGCATTCTTTCATGTGTTTGTTGCCATTCTGTATATCTTCTTTGGAGAAATGTCTATTTAGGTCTTCTGCCCATTTTTGGATTGGGTTGTTTGTTTTTTTGTTATTGAGCTGCATGAGCTGCTTGTAAATTTTGGAGATTAATCCTTTGTCATTTGCTTCATTTGCATGTCATTGTGTTTTGTTTGTGAAATTTATTTTGTTAATGGGATTTATCGGATTTTCACTGCTGCGTTTAGGCCACTGTACACACGCTTGACTTCCTTATGGAGACATATAAATCCATGGGTCTTAAGATTCTTACTTGTCAGGTATATTCCCAGGCGTTGAATATGGGGTGTTGAGTCCATTTCGTTGAGCAACAGTAGGTCTTGTCTATTATATATTTGGCTTATGGAACGGTATCTGTGCTAATTTCAATCTCTGGTTTTATGCAGCACCCCAACTCACCTTTCCCCATAAGCAAGCATAAGTTGGTTTTCGAAATTTGAGACCCTGTTCTGTTTTGTAATTCAGTTCATGTGTAGCCAAGTTTATGTTCCGTGTATTAGTGATATCTTATGATGTTTCTTTTTCTGTGTGACTTATTTCTCGTAGAATCGTCGTACCTGAATCCACTCATTATGCCGCTATGGGCCTGATGACGTAGATCTCATTGTTGAGTGATATTCCATTGTACGTACGTACCACAACTTCTTTATCCATTTTTTGCTTTCTCGGATATTTAACTTGTACCGTAGACGAGGTTCTTGTAAACAGAGCCGTCCCAAACTTTGGGGTGCCTGTGTGTTTTTGATTTTAATTTCCCTAAGCTATAGGACCCTAAGTGGAAGTGCCATAGGCTGTGTTGCTTTGTTTCCTACGTGTTTCAGGAAACACCATACACTTCTCCAGAGTGGCTGTTGGCAATTTACATCCCGCCCATCAGCATAACAAGGCTCCCTGTTCTCCATGACCTGTCCTGCCTTTCTGGATTTTACACTTTTTTCAGATGGCCCTTTTGACCGGGGGGCAGTGAGACTTTAATGTAGTGCAGATTTCCTTTACACGCTTGCTTGGTTGGCCAAAAAGGGCGTATGCATTTTTTCCTAAATATATTCAGGAAAAAACGCATACGCCCTTTTTGGCCAAGTGCATCATTGTGGACATTCTGCCTCTTTTACTATGCTTTAAGTGCAATTCCAGTCTACCTCCTGAAATCGTTTTCCTGAAATTCTGCCCCGCTTTCAAGTCCTCTTCCAAAACTTTCTTCAATACATTTTTGGACGATAGCTGTCATTCATAATTCTGCAATATTGTGAATTACAGTGCCCCTGAGCTCCTTTCTTCAACTCGCTTTCTTGTGAGCTGGCCGCAAAACCGCAGGATTGCTTCAGGCCCTAATCTGGTTCCGGCAGGGCACGCTGAGCCTTTGGTTAATTCCTCTTCCTGGTGGGAAATGAGCGTTCCATTTGCCCGTGCAGACACCTACAGCTAGTCTCTCATTGGTTCTCCCTATTCCTGTTCATCTTGCGCAGAAATTGCAAACTGTGCCAAACAGGAGGTTAAAGGCACTGACTTTCCATGTGGGGAGAGTTTTAGTAAAGTGTCTGGAACGGTGCACCCGAGTACCAGGGGACGAAACCTGAGATGCATTTGAAAACGTTTCCCAATCACACGGTGGAACATACTCCGGGTTTCCCATGCATGTTTTAGCTGAAGGAAGAATCCCTTAAACCTGGAGAGTTGGGACCCATGGAATGGGTACCATGCAGTATGGCTTCAAAGGGTCTGCGTTTGCTCACCAAACCTCACCAATGCTATCAGCCCAAAGTGTCCAGCCTTATGTCTCAACCAGCTCTGGGTGTAGATGTGGTAAATCCAGGTTGCATCACAAGCCCTGAATGAATTATTTAAGAATTGCTCTCTATTTCACTGTCATTGTGTTGTTTTTTTTTAAACATCTTTATTGGGGTATAATTGCTTTACAATGGTGTGTTAGTTTCTGCTTTATAACAAATTGAATCAGTTATACATATACATATGTTCACATATGTCTTCCCTCTTGCATCTCCCTCCCTCCCACTCTCCCTATCCCACCCCTCCAGGCTGTCACAAAGCACCAAACTAATATCCCTGTGCCTTGCGGCTGCTTCCCACTAGCTATCTACCTTACTACGTTTGTTAGTGTGTATATGTCCATGACTCTCTCTCGCCCTGTCAAAGCTCACCCCTCCCCCTCCCCATATCCTCAAGTCTGTTCTCCAGTAGGTCTGCGTCTTTATTCCTGTCTTAGCCCTAGGTTCTTCATGACATTTTTTTTCCCCTTAAATTCCATATATATGTGTTAGCATACGGTATTTGTCTTTTTCTTTCTGACTTACTTCACTCTGTATGACAGACTCTAGGTCTATCCATCTCATTACAAATAGCTCAATTTCATTTCTTTTTAAGGCTGAGTAATATTCCATTGTATATATGTGCCACATTTTCTTTATCCATTCATCCGATGATGGGCGCTTAGGTTGTTTCCATCTCCGGGCTATTGTAAATAGAGCTGCAATGAACATTTTGGTACATGACTCTTTTTGAATTTTGGTTTTCCCAGGGTATATGCCCAGTAGTGGGATTGCTGGGTCATATGGTAATTCTATTTGTAGTTTTTTAAGGAACCTCCATACTGTTCTCCATAGTGGCTGAACCAATTCACATTCCCACCAGCAGTGCAAGAGTGTTCCCTTTTCTCCACACCCTCTCCAGCATTTATTGTTTCTAGATTTTTTGATGATGGCCATTCTGACTGGTGTGAGATGATATCTCATTGTAGTTTTGATTTGCATTTCTCTAATGATTAATGATGTTGAGCATTCTTTCATGTGTTTGTTGCCATTCTGTATATCTTCTTTGGAGAAATGTCTATTTAGGTCTTCTGCCCATTTTTGGATTGGGTTGTTTGTTTTTTTGTTATTGAGCTGCATGAGCTGCTTGTAAATTTTGGAGATTAATCCTTTGTCATTTGCTTCATTTGCATGTCATTGTGTTTTGTTTGTGAAATTTATTTTGTTAATGGGATTTATCGGATTTTCACTGCTGCGTTTAGGCCACTGTACACACGCTTGACTTCCTTATGGAGACATATAAATCCATGGGTCTTAAGATTCTTACTTGTCAGGTATATTCCCAGGCGTTGAATATGGGGTGTTGAGTCCATTTCGTTGAGCAACAGTAGGTCTTGTCTATTATATATTTGGCTTATGGAACGGTATCTGTGCTAATTTCAATCTCTGGTTTGATGCAGCACCCCAACTCACCTTTCCCCATAAGCAAGCATAAGTTGGTTTTCGAAATTTGAGACCCTGTTCTGTTTTGTAATTCAGTTCATGTGTAGCCAAGTTTATGTTCCGTGTATTAGTGATATCTTATGATGTTTCTTTTTCTGTGTGACTTATTTCTCGTAGAATCGTCGTACCTGAATCCACTCATTATGCCGCTATGGGCCTGATGACGTAGATCTCATTGTTGAGTGATATTCCATTGTACGTACGTACCACAACTTCTTTATCCATTTTTTGCTTTCTCGGATATTTAACTTGTACCGTAGACGAGGTTCTTGTAAACAGAGCCGTCCCAAACTTTGGGGTGCCTGTGTGTTTTTGATTTTAATTTCCCTAAGCTATAGGACCCTAAGTGGAAGTGCCATAGGCTGTGTTGCTTTGTTTCCTACGTGTTTCAGGAAACACCATACACTTCTCCAGAGTGGCTGTTGGCAATTTACATCCCGCCCATCAGCATAACAAGGCTCCCTGTTCTCCATGACCTGTCCTGCCTTTCTGGATTTTACACTTTTTTCAGATGGCCCTTTTGACCGGGGGGCAGTGAGACTTTAATGTAGTGCAGATTTCCTTTACACGCTTGCTTGGTTGGCCAAAAAGGGCGTATGCATTTTTTCCTAAATATATTCAGGAAAAAACGCATACGCCCTTTTTGGCCAAGTGCATCATTGTGGACATTCTGCCTCTTTTACTATGCTTTAAGTGCAATTCCAGTCTACCTCCTGAAATCGTTTTCCTGAAATTCTGCCCCGCTTTCAAGTCCTCTTCCAAAACTTTCTTCAATACATTTTTGGACGATAGCTGTCATTCATAATTCTGCAATATTGTGAATTACAGTGCCCCTGAGCTCCTTTCTTCAACTCGCTTTCTTGTGAGCTGGCCGCAAAACCGCAGGATTGCTTCAGGCCCTAATCTGGTTCCGGCAGGGCACGCTGAGCCTTTGGTTAATTCCTCTTCCTGGTGGGAAATGAGCGTTCCATTTGCCCGTGCAGACACCTACAGCTAGTCTCTCATTGGTTCTCCCTATTCCTGTTCATCTTGCGCAGAAATTGCAAACTGTGCCAAACAGGAGGTTAAAGGCACTGACTTTCCATGTGGGGAGAGTTTTAGTAAAGTGTCTGGAACGGTGCACCCGAGTACCAGGGGACGAAACCTGAGATGCATTTGAAAACGTTTCCCAATCACACGGTGGAACATACTCCGGGTTTCCCATGCATGTTTTAGCTGAAGGAAGAATCCCTTAAACCTGGAGAGTTGGGACCCATGGAATGGGTACCATGCAGTATGGCTTCAAAGGGTCTGCGTTTGCTCACCAAACCTCACCAATGCTATCAGCCCAAAGTGTCCAGCCTTATGTCTCAACCAGCTCTGGGTGTAGATGTGGTAAATCCAGGTTGCATCACAAGCCCTGAATGAATTATTTAAGAATTGCTCTCTATTTCACTGTCATTGTGTTTTTTTTTTTTAAACATCTTTATTGGGGTATAATTGCTTTACAATGGTGTGTTAGTTTCTGCTTTATAACAAATTGAATCAGTTATACATATACATATGTTCACATATGTCTTCCCTCTTGCATCTCCCTCCCTCCCACTCTCCCTATCCCACCCCTCCAGGCTGTCACAAAGCACCAAACTAATATCCCTGTGCCTTGCGGCTGCTTCCCACTAGCTATCTACCTTACTACGTTTGTTAGTGTGTATATGTCCATGACTCTCTCTCGCCCTGTCAAAGCTCACCCCTCCCCCTCCCCATATCCTCAAGTCTGTTCTCCAGTAGGTCTGCGTCTTTATTCCTGTCTTAGCCCTAGGTTCTTCATGACATTTTTTTTCCCCTTAAATTCCATATATATGTGTTAGCATACGGTATTTGTCTTTTTCTTTCTGACTTACTTCACTCTGTATGACAGACTCTAGGTCTATCCATCTCATTACAAATAGCTCAATTTCATTTCTTTTTAAGGCTGAGTAATATTCCATTGTATATATGTGCCACATTTTCTTTATCCATTCATCCGATGATGGGCGCTTAGGTTGTTTCCATCTCCGGGCTATTGTAAATAGAGCTGCAATGAACATTTTGGTACATGACTCTTTTTGAATTTTGGTTTTCCCAGGGTATATGCCCAGTAGTGGGATTGCTGGGTCATATGGTAATTCTATTTGTAGTTTTTTAAGGAACCTCCATACTGTTCTCCATAGTGGCTGAACCAATTCACATTCCCACCAGCAGTGCAAGAGTGTTCCCTTTTCTCCACACCCTCTCCAGCATTTATTGTTTCTAGATTTTTTGATGATGGCCATTCTGACTGGTGTGAGATGATATCTCATTGTAGTTTTGATTTGCATTTCTCTAATGATTAATGATGTTGAGCATTCTTTCATGTGTTTGTTGCCATTCTGTATATCTTCTTTGGAGAAATGTCTATTTAGGTCTTCTGCCCATTTTTGGATTGGGTTGTTTGTTTTTTTGTTATTGAGCTGCATGAGCTGCTTGTAAATTTTGGAGATTAATCCTTTGTCATTTGCTTCATTTGCATGTCATTGTGTTTTGTTTGTGAAATTTATTTTGTTAATGGGATTTATCGGATTTTCACTGCTGCGTTTAGGCCACTGTACACACGCTTGACTTCCTTATGGAGACATATAAATCCATGGGTCTTAAGATTCTTACTTGTCAGGTATATTCCCAGGCGTTGAATATGGGGTGTTGAGTCCATTTCGTTGAGCAACAGTAGGTCTTGTCTATTATATATTTGGCTTATGGAACGGTATCTGTGCTAATTTCAATCTCTGGTTTGATGCAGCACCCCAACTCACCTTTCCCCATAAGCAAGCATAAGTTGGTTTTCGAAATTTGAGACCCTGTTCTGTTTTGTAATTCAGTTCATGTGTAGCCAAGTTTATGTTCCGTGTATTAGTGATATCTTATGATGTTTCTTTTTCTGTGTGACTTATTTCTCGTAGAATCGTCGTACCTGAATCCACTCATTATGCCGCTATGGGCCTGATGACGTAGATCTCATTGTTGAGTGATATTCCATTGTACGTACGTACCACAACTTCTTTATCCATTTTTTGCTTTCTCGGATATTTAACTTGTACCGTAGACGAGGTTCTTGTAAACAGAGCCGTCCCAAACTTTGGGGTGCCTGTGTGTTTTTGATTTTAATTTCCCTAAGCTATAGGACCCTAAGTGGAAGTGCCATAGGCTGTGTTGCTTTGTTTCCTACGTGTTTCAGGAAACACCATACACTTCTCCAGAGTGGCTGTTGGCAATTTACATCCCGCCCATCAGCATAACAAGGCTCCCTGTTCTCCATGACCTGTCCTGCCTTTCTGGATTTTACACTTTTTTCAGATGGCCCTTTTGACCGGGGGGCAGTGAGACTTTAATGTAGTGCAGATTTCCTTTACACGCTTGCTTGGTTGGCCAAAAAGGGCGTATGCATTTTTTCCTAAATATATTCAGGAAAAAACGCATACGCCCTTTTTGGCCAAGTGCATCATTGTGGACATTCTGCCTCTTTTACTATGCTTTAAGTGCAATTCCAGTCTACCTCCTGAAATCGTTTTCCTGAAATTCTGCCCCGCTTTCAAGTCCTCTTCCAAAACTTTCTTCAATACATTTTTGGACGATAGCTGTCATTCATAATTCTGCAATATTGTGAATTACAGTGCCCCTGAGCTCCTTTCTTCAACTCGCTTTCTTGTGAGCTGGCCGCAAAACCGCAGGATTGCTTCAGGCCCTAATCTGGTTCCGGCAGGGCACGCTGAGCCTTTGGTTAATTCCTCTTCCTGGTGGGAAATGAGCGTTCCATTTGCCCGTGCAGACACCTACAGCTAGTCTCTCATTGGTTCTCCCTATTCCTGTTCATCTTGCGCAGAAATTGCAAACTGTGCCAAACAGGAGGTTAAAGGCACTGACTTTCCATGTGGGGAGAGTTTTAGTAAAGTGTCTGGAACGGTGCACCCGAGTACCAGGGGACGAAACCTGAGATGCATTTGAAAACGTTTCCCAATCACACGGTGGAACATACTCCGGGTTTCCCATGCATGTTTTAGCTGAAGGAAGAATCCCTTAAACCTGGAGAGTTGGGACCCATGGAATGGGTACCATGCAGTATGGCTTCAAAGGGTCTGCGTTTGCTCACCAAACCTCACCAATGCTATCAGCCCAAAGTGTCCAGCCTTATGTCTCAACCAGCTCTGGGTGTAGATGTGGTAAATCCAGGTTGCATCACAAGCCCTGAATGAATTATTTAAGAATTGCTCTCTATTTCACTGTCATTGTGTTTTTTTTTTTTTAAACATCTTTATTGGGGTATAATTGCTTTACAATGGTGTGTTAGTTTCTGCTTTATAACAAATTGAATCAGTTATACATATACATATGTTCACATATGTCTTCCCTCTTGCATCTCCCTCCCTCCCACTCTCCCTATCCCACCCCTCCAGGCTGTCACAAAGCACCAAACTAATATCCCTGTGCCTTGCGGCTGCTTCCCACTAGCTATCTACCTTACTACGTTTGTTAGTGTGTATATGTCCATGACTCTCTCTCGCCCTGTCAAAGCTCACCCCTCCCCCTCCCCATATCCTCAAGTCTGTTCTCCAGTAGGTCTGCGTCTTTATTCCTGTCTTAGCCCTAGGTTCTTCATGACATTTTTTTTCCCCTTAAATTCCATATATATGTGTTAGCATACGGTATTTGTCTTTTTCTTTCTGACTTACTTCACTCTGTATGACAGACTCTAGGTCTATCCATCTCATTACAAATAGCTCAATTTCATTTCTTTTTAAGGCTGAGTAATATTCCATTGTATATATGTGCCACATTTTCTTTATCCATTCATCCGATGATGGGCGCTTAGGTTGTTTCCATCTCCGGGCTATTGTAAATAGAGCTGCAATGAACATTTTGGTACATGACTCTTTTTGAATTTTGGTTTTCCCAGGGTATATGCCCAGTAGTGGGATTGCTGGGTCATATGGTAATTCTATTTGTAGTTTTTTAAGGAACCTCCATACTGTTCTCCATAGTGGCTGAACCAATTCACATTCCCACCAGCAGTGCAAGAGTGTTCCCTTTTCTCCACACCCTCTCCAGCATTTATTGTTTCTAGATTTTTTGATGATGGCCATTCTGACTGGTGTGAGATGATATCTCATTGTAGTTTTGATTTGCATTTCTCTAATGATTAATGATGTTGAGCATTCTTTCATGTGTTTGTTGCCATTCTGTATATCTTCTTTGGAGAAATGTCTATTTAGGTCTTCTGCCCATTTTTGGATTGGGTTGTTTGTTTTTTTGTTATTGAGCTGCATGAGCTGCTTGTAAATTTTGGAGATTAATCCTTTGTCATTTGCTTCATTTGCATGTCATTGTGTTTTGTTTGTGAAATTTATTTTGTTAATGGGATTTATCGGATTTTCACTGCTGCGTTTAGGCCACTGTACACACGCTTGACTTCCTTATGGAGACATATAAATCCATGGGTCTTAAGATTCTTACTTGTCAGGTATATTCCCAGGCGTTGAATATGGGGTGTTGAGTCCATTTCGTTGAGCAACAGTAGGTCTTGTCTATTATATATTTGGCTTATGGAACGGTATCTGTGCTAATTTCAATCTCTGGTTTTATGCAGCACCCCAACTCACCTTTCCCCATAAGCAAGCATAAGTTGGTTTTCGAAATTTGAGATCCTGTTCTGTTTTGTAATTCAGTTCATGTGTAGCCAAGTTTATGTTCCGTGTATTAGTGATATCTTATGATGTTTCTTTTTCTGTGTGACTTATTTCTCGTAGAATCGTCGTACCTGAATCCACTCATTATGCCGCTATGGGCCTGATGACGTAGATCTCATTGTTGAGTGATATTCCATTGTACGTACGTACCACAACTTCTTTATCCATTTTTTGCTTTCTCGGATATTTAACTTGTACCGTAGACGAGGTTCTTGTAAACAGAGCCGTCCCAAACTTTGGGGTGCCTGTGTGTTTTTGATTTTAATTTCCCTAAGCTATAGGACCCTAAGTGGAAGTGCCATAGGCTGTGTTGCTTTGTTTCCTACGTGTTTCAGGAAACACCATACACTTCTCCAGAGTGGCTGTTGGCAATTTACATCCCGCCCATCAGCATAACAAGGCTCCCTGTTCTCCATGACCTGTCCTGCCTTTCTGGATTTTACACTTTTTTCAGATGGCCCTTTTGACCGGGGGGCAGTGAGACTTTAATGTAGTGCAGATTTCCTTTACACGCTTGCTTGGTTGGCCAAAAAGGGCGTATGCATTTTTTCCTAAATATATTCAGGAAAAAACGCATACGCCCTTTTTGGCCAAGTGCATCATTGTGGACATTCTGCCTCTTTTACTATGCTTTAAGTGCAATTCCAGTCTACCTCCTGAAATCGTTTTCCTGAAATTCTGCCCCGCTTTCAAGTCCTCTTCCAAAACTTTCTTCAATACATTTTTGGACGATAGCTGTCATTCATAATTCTGCAATATTGTGAATTACAGTGCCCCTGAGCTCCTTTCTTCAACTCGCTTTCTTGTGAGCTGGCCGCAAAACCGCAGGATTGCTTCAGGCCCTAATCTGGTTCCGGCAGGGCACGCTGAGCCTTTGGTTAATTCCTCTTCCTGGTGGGAAATGAGCGTTCCATTTGCCCGTGCAGACACCTACAGCTAGTCTCTCATTGGTTCTCCCTATTCCTGTTCATCTTGCGCAGAAATTGCAAACTGTGCCAAACAGGAGGTTAAAGGCACTGACTTTCCATGTGGGGAGAGTTTTAGTAAAGTGTCTGGAACGGTGCACCCGAGTACCAGGGGACGAAACCTGAGATGCATTTGAAAACGTTTCCCAATCACACGGTGGAACATACTCCGGGTTTCCCATGCATGTTTTAGCTGAAGGAAGAATCCCTTAAACCTGGAGAGTTGGGACCCATGGAATGGGTACCATGCAGTATGGCTTCAAAGGGTCTGCGTTTGCTCACCAAACCTCACCAATGCTATCAGCCCAAAGTGTCCAGCCTTATGTCTCAACCAGCTCTGGGTGTAGATGTGGTAAATCCAGGTTGCATCACAAGCCCTGAATGAATTATTTAAGAATTGCTCTCTATTTCACTGTCATTGTGTTTTTTTTTTTAAACATCTTTATTGGGGTATAATTGCTTTACAATGGTGTGTTAGTTTCTGCTTTATAACAAAGCGAATCAGTTATACATATACATATGTTCCCATATATCTTCCCTCTTGCGTCTCCCTCCCTCCCACTCTCCCTATCCCACCCCTCCAGGCTGTCACAAAGCACCAAGCTAATATCCCTGTGCCTTGCGGCTGCTTCCCACTAGCTAACTACCTTACTACGTTTGTTAGTGTGTATATGTCCATGACTCTCTCTCGCCCTGTCAAAGCTCACCCCTCCCCCTCCCCATATCCTCAAGTCCGTTCTCCAGTAGGTCTGCGTCTTTATTCCTGTCTTACCCCTAGGTTCTTCATGACATTTTTTTTCCCCTTAAATTCCATATATATGTGTTAGCATACGGCATTTGTCTTTTTCTTTCTGACTTACTTCACTCTGTATGACAGACTCTAGGTCTAATCATCTCATTACAAATAGCTCAATTTCATTTCTTTTTAAGGCTGAGTAATATTCCATTGTATATATGTGCCACATTTTCTTTATCCATTCATCCGATGATGGGCGCTTAGGTTGTTTCCATCTCCGGGCTATTGTAAATAGAGCTGCAATGAACATTTTGGTACATGACTCTTTTTGAATTTTGGTTTTCCCAGGGTATATGCCCAGTAGTGGGATTGCTGGGTCATATGGTAATTCTATTTGTAGTTTTTTAAGGAACCTCCATACTGTTCTCCATAGTGGCTGAACCAATTCACATTCCCACCAGCAGTGCAAGAGTGTTCCCTTTTCTCCACACCCTCTCCAGCATTTATTGTTTCTAGATTTTTTGATGATGGCCATTCTGACTGGTGTGAGATGATATCTCATTGTAGTTTTGATTTGCATTTCTCTAATGATTAATGATGTTGAGCATTCTTTCATGTGTTTGTTGCCATTCTGTATATCTTCTTTGGAGAAATGTCTATTTAGGTCTTCTGCCCATTTTTGGATTGGGTTGTTTGTTTTTTTGTTATTGAGCTGCATGAGCTGCTTGTAAATTTTGGAGATTAATCCTTTGTTATTTGCTTCATTTGCATGTCATTGTGTTTTGTTTGTGAAATTTATTTTGTTAATGGGATTTATCGGATTTTCACTGCTGCGTTTAGGCCACTGTACACACGCTTGACTTCCTTATGGAGACATATAAATCCATGGGTCTTAAGATTCTTACTTGTCAGGTATATTCCCAGGCGTTGAATATGGGGTGTTGAGTCCATTTCGTTGAGCAACAGTAGGTCTTGTCTATTATATATTTGGCTTATGGAACGGTATCTGTGCTAATTTCAATCTCTGGTTTGATGCAGCACCCCAACTCACCTTTCCCCATAAGCAAGCATAAGTTGGTTTTCTAAATTTGAGACCCTGTTCTGTTTTGTAATTCAGTTCATGTGTAGCCAAGTTTATGTTCCGTGTATTAGTGATATCTTATGATGTTTCTTTTTCTGTGTGACTTATTTCTCGTAGAATCGTCGTACCTGAATCCACTCATTATGCCGCTATGGGCCTGATGACGTAGATCTCATTGTTGAGTGATATTCCATTGTACATACGTACCACAACTTCTTTATCCATTTTTTGTTTTCTCGGATATTTAACTTGTACCATAGACGAGGTTCTTGTAAACAGAGCCGTCCCAAACTTTGGGGTGCCTGTGTGTTTTTGATTTTAATTTCCCTAAGCTATAGGACCATACGTGGAAGTGCCATAGGCTGTGTTGCTTTGTTTCCTACGTGTTTCAGGAAACACCATACACTTCTCCAGAGTGGCTGTTGGCAATTTACATCCCACCCATCAGCATAACAAGGCTCCCTCTTCTCCATGACCTGTCCTGCCTTTCTGGATTTTACACTTTTTTCAGATGGCCCTTTTGACCGGGGGGCAGTGAGACTTCAATGTAGTGCAGATTTCCTTTACACGCTTGCTTGGTTGGACAAAAAGGGCGTATTCATTTTTTCCTGAATATATTCAGGAAAAAACGCATACGCCCTTTTTGGCCAAGTGCATCATTGTGGACATTCTGCCTCTTTTCCTATGCTTTAAGTGCAATTCCAGTCTACCTCCTGAAATCGTTTTCCTGAAATTCTGCCCCGCTTTCAAGTCCTCTTCGAAAACTTACTTCAATACATTTTTGGACGATAGCTGTCATTCATAACTCTGCAATATTGTGAATTACAGTGCCCCTGAGCTCCTTTCTTCAACTCGCTTTCTTGTGAGCTGGCCGCAAAACCGCAGGATTGCTTCAGGCCCTAATCTGGTTCCGGCAGGGCACTCTGAGCCTTTGGTTAATTCCTCTTCCTGGTGGGAAATGAGCGTTCCATTTGCCCGTGCAGACACCTACAGCTAGTCTCTCATTGCTTCTCCCTATTCCTGTTCATCTTGCGCAGAAATTGCAAACTGTGCCAAACAGGAGGTTAAAGGCACTGACTTTCCAAGTGGGGAGAGTTTTAGTAAAGTGTCTGGAACGGTGCACCCGAGTACCAGGGGATGAAACCTGAGATGCATTTGAAAACGTTTCCCAATCACACGGTGGAACATACTCCGGGTTTCCCATGCATGTTTTAGCTGAAGGAAGAATCCCTTAAACCTGGAGAGTTGGGACCCATGGAATGGGTACCATGCAGTATGACTTCAAAGGGTCTGCATTTGCTCACCAAACATCACCAATGCTTTCAGCCCGAAGTGTTCAGCCTTATGTCTCAACCAGCTCTGGGTGTAGATGTGGTAAATCCAGGTTGCATCACAAGCCCTGAATGAATTATTTAAGAATTGCTCTCTATTTCACTGTCATTGTGTTTTTTTTTTTTAAACATCTTTATTGGGGTATAATTGCTTTACAATGGTGTGTTAGTTTCTGCTTTATAACAAAGCGAATCAGTTATACATATACATATGTTCCCATATATCTTCCCTCTTGCGTCTCCCTCCCTCCCACTCTCCCTATCCCACCCCTCCAGGCTGTCACAAAGCACCAAGCTAATATCCCTGTGCCTTGCGGCTGCTTCCCACTAGCTAACTACCTTACTACGTTTGTTAGTGTGTATATGTCCATGACTCTCTCTCGCCCTGTCAAAGCTCACCCCTCCCCCTCCCCATATCCTCAAGTCCGTTCTCCAGTAGGTCTGCGTCTTTATTCCTGTCTTACCCCTAGGTTCTTCATGACATTTTTTTTCCCCTTAAATTCCATATATATGTGTTAGCATACGGCATTTGTCTTTTTCTTTCTGACTTACTTCACTCTGTATGACAGACTCTAGGTCTAATCATCTCATTACAAATAGCTCAATTTCATTTCTTTTTAAGGCTGAGTAATATTCCATTGTATATATGTGCCACATTTTCTTTATCCATTCATCCGATGATGGGCGCTTAGGTTGTTTCCATCTCCGGGCTATTGTAAATAGAGCTGCAATGAACATTTTGGTACATGACTCTTTTTGAATTTTGGTTTTCCCAGGGTATATGCCCAGTAGTGGGATTGCTGGGTCATATGGTAATTCTATTTGTAGTTTTTTAAGGAACCTCCATACTGTTCTCCATAGTGGCTGAACCAATTCACATTCCCACCAGCAGTGCAAGAGTGTTCCCTTTTCTCCACACCCTCTCCAGCATTTATTGTTTCTAGATTTTTTGATGATGGCCATTCTGACTGGTGTGAGATGATATCTCATTGTAGTTTTGATTTGCATTTCTCTAATGATTAATGATGTTGAGCATTCTTTCATGTGTTTGTTGCCATTCTGTATATCTTCTTTGGAGAAATGTCTATTTAGGTCTTCTGCCCATTTTTGGATTGGGTTGTTTGTTTTTTTGTTATTGAGCTGCATGAGCTGCTTGTAAATTTTGGAGATTAATCCTTTGTTATTTGCTTCATTTGCATGTCATTGTGTTTTGTTTGTGAAATTTATTTTGTTAATGGGATTTATCGGATTTTCACTGCTGCGTTTAGGCCACTGTACACACGCTTGACTTCCTTATGGAGACATATAAATCCATGGGTCTTAAGATTCTTACTTGTCAGGTATATTCCCAGGCGTTGAATATGGGGTGTTGAGTCCATTTCGTTGAGCAACAGTAGGTCTTGTCTATTATATATTTGGCTTATGGAACGGTATCTGTGCTAATTTCAATCTCTGGTTTGATGCAGCACCCCAACTCACCTTTCCCCATAAGCAAGCATAAGTTGGTTTTCTAAATTTGAGACCCTGTTCTGTTTTGTAATTCAGTTCATGTGTAGCCAAGTTTATGTTCCGTGTATTAGTGATATCTTATGATGTTTCTTTTTCTGTGTGACTTATTTCTCGTAGAATCGTCGTACCTGAATCCACTCATTATGCCGCTATGGGCCTGATGACGTAGATCTCATTGTTGAGTGATATTCCATTGTACATACGTACCACAACTTCTTTATCCATTTTTTGTTTTCTCGGATATTTAACTTGTACCATAGACGAGGTTCTTGTAAACAGAGCCGTCCCAAACTTTGGGGTGCCTGTGTGTTTTTGATTTTAATTTCCCTAAGCTATAGGACCATACGTGGAAGTGCCATAGGCTGTGTTGCTTTGTTTCCTACGTGTTTCAGGAAACACCATACACTTCTCCAGAGTGGCTGTTGGCAATTTACATCCCACCCATCAGCATAACAAGGCTCCCTCTTCTCCATGACCTGTCCTGCCTTTCTGGATTTTACACTTTTTTCAGATGGCCCTTTTGACCGGGGGGCAGTGAGACTTCAATGTAGTGCAGATTTCCTTTACACGCTTGCTTGGTTGGACAAAAAGGGCGTATTCATTTTTTCCTGAATATATTCAGGAAAAAACGCATACGCCCTTTTTGGCCAAGTGCATCATTGTGGACATTCTGCCTCTTTTCCTATGCTTTAAGTGCAATTCCAGTCTACCTCCTGAAATCGTTTTCCTGAAATTCTGCCCCGCTTTCAAGTCCTCTTCGAAAACTTACTTCAATACATTTTTGGACGATAGCTGTCATTCATAACTCTGCAATATTGTGAATTACAGTGCCCCTGAGCTCCTTTCTTCAACTCGCTTTCTTGTGAGCTGGCCGCAAAACCGCAGGATTGCTTCAGGCCCTAATCTGGTTCCGGCAGGGCACTCTGAGCCTTTGGTTAATTCCTCTTCCTGGTGGGAAATGAGCGTTCCATTTGCCCGTGCAGACACCTACAGCTAGTCTCTCATTGCTTCTCCCTATTCCTGTTCATCTTGCGCAGAAATTGCAAACTGTGCCAAACAGGAGGTTAAAGGCACTGACTTTCCAAGTGGGGAGAGTTTTAGTAAAGTGTCTGGAACGGTGCACCCGAGTACCAGGGGATGAAACCTGAGATGCATTTGAAAACGTTTCCCAATCACACGGTGGAACATACTCCGGGTTTCCCATGCATGTTTTAGCTGAAGGAAGAATCCCTTAAACCTGGAGAGTTGGGACCCATGGAATGGGTACCATGCAGTATGACTTCAAAGGGTCTGCATTTGCTCACCAAACATCACCAATGCTTTCAGCCCGAAGTGTTCAGCCTTATGTCTCAACCAGCTCTGGGTGTAGATGTGGTAAATCCAGGTTGCATCACAAGCCCTGAATGAATTATTTAAGAATTGCTCTCTATTTCACTGTCATTGTGTTTTGTTTTTGAAATTTATTTTGTTAATGGGATTTATCGGATTTTCAATGCTGCGTTTAGGCCACTGTACACACGGATGACTTCCTTATTTAGACATATAAATCCATGGGTCTTAAGATTCTTACTTGTCAGGTTTATTCCCAGGCGTTGAATATGGGGTGTTGATTCCATTTCGTTGAGCAAGGAGTAGGTCATGTCTATTATATATTTGGCTTATGGAACGGTGTCTGTGCTAATTTCAATCTCTGGTTTGATGCAGCACCCCAACTCACCTTTCCCCATAAGCAAGCATAAGTTGGTTTTCTAAATTTGAGACCCTGTTCTGTTTTGTAATTCAGTTCATGTGTAGCCATGTTTACGTTCCATGTATTAGTGATATCTTATGATGTTTCTTTTTCTGTGTGACTTATTTCTCGTAGAATCGTCGTACCTGAATCCACTCATTATGCCGCTACGGGCCTGATGACGTAGATCTCATTGCTGAGTGATATTCCATTGTACGTACGTACCACAACTTCTTTATCCATTTTTTGCTTTCTCGGATATTTAACTTGTACCATAGATGAGGTTCTTGTAAACAGAGCCGTCCCAAACTTTGGGGTGGCTGTGTGTTTTTGATTTTAATTTCCCTAAGCTATAGGACCCTAAGTGGAAATGTGATAGGCTGTGTTGCTTTGTTTCCTACGTGTTTCAGGAAACACCATACACTTCTCCAGAGTGGCTGTTGGCAATTTACATCCCGCCCATCAGGATAACAAGGCTCCCTGTTCTCCATGACCTGTTCTGCCTTTCTGGATTTTACACTTTTTTCAGATGGCCCTTTTGACCGGGGGGCAGTGATACTTCATTGTAGTGCATATTTCCTTTACACGCTTGCTTGGTTGTCCAAAAAGTGCGTATGCGTTTTTTCCTGAATATATTCAGTAAAAAACGCATACGCCCTTTTTGGCCAAGTGCATCATTGTGGACATTCTGCCTCTTTTCCTATGCTTTAAGTGCAATTCCAGTCTACCTCCTGAAATCGTTTTCCTGAAATTCTGCCCCGCTTTCAAGTCCTCTTCGAAAACTTACTTCAATACATTTTTGGACGATAGCTGTCATTCATAACTCTGCAGGATTGTGAATTACACTGCCCCTGAGCTCCTTTCTTCAACTAGCTTTCTTGTGAGCTGGCCGCAAAACCGCAGGATTGCTTCAGGCCCTAATCTGGTTCCGGCAGGGCACACTGAGCCTTTGGTTAATTCCTCTTCCTGGTGGGAAATGAGCGTTCCATTTGCCCGTGCAGACACCTACAGCTAGTCTCTCATTGCTTCTCCCTATTCCTGTTCATCTTGCGCAAAAATTGCAAACTGTGCCAAACAGGAGGTTAAAGGCACTGACTTTCCAAGTGGGGAGAGTTTTAGTAAAGTGTCTGGAACGGTGCACCCGAGTACCAGGGGACGAAACCTGAGATGCATTTGAAAACGTTTCCCTATCACACGGTGAAACATACTCCGGGTTTCCCATGCATGTTTTAGCTGAAGGAAGAATCCCTTAAACCTGGAGAGTTGGGACCCATGGAATGGGTACCATGCAGTATGACTTCAATGGGTCTGCGTTTGCTCACCAAACCTCACCAATGCTATCAGCCCAAAGTGTCCAGCCTTATGTCTCAACCAGCTCTGGGTGCAGATGTGATAAATCCAGGTTGCATCACAAGCCCTGAATGAATTATTTAAGAATTGCTCTCTATTTCACTGTCATTGGGTTTTTGTTTTTTTTTAAACATCTTTATTGGGGTATAATTGCTTTACAATGGTGTGTTAGTTTCTGCTTTATAACAAAGTGAATCAGTTATACATATACATATGTTCCCATATGTCTTCCCTCTTGCGTCTCCCTCCCTCCCACTCTCCCTATCCCACCCCTCCAGGCTGTCACAAAGCACCAAGCTAATATCCCTGTGCCTTGCGGCTGCTTCCCACTAGCTATCTACCTTACTACGTTTGTTAGTGTGTATATGTCCATGACTCTCTCTCGCCCTGTCAAAACTCACCCCTCCCCCTCCCCATATCCTCAAGTCCGTTCTCCAGTAGGTCTGCGTCTTTATTCCTGTCTTACCCCTAGGTTCTTCATGACATTTTTTTCCCCTTAAATTCCATATATATGTGTTAGCATACGGTATTTGTCTTTTTCTTTCTGACTTACTTCACTCTGTATGACAGACTCTAGGTCTATCCATCTCATTACAAATAGCTCAATTTCATTTCTTTTTAAGGCTGAGTAATATTCCATTGTATATATGTGCCACATTTTCTTTATCCATTCATCCGATGATGGGCGCTTAGGTTGTTTCCATCTCCGGGCTATTGTAAATAGAGCTGCAATGAACATTTTGGTACATGACTCTTTTTGAATTTTGGTTTTCCCAGGGTATATGCCCAGTAGTGGGATTGCTGGGTCATATGGTAATTCTATTTGTAGTTTTTTAAGGAACCTCCATACTGTTCTCCATAGTGGCTGAACCAATTCACATTCCCACCAGCAGTGCAAGAGTGTTCTCTTTTCTCCACACCCTCTCCAGCATTTATTGTTTCTAGATTTTTTGATGATGGCCATTCTGACTGGTGTGAGATGATATCTCATTGTAGTTTTGATTTGCATTTCTCTAATGATTAATGATGTTGAGCATTCTTTCATGTGTTTGTTGCCATTCTGTATATCTTCTTTGGAGAAATGTCTATTTAGGTCTTCTGCCCATTTTTGGATTGGGTTGTTTGTTTTTTTGTTATTGAGCTGCATGAGCTGCTTGTAAATTTTGGAGATTAATCCTTTGTCATTTGCTTCATTTGCATGTCATTGTGTTTTGTTTGTGAAATTTATTTTGTTAATGGGATTTATCGGATTTTCACTGCTGCGTTTAGGCCACTGGACACACGCTTGACTTCCTTATGGAGACATATAAATCCATGGGTCTTAAGATTCTTACTTGTCAGGTATATTCCCAGGCGTTGAATATGGGTTGTTGAGTCCATTTCGTTGAGCAACAGTAGGTCTTGTCTATTATATATTTGGCTTATGGAACGGTATCTGTGCTAATTTCAATCTCTGGTTTGATGCAGCACCCCAACTCACCTTTCCCCATAAGCAAGCATAAGTTGGTTTTCTAAATTTGAGACCCTGTTCTGTTTTGTAATTCAGTTCATGTGTAGCCAAGTTTATGTTCCGTGTATTAGTGATATCTTATGATGTTTCTTTTTCTGTGTGACTTATTTCTCGTAGAATCGTCGTACCTGAATCCACTCATTATGCCGCTATGGGCCTGATGACGTAGATCTCATTGTTGAGTGATATTCCATTGTACGTACGTACCACAACTTCTTTATCCATTTTTTGCTTTCTCGGATATTTAACTTGTACCGTAGACGAGGTTCTTGTAAACAGAGCCGTCCCAAATTTTGGGGTGCCTGTGTGTTTTTGATTTTAATTTCCCTAAGCTATAGGACCCTAAGTGGAAGTGCCATAGGCTGTGTTGCTTTGTTTCCTACGTGTTTCAGGAAACACCATACACTTCTCCAGAGTGGCTGTTGGCAATTTACATCCTGCCCATCAGCATAACAAGGCTCCCTCTTCTCCATGACCTGTCCTGCCTTTCTGGATTTTACACTTTTTTCAGATGGCCCTTTTGACCGGGGGGCAGTGAGACTTCAATGTAGTGCAGATTTCCGTTACACGCTTCCTAAGCTGGCCAAAAATGTCGTATGCGTTTTTTCCTGAATATATTCAGGAAAAAACGCATACGCCCTTTTTGGTCAAGTGCATCATTGTGGACATTCTGCCTCTTTTCCTATGATTTAAGTGCAATTCCAGTCTACCCCCTGAAATCGTTTTCCTGAAATTCTGCCCCGCTTTCAAGTCCTCTTCGAAGACTTACTTCAATACATTTTTGGACGATAGCTGTCATTCATAACTCTGCAGGTTTGTGAATTACAGTGCCCCTGAACTCCTTTCTTCAACTCGCTATCTTGTGAGCTGGCCGCAAAACCGCAGGATTGCTTCAGGCCTTCTTCTGGTTCCGGCAGGGCACGCTGAGCCTTTGGTTAATTCCTCTTCCTGGTGGGAAATGAGCGTTCCATTTGCCCGTGCAGACACCTACAGCTAGTCTCTCATTGGTTCTCCCTATTCCTGTTCATCTTGCGCAGAAATTGCAAACTGTGCCAAACAGGAGGTTAAAGGCACTGACTCTCCATGTGGGGAGAGTGTTAGTAAAGCGTCTGGAACGGTGAACCCGAGTAACAGGGGACGAAACCTGAGATGCATTTGAAAAGGTTTCCCAATCACACGGTGGACCATACTCTGGGTTTCCCATGCATGTTTTAGCTGAAGGAAGAATCCCTTAAACCTGGAGAGTTGGGACCCATGGAATGGGTACCATGCAGTATGACTTCAAAGGGTCTGCGTTTGCTCACCGAACTTTACCATTGCTATCATCCCGAAGTGTCCAGCCTTATGTCTCACCCAGCTCTGGGTGTAGATGTGGTAAATCCAGGTTGCATCACAAGCCCTGAATGAATTATTTAAGAATTGCTCTCTATTTCACTGTCATTGTGTTTTGTTTGTGAAATTTATTTTGATAATGGGATTTATCGGATTTTCACTGCTGCGTTTAGGCCCCTGTACACACGCTTGATTTCCTTATGGAGACATATAAATCCATGGGTCTTAAGATTATTACTTGTCAGGTATATTCCCAGGCGTTGAATATGGGGTGTTGAGTCCATTTCGTTGAGCAAGTTGTAGGTTTGTCTATTATATATTTTGCTTCTGGAACGGTATCTGTGCTAATTTCAATCTCTGGTTTTATGCAGCACCCCAACTCACCTTTCCCCATAAGCAAGCATAAGTTGCTTTTCTAAATTTGAGACCCTGTTCTGTTTGGTAATTCAGTTCATGTTTAGCCACGGTTACGTTCCGTGTATTAGTGATATCTTATTTTCTTTCTTTTTCTGTGTGACTTATTTCTCGTAGAATCATCGTACCTGAATTCACTCATTATGCCGCTACGGGCCTGATGACGTAGATCTCATTGCTGAGTGATATTCCATTGTACGTACGTACCACAACTTCTTTATCCATTTTTTGCTTTCTCGGATATTTAACTTGTACCGTAGACGAGGTTCTTGTAAACAGAGCCGTCCCAAACTTTTGGGTGGCTGTGTGTTTTTGATTTTAATTTCCCTAAGCTATAGGACCCTAAGTGGAAGTGCCATACGCTGTGTTGCTTTGTTTCCTACGTGTTTCAGGAAACACCATACACTTCTCCAGTGTGGCCGTTGGCAATTTACATCCCGCCCATCAGCATAACAAGGCTCCCTGTTCTCCATGACCTGTCCTGCCTTTCTGGGTTTTACACCTGTTTCAGATGGCCTTTTGGAACGCGGGGCAATGAGACTTCATTGTAGTGCAGATTTCCTTTACACGCTTGCTTGGTTGGCCAAAAAGGGCGTATGCGTTTTTTCCTGAATATATTCAGGAAAAAACGCATACGCCCTTTTTGGCCAAGTGCATCATTGTGGACATTCTGCCTCTTTTCCTATGCTTTAAGTGCAATTCCAGTCTACCCCCTGAAATCGTTTTCCTGAAATTCTGCCCCGCATTCAAGTCCTCTTCGAAGACTTACTTCAATACATTTTTGGACGATAGCTGTCATTCATAACTCTGCAGGTTTGTGAATTACAGTGCCCCTGAGCTCCATTCTTGAACTCGCTTTCTTGTGAGCTGGCCGCAAAATCGCAGGATTGCTTCAGGCCGTAATCTGGTTCCGGCAGGGCACGCTGAGCCTTTGGTTAATTCCTCTTCCTGGTGGGAAATGAGCGTTCCATTTGCCCGTGCAGACACCTACAGCTAGTCTCTCATTGCTTCTCCCTATTCCTGTTCATCTTGCGCAGAAATTGCAAACTGTGCCAAACAGGAGGTTAAAGGCACTGACTTTCCAAGTGGGGAGAGTTTTAGTAAAGTGTCTGGAACGGTGCACCCGAGTACCAGGGGATGAAACCTGAGATGCATTTGAAAACGTTTCCCAATCACACGGTGGAACATACTCCGGGTTTCCCATGCATGTTTTAGCTGAAGGAAGAATCCCTTAAACCTGGAGAGTTGGGACCCATGGAATGGGTACCATGCAGTATGACTTCAAAGGGTCTGCATTTGCTCACCAAACATCACCAATGCTTTCAGCCCGAAGTGTTCAGCCTTATGTCTCAACCAGCTCTGGGTGTAGATGTGGTAAATCCAGGTTGCATCACAAGCCCTGAATGAATTATTTAAGAATTGCTCTCTATTTCACTGTCATTGTGTTTTGTTTTTGAAATTTATTTTGTTAATGGGATTTATCGGATTTTCACTGCTGCGTTTAGGCCACTGTACACACGGTTGACTTCCTTATTTAGACATATAAATCCATGGGTCTTAAGATTCTTACTTGTCAGGTTTATTCCCAGGCGTTGAATATGGGGTGTTGATTCCATTTCGTTGAGCAAGGAGTAGGTCATGTCTATTATATATTTGGCTTATGGAACGGTGTCTGTGCTAATTTCAATCTCTGGTTTGATGCAGCACCCCAACTCACCTTTCCCCATAAGCAAGCATAAGTTGGTTTTCTAAATTTGAGACCCTGTTCTGTTTTGTAATTCAGTTCATGTGTAGCCATGTTTACGTACCATGTATTAGTGATATCTTATGATGTTTCTTTTTCTGTGTGACTTATTTCTCGTAGAATCGTCGTACCTGAATCCACTCATTATGCCGCTACGGGCCTGATGACGTAGATCTCATTGCTGAGTGATATTCCATTGTACGTACGTACCACAACTTCTTTATCCATTTTTTGCTTTCTCGGATATTTAACTTGTACCATAGATGAGGTTCTTGTAAACAGAGCCGTCCCAAACTTTGGGGTGGCTGTGTGTTTTTGATTTTAATTTCCCTAAGCTATAGGACCCTAAGTGGAAATGTGATAGGCTGTGTTGCTTTGTTTCCTACGTGTTTCAGGAAACACCATACACTTCTCCAGAGTGGCTGTTGGCAATTTACATCCCGCCCATCAGGATAACAAGGCTCCCTGTTCTCCATGACCTGTTCTGCCTTTCTGGATTTTACACTTTTTTCAGATGGCCCTTTTGACCGGGGGGCAGTGATACTTCATTGTAGTGCATATTTCCTTTACACGCTTGCTTGGTTGTCCAAAAAGTGCGTATGCGTTTTTTCCTGAATATATTCAGGAAAAAACGCATACGCCCTTTTTGGCCAAGTGCATCATTGTGGACATTCTGCCTCTTTTCCTATGCTTTAAGTGCAATTCCAGTCTACCTCCTGAAATCGTTTTCCTGAAATTCTGCCCCGCTTTCAAGTCCTCTTCGAAAACTTACTTCAATACATTTTTGGACGATAGCTGTCATTCATAACTCTGCAGGATTGTGAATTACACTGCCCCTGAGCTCCTTTCTTCAACTAGCTTTCTTGTGAGCTGGCCGCAAAACCGCAGGATTGCTTCAGGCCCTAATCTGGTTCCGGCAGGGCACACTGAGCCTTTGGTTAATTCCTCTTCCTGGTGGGAAATGAGCGTTCCATTTGCCCGTGCAGACACCTACAGCTAGTCTCTCATTGCTTCTCCCTATTCCTGTTCATCTTGCGCAAAAATTGCAAACTGTGCCAAACAGGAGGTTAAAGGCACTGACTTTCCAAGTGGGGAGAGTTTTAGTAAAGTGTCTGGAACGGTGCACCCGAGTACCAGGGGATGAAACCTGAGATGCATTTGAAAACGTTTCCCTATCACACGGTGAAACATACTCCGGGTTTCCCATGCATGTTTTAGCTGAAGGAAGAATCCCTTAAACCTGGAGAGTTGGGACCCATGGAATGGGTACCATGCAGTATGACTTCAATGGGTCTGCGTTTGCTCACCAAACCTCACCAATGCTATCAGCCCAAAGTGTCCAGCCTTATGTCTCAACCAGCTCTGGGTGCAGATGTGATAAATCCAGGTTGCATCACAAGCCCTGAATGAATTATTTAAGAATTGCTCTCTATTTCAATGTCATTGGGTTTTTGTTTTTTTTTAAACATCTTTATTGGGGTATAATTGCTTTACAATGGTGTGTTAGTTTCTGCTTTATAACAAAGTGAATCAGTTATACATATACATATGTTCCCATATGTCTTCCCTCTTGCGTCTCCCTCCCTCCCACTCTCCCTATCCCACCCCTCCAGGCTGTCACAAAGCACCAAGCTAATATCCCTGTGCCTTGCGGCTGCTTCCCACTAGCTATCTACCTTACTACGTTTGTTAGTGTGTATATGTCCATGACTCTCTCTCGCCCTGTCAAAACTCACCCCTCCCCCTCCCCATATCCTCAAGTCCGTTCTCCAGTAGGTCTGCGTCTTTATTCCTGTCTTACCCCTAGGTTCTTCATGACATTTTTTTCCCCTTAAATTCCATATATATGTGTTAGCATACGGTATTTGTCTTTTTCTTTCTGACTTACTTCACTCTGTATGACAGACTCTAGGTCTATCCATCTCATTACAAATAGCTCAATTTCATTTCTTTTTAAGGCTGAGTAATATTCCATTGTATATATGTGCCACATTTTCTTTATCCATTCATCCGATGATGGGCGCTTAGGTTGTTTCCATCTCCGGGCTATTGTAAATAGAGCTGCAATGAACATTTTGGTACATGACTCTTTTTGAATTTTGGTTTTCCCAGGGTATATGCCCAGTAGTGGGATTGCTGGGTCATATGGTAATTCTATTTGTAGTTTTTTAAGGAACCTCCATACTGTTCTCCATAGTGGCTGAACCAATTCACATTCCCACCAGCAGTGCAAGAGTGTTCCCTTTTCTCCACACCCTCTCCAGCATTTATTGTTTCTAGATTTTTTGATGATGGCCATTCTGACTGGTGTGAGATGATATCTCATTGTAGTTTTGATTTGCATTTCTCTAATGATTAATGATGTTGAGCATTCTTTCATGTGTTTGTTGCCATTCTGTATATCTTCTTTGGAGAAATGTCTATTTAGGTCTTCTGCCCATTTTTGGATTGGGTTGTTTGTTTTTTTGTTATTGAGCTGCATGAGCTGCTTGTAAATTTTGGAGATTAATCCTTTGTCATTTGCTTCATTTGCATGTCATTGTGTTTTGTTTGTGAAATTTATTTTGTTAATGGGATTTATAGGATTTTCACTGCTGCGTTTAGGCCACTGTACACACGCTTGACTTCCTTATGGAGACATATAAATCCATGGGTCTTAAGATTCTTACTTGTCAGGTATATTCCCAGGCGTTGAATATGGGTTGTTGAGTCCATTTCGTTGAGCAAGGAGTAGGTCTTGTCTATTATATATTTGGCTTATGGAACGGTATCTGTGCTAATTTCAATCTCTGGTTTGATGCAGCACCCCAACTCACCTTTCCCCATAAGCAAGCATAAGTTGGTTTTCTAAATTTGAGACCCTGTTCTGTTTTGTAATTCAGTTCATGTGTAGCCAAGTTTATGTTCCGTGTATTAGTGATATCTTATGATGTTTCTTTTTCTGTGTGACTTATTTCTCGTAGAATCGTCGTACCTGAATCCACTCATTATGCCGCTATGGGCCTGATGACGTAGATCTCATTGTTGAGTGATATTCCATTGTACGTACGTACCACAACTTCTTTATCCATTTTTTGCTTTCTCGGATATTTAACTTGTACCGTAGACGAGGTTCTTGTAAACAGAGCCGTCCCAAATTTTGGGGTGCCTGTGTGTTTTTGATTTTAATTTCCCTAAGCTATAGGACCCTAAGTGGAAGTGCCATAGGCTGTGTTGCTTTGTTTCCTACGTGTTTCAGGAAACACCATACACTTCTCCAGAGTGGCTGTTGGCAATTTACATCCTGCCCATCAGCATAACAAGGCTCCCTCTTCTCCATGACCTGTCCTGCCTTTCTGGATTTTACACTTTTTTCAGATGGCCCTTTTGACCGGGGGGCAGTGAGACTTCAATGTAGTGCAGATTTCCTTTACACGCTTGCTTGGTTGGCCAAAAAGGGCGTATGCATTTTTTCCTGAATATATTCAGGAAAAAACGCATACGCCCTTTTTGGCCAAGTGCATCATTGTGGACATTCTGCCTCTTTTCCTATGCCTTAAGTGCAATTCCAGTCTACCTCCTGAAATCGTTTTCCTGAAATTCTGCCCCGCTTTCAAGTCCTCTTCGAAAACTTACTTCAATATATTTTTGGACGATAGCTGTCATTCATAACTCTGCAGGATTGTGAATTACAGTGCCCCTGAGCTCCTTTCTTCAACTAGCTTTCTTGTGAGCTGGCCGCAAAACCACAGGATTGCTTCAGGCCCTAATCTGGTTCCGGCAGGGCACGCTGAGCCTTTGGTTAATTCCTCTTCCTTTTGGGAAATGAGCGTTCCATTTGCCCGTGCAGACACCTACAGCTAGTCTCTCATTGCTTCTCCCTATTCCTGTTCATCTTGCGCAGAAATTGCAAACTGTGCCAAACAGGAGGTTAAAGGCACTGACTTTCCAAGTGGGGAGAGTTTTAGTAAAGTGTCTGGAACGGTGCACCCGAGTACCAGGGGACGAAACCTGAGATGCATTTGAAAACGTTTCCCTATCACACGGTGAAACATACTCCGGGTTTCCCATGCATGTTTTAGCTGAAGGAAGAATCCCTTAAACCTGGAGAGTTGGGACCCATGGAATGGGTACCATGCAGTATGACTTCAATGGGTCTGCGTTTGCTCACCAAACCTCACCAATGCTATCAGCCCAAAGTGTCCAGCCTTATGTCTCAACCAGCTCTGGGTGCAGATGTGATAAATCCAGGTTGCATCACAAGCCCTGAATGAATTATTTAAGAATTGCTCTCTATTTCACTGTCATTGGGTTTTTGTTTTTTTTTAAATATCTTTATTGGGGTATAATTGCTTTACAATGGTGTGTTAGTTTCTGCTTTATAACAAAGTGAATCAGTTATACATATACATATGTTCCCATATGTCTTCCCTCTTGCGTCTCCCTCCCTCCCACTCTCCCTATCCCACCCCTCCAGGCTGTCACAAAGCACCAAGCTAATATCCCTGTGCCTTGCGGCTGCTTCCCACTAGCTATCTACCTTACTACGTTTGTTAGTGTGTATATGTCTATGACTCTCTCTCGCCCTGTCAAAACTCACCCCTCCCCCTCCCCATATCCTCAAGTCCGTTCTCCAGTAGGTCTGCGTCTTTATTCCTGTCTTACCCCTAGGTTCTTCATGACATTTTTTTCCCCTTAAATTCCATATATATGTGTTAGCATACGGTATTTGTCTTTTTCTTTCTGACTTACTTCACTCTGTATGACAGACTCTAGGTCTATCCATCTCATTACAAATAGCTCAATTTCATTTCTTTTTAAGGCTGAGTAATATTCCATTGTATATATGTGCCACATTTTCTTTATCCATTCATCCGATGATGGGCGCTTAGGTTGTTTCCATCTCCGGGCTATTGTAAATAGAGCTGCAATGAACATTTTGGTACATGACTCTTTTTGAATTTTGGTTTTCCCAGGGTATATGCCCAGTAGTGGGATTGCTGGGTCATATGGTAATTCTATTTGTAGTTTTTTAAGGAACCTCCATACTGTTCTCCATAGTGGCTGAACCAATTCACATTCCCACCAGCAGTGCAAGAGTGTTCCCTTTTCTCCACACCCTCTCCAGCATTTATTGTTTCTAGATTTTTTGATGATGGCCATTCTGACTGGTGTGAGATGATATCTCATTGTAGTTTTGATTTGCATTTCTCTAATGATTAATGATGTTGAGCATTCTTTCATGTGTTTGTTGCCATTCTGTATATCTTCTTTGGAGAAATGTCTATTTAGGTCTTCTGCCCATTTTTGGATTGGGTTGTTTGTTTTTTTGTTATTGAGCTGCATGAGCTGCTTGTAAATTTTGGAGATTAATCCTTTGTCATTTGCTTCATTTGCATGTCATTGTGTTTTGTTTGTGAAATTTATTTTGTTAATGGGATTTATCGGATTTTCACTGCTGCGTTTAGGCCACTGGACACACGCTTGACTTCCTTATGGAGACATATAAATCCATGGGTCTTAAGATTCTTACTTGTCAGGTATATTCCCAGGCGTTGAATATGGGTTGTTGAGTCCATTTCGTTGAGCAACAGTAGGTCTTGTCTATTATATATTTGGCTTATGGAACGGTATCTGTGCTAATTTCAATCTCTGGTTTGATGCAGCACCCCAACTCACCTTTCCCCATAAGCAAGCATAAGTTGGTTTTCTAAATTTGAGACCCTGTTCTGTTTTGTAATTCAGTTCATGTGTAGCCAAGTTTATGTTCCGTGTATTAGTGATATCTTATGATGTTTCTTTTTCTGTGTGACTTATTTCTCGTAGAATCGTCGTACCTGAATCCACTCATTATGCCGCTATGGGCCTGATGACGTAGATCTCATTGTTGAGTGATATTCCATTGTACGTACGTACCACAACTTCTTTATCCATTTTTTGCTTTCTCGGATATTTAACTTGTACCGTAGACGAGGTTCTTGTAAACAGAGCCGTCCCAAATTTTGGGGTGCCTGTGTGTTTTTGATTTTAATTTCCCTAAGCTATAGGACCCTAAGTGGAAGTGCCATAGGCTGTGTTGCTTTGTTTCCTACGTGTTTCAGGAAACACCATACACTTCTCCAGAGTGGCTGTTGGCAATTTACATCCTGCCCATCAGCATAACAAGGCTCCCTCTTCTCCATGACCTGTCCTGCCTTTCTGGATTTTACACTTTTTTCAGATGGCCCTTTTGACCGGGGGGCAGTGAGACTTCAATGTAGTGCAGATTTCCTTTACACGCTTCCTAAGCTGGCCAAAAATGTCGTATGCGTTTTTTCCTGAATATATTCAGGAAAAAACGCATACGCCCTTTTTGGTCAAGTGCATCATTGTGGACATTCTGCCTCTTTTCCTATGATTTAAGTGCAATTCCAGTCTACCCCCTGAAATCGTTTTCCTGAAATTCTGCCCCGCTTTCAAGTCCTCTTCGAAGACTTACTTCAATACATTTTTGGACGATAGCTGTCATTCATAACTCTGCAGGTTTGTGAATTACAGTGCCCCTGAACTCCTTTCTTCAACTCGCTATCTTGTGAGCTGGCCGCAAAACCGCAGGATTGCTTCAGGCCTTCTTCTGGTTCCGGCAGGGCACGCTGAGCCTTTGGTTAATTCCTCTTCCTGGTGGGAAATGAGCGTTCCATTTGCCCGTGCAGACACCTACAGCTAGTCTCTCATTGGTTCTCCCTATTCCTGTTCATCTTGCGCAGAAATTGCAAACTGTGCCAAACAGGAGGTTAAAGGCACTGACTCTCCATGTGGGGAGAGTGTTAGTAAAGCGTCTGGAACGGTGAACCCGAGTAACAGGGGACGAAACCTGAGATGCATTTGAAAAGGTTTCCCAATCACACGGTGGACCATACTCTGGGTTTCCCATGCATGTTTTAGCTGAAGGAAGAATCCCGTAAACCTGGAGAGTTGGGACCCATGGAATGGGTACCATGCAGTATGACTTCAAAGGGTCTGCGTTTGCTCACCGAACTTTACCATTGCTATCATCCCGAAGTGTCCAGCCTTATGTCTCACCCAGCTCTGGGTGTAGATGTGGTAAATCCAGGTTGCATCACAAGCCCTGAATGAATTATTTAAGAATTGCTCTCTATTTCACTGTCATTGTGTTTTGTTTGTGAAATTTATTTTGATAATGGGATTTATCGGATTTTCACTGCTGCGTTTAGGCCCCTGTACACACGCTTGATTTCCTTATGGAGACATATAAATCCATCGGTCTTAAGATTATTACTTGTCAGGTATATTCCCAGGCGTTGAATATGGGGTGTTGAGTCCATTTCGTTGAGCAAGTTGTAGGTTTGTCTATTATATATTTTGCTTCTGGAACGGTATCTGTGCTAATTTCAATCTCTGGTTTTATGCAGCACCCCAACTCACCTTTCCCCATAAGCAAGCATAAGTTGCTTTTCTAAATTTGAGACCCTGTTCTGTTTGGTAATTCAGTTCATGTTTAGCCACGGTTACGTTCCGTGTATTAGTGATATCTTATTTTCTTTCTTTTTCTGTGTGACTTATTTCTCGTAGAATCATCGTACCTGAATTCACTCATTATGCCGCTACGGGCCTGATGACGTAGATCTCATTGCTGAGTGATATTCCATTGTACATACGTACCACAACTTCTTTATCCATTTTTTGCTTTCTCGGATATTTAACTTGTACCGTAGACGAGGTTCTTGTAAACAGAGCCGTCCCAAACTTTTGGGTGGCTGTGTGTTTTTGATTTTAATTTCCCTAAGCTATAGGACCCTAAGTGGAAGTGCCATACGCTGTGTTGCTTTGTTTCCTACGTGTTTCAGGAAACACCATACACTTCTCCAGAGTGGCTGTTGGCAATTTACATCCCGCCCATCAGCATAACAAGGCTCCCTGTTCTCCATGACCTGTCCTGCCTTTCTGGATTTTACACCTGTTTCAGATGGCCTTTTGGAACACGGGGCAATGAGACTTCATTGTAGTGCAGATTTCCTTTACACGCTTGCTTGGTTGGCCAAAAAGGGCGTATGCGTTTTTTCCTGAATATATTCAGGAAAAAACGCATACGCCCTTTTTGGCCAAGTGCATCATTGTGGACATTCTGCCTCTTTTCCTATGCTTTAAGTGCAATTCCAGTCTACCCCCTGAAATCGTTTTCCTGAAATTCTGCCCCGCATTCAAGTCCTCTTCGAAGACTTACTTCAATACATTTTTGGACGATAGCTGTCATTCATAACTCTGCAGGTTTGTGAATTACAGTGCCCCTGAGCTCCATTCTTGAACTCGCTTTCTTGTGAGCTGGCCGCAAAATCGCAGGATTGCTTCAGGCCGTAATCTGGTTCCGGCAGGGCACGCTGAGCCTTTGTTTAATTCCTCTTCCTGGTGGGAAATGAGCGTTCCATTTGCCCGTGCAGACACCTACAGCTAGTGTCTCATTGGTTCTCCCTATTCCTGTTCATCTTGCGCAGAAATTGCAAACTGTGCCAAACAGGAGGTTAAAGGCACTGACTCTCCAAGTGGGGAGAGTGTTAGTAAAGCGTCTGGAACGGTGAACCCGAGTACCAGGGGACGAAACCTGAGATGCATTTGAAAACGTTTCCCAATCACACGGTGGACCATACTCTGGGTTTCCCATGCATGTTTTAGCTGAAGGAAGAATCCCTTAAACCTGGAGAGTTGGGAAACATGGAATGGGTACCAAGCAGTATGACTTCAAAGGGTCTGCGTTTGCTCACCAAACCTCACCAATGCTATCAGCCCGAAGTGTACAGCCTTATGTCTCACCCAGTTCTGGGTGTAGATGTGGTAAATCCAGGTTGCATCACAAGCCCTGAATGAATTATTTAAGAATTGCTCTCTATTTCACTGTCATTGTGTTTTGTTTGTTATATTTATTTGGATAATGGGATTTATCGGATTTTCACTGCTGCGTTTAGGCCGCTGTACACACGCTTGCTTTCCTTATGGAGACTTATAAATCCATGGGTCTTAAGATTCTTACTTGTCAGGTATATTCCCAGGCGCTGAATATGGGGTGTTGAGTCCATTTCGTTGAGCAAGGAGTAGGTCTTGTCTATTATATATTTGGCTTATGGAACGGTATCTGTGCTAATTTCAATCTCTGGTTTTATGCAGCACCCCAACTCACTTTTCAGCATAAGCAAGCATAAGTTGGTTTTCGAAATTTGAGACCCTGTTCTGTTTTGTAATTCAGTTCATGTGTAGACAAGTTTACGTTCTCTGTATTAGTGATATCTTATGATGTTTCTTTTTCTGTGTGACTTATTTCTCGTAGAATCGTCGTACCTGAATGCACTCATTATGGCGCTACGGGCCTGATGACGTAGATCTCATTGCTGAGTGATATTCCACTGTACGTACGTACCACAACTTCTTTATCGATTTTTTGCTTTCTCGGATATTAAACTTGTACCGTAGATAAGGTTCTTGTAAACAGAGCCGTCCCAAATTTTGGGGTGGCTGTGTGTTTTTGATTTTAATTTCCCTAAGCTATAGGACCCTAAGTGGAAATGCAATAGGCTGTGTTGCTTTGTTTCCTACGTGTTTCAGGAAACACCATACACTTCTTCAGAGTGGCTGTTGGCAATTTACATCCCGCCCATCAGCATAACAAGGCTCCCTGTTCTCCATGACCTGTTCTGCCTTTCTGGATTTTACACTTTTTTCAGATGGCCCTTTTGACCGGGGGGCAGTGAGACTTCATTGTAGTGCAGATTTCCTTTACACGCTTGCTTGGTTGGACAAAAAGTGCGTATGCGTTTTTTCCTGAATATATTCTGGAAAAAACGCATACGCCCTTTTTGGCCAAGTGCATCATTGTGGACATTCTGCCTCTTTTCCTATGCTTTAAGTGCAATTCCAGTCTACCTCCTGAAATCGTTTTCCTGAAATTCTGCCCCGCTTTCAAGTCCTCTTCGAAAACTTACTTCAATACATTTTTGGACGATAACTGTCATTCATAACTCTGCAGGATTGTGAATTACAGTGCCCCTGAGCTCCTTTCTTCAACTCGCTTTCTTGTGAGCTGGCCGCAAAACCGCAGGATTGCTTCAGGCCCTAATCTGGTTCCGGCAGGGCACGCTAAACCTTTGGTTAATTCCTCTTCCTGGTGGGAAATGAGCGTTCCATTTGCCCGTGCAGACACCTACAGCTAGTCTCTCATTGCTTCTCCCTATTCCTGTTCATCTTGCGCAGAAATTGCAAACTGTGCCCAACAGGAGGTTAAAGGCACTGACTTTCCAAGTGGGGAGAGTTTTAGTAAAGTGTCTGGAACGGTGCACCCGAGTACCAGGGGACGAAACCTGAGATGCATTTGAAAACGTTTCCCAATCACACGGTGGAACATACTCCGGGTTTCCCATGCATGTTTTAGCTGAAGGAAGAATCCCTTAAACCAGGAGTGTTGGGACCCATGGAATGGGTACCATGCAGTATGACTTCAATGGGTCTGCGTTTGCTCACCAAACCTCACCAATGCTATCAGCCCAAAGTGTCCAGCCTTATGTCTCAACCAGCTCTGGGTGCAGATGTGGTAAATCCAGGTTGCATCAGAAGCCCTGAATGAATTATTTAAGAATTGCTCTCTATTTCACTGTCATTGTGTTTTTTTTTTTTTAAACATCTTTATTGGGGTATAATTGCTTTACAATGGTGTGTTAGTTTCTGCTTTATAACAAAGTGAATCTGTTATACATATACATATGTTCCCATATGTCTTCCCTCTTGCGTCTCCCTCCCTCCCACTCTCCCTATCCCACCCCTCCAGGCTGTCACAAAGCATCAAGCTAATAGCCCTGTGCCTTGCGGCTGCTTCCCACTATCTATCTACCTTACTACGTTTGTTAGTGTGTATATGTCCATGACTCTCTCTCGCCCTGTCAAAACTCACCCCTCCCCCTCCCCATATCCTCAAGTCCGTTCTCCAGTAGGTCTGCGTCTTTATTCCTGTCTTACCCCTAGGTTCTTCATGACATTTTTTCCCCTTAAATTCCATATATATGTGTTAGCATACGGTATTTGTCTTTTTCTTTCTGACTTACTTCACTCTGTATGACAGACTCTAGGTCTATCCATCTAATTACAAATAGCTCAATTTCATTTCTTTTTAAGGCTGAGTAATATTCCATTGTATATATGTGCCACATTTTCTTTATCCATTCATCCGATGATGGGCGCTTAGGTTGTTTCCATCTCCGGGCTATTGTAAATAGAGCTGCAATGAACATTTTGGTACATGACTCTTTTTGAATTTTGGTTTTCCCAGGGTATATGCCCAGTAGTGGGATTGCTGGGTCATATGGTAATTCTATTTGTAGTTTTTTAAGGAACCTCCATACTGTTCTCCATAGTGGCTGAACCAATTCACATTCCCACCAGCAGTGCAAGAGTGTTCCCTTTTCTCCACACCCTCTCCAGCATTTATTGTTTCTAGATTTTTTGATGATGGCCATTCTGACTGGTGTGAGATGATATCTCATGGTAGTTTTGATTTGCATTTCTCTAATGATTAATGATGTTGAGCATTCTTTCATGTGTTTGTTGCCATTCTGTATATCTTCTTTGGAGAAATGTCTATTTAGGTCTTCTGCCCATTTTTGGATTGGGTTGTTTGTTTTTTTGTTATTGAGCTGCATGAGCTGCTTGTAAATTTTGGAGATTAATCCTTTGTCATTTGCTTCATTTGCATGTCATTGTGTTTTGTTTGTGAAATTTATTTTGTTAATGGGATTTATCGGATTTTCACTGCTGCGTTTAGGCCACTGGACACACGCTTGACTTCCTTATGGAGACATATAAATCCATGGGTCTTAAGATTCTTACTTGTCAGGTATATTCCCAGGCGTTGAATATGGGGTGTTGAGTCCATTTCGTTGAGCAACAGTAGGTTTGTCTATTATATATTTGGCTTATGGAACGGTATCTGTGCTAATTTCAATCTCTGGTTTGATGCAGCACCCCAACTCACCTTTCCCCATAAGCAAGCATAAGTTGGTTTTCTAAATTTGAGACCCTGTTCTGTTTTGTAATTCAGTTCATGTGTAGCCAAGTTTATGTTCCGTGTATTAGTGATATCTTATGATGTTTCTTTTTCTGTGTGACTTATTTCTCGTAGAATCGTCGTACCTGAATCCACTCATTATGCCGCTATGGGCCTGATGACGTAGATCTCATTGTTGAGTGATATTCCATTGTACGTACGTACCACAACTTCTTTATCCATTTTTTGCTTTCTCGGATATTTTACTTGTACCGTAGACGAGGTTCTTGTAAACAGAGCCGTCCCAAACTTTGGGGTGCCTGTGTGTTTTTGATTTTAATTTCCCTAAGCTATAGGACCCTAAGTGGAAGTGCCATAGGCTGTGTTGCTTTGTTTCCTACGTGTTTCAGGAAACACCATACACTTCTCCAGAGTGGCTGTTGGCAATTTACATCCCGCCCATCAGCATAACAAGTCTCCCTCTTCTCCATGACCTGTCCTGCCTTTCTGGATTTTACACTTTTTTCAGATGGCCCTTTTGACCGGGGGGCAGTGAGACTTCAATGTAGTGCAGATTTCCTTTACACGCTTGCTTGGTTGGCCAAAAAGGGCGTATGCATTTTTTCCTGAATATATTCAGGAAAAAACGCATACGCCCTTTTTGGTCAAGTGCATCATTGTGGACATTCTGCCTCTTTTCCTGTGCTTTAAGTGCAATTCCAGTCTACCCCCTGAAATCGTTTTCCTGAAATTCTGCCCCACTTTCAAGTCCTCTTCGAAGACTTACTTCAATACATTTTTGGACGATAACTGTCATTCATAACTCTGCAGGTTTGTGAATTACAGTGCCCCTGGGCTCTTTTCTTCAACTCGCTATCTTGTGAGCTGGCCGCAAAACCGCAGGATTGCTTCAGGCCCTAATCTGGTTCCGGCAGGGCACGCTGAGCCTTTGGTTAATTCCTCTTCCTGGTGGGAAATGAGCGTTCCATTTGCCCGTGCAGACACTTACAGCTAGTCTCCATTCGTTCTCCCTATTCCTGTTAATCTTGCGCAGAAATTGCAAACTGTGCCAAACAGAAGGTTAAAGGCAGTGACTTTCCAAGTGGGGAGAGTGTTAGTAAAGTGTCTGGAACGGTGCACCCGAGTACCAGAGGATGAAACCTGAGATGCATTTGAAAACGTTTCCCAATCACACTGTGGAACATACTCCGGGTTTCCCATGCATGTTTTAGCTGAAGAAAGAATCCCGTAAACCTGGAGAGTTGGGACCCATGGAATGGGTACCATGCAGTATGACTTCAAAGGGTCTGCGTTTGCTCACCGAACTTCACCATTGCTATCATCCCGAAGTGTCCAGCCTTATGTCTCACCCAGCTCTGGGTGTAGATGTGGTAAATCCAGGTTGCATCACAAGCCCTGAATGAATTATTTAAGAATTGCTCTCTATTTCACTGTCATTGTGTTTTGTTTGTGAAATTTATTTTGATAATGGGATTTATTGGATTTTCACTGCTGCGTTTAGGCCCCTGTACACACGCTTGATTTCCTTATGGAGACATATAAATCCATGGGTCTTAAGATTATTACTTGTCAGGTATATTCCCAGGCGTTGAATATGGGGTGTTGAGTCCATTTCGTTGAGCAAGTTGTAGGTTTGTCTATTATATATTTTGCTTCTGGAACGGTATCTGTGCTAATTTCAATCTCTGGTTTTATGCAGCACCCCAACTCACCTTTCCCCATAAGCAAGCATAAGTTGCTTTTCTAAATTTGAGACCCTGTTCTGTTTGGTAATTCAGTTCATCTTTAGCCACGGTTACGTTCCGTGTATTAGTGATATCTTATTTTCTTTCTTTTTCTGTGTGACTTATTTCTCGTAGAATCATCGTACCTGAATGCACTCATTATGGCGCTATGGGCCTGATGACGTAGATCTCATTGCTGAGTGATATTCCATTGTACGTACGTACCACAACTTCTTTATCCATTTTTTGCTTTCTCGGATATTGAACTTGTACCGTAGACGAGGATCTTGTAAACAGAGCCGTCCCAAACTTTGGTGTGGCTGTGTGTTCTTTATTTTAATTTCCCTAAGCTATAGGACCATAAGTGGAAGTGCCATAGGCTGTGTTGCTTTGTTTCCTACGTGTTTCAGGAAACACCATACACTTCTCCAGATTGGCTGTTGGCACTTTACATCCCGCCCATCAGCATAACAATGTTCCGTGTTCTCCATGACCTGTGCTGCCTTTCTGGATTTTACACTTGTTTCAGATGGCCCTTTTGACCGGGGGGCAGTGAGACTTCATTGTAGTGCAGATTTCCTTTACACGCTTGCTTGGTTCGCCAAAAAGGGCGTATGCGTTTTTTCCTGAATATATTCAGGAAAAAACGCATACGCCCTTTTTGGCCAAGTGCATCATTGTCCACATTCTGCCTCTTTTCCTATGCTTTAAGTGCAATTCCAGTTTACCCCCTGAAATCGTTTTCCTGAAATTCTGCCCCGCTTTCAAGTCCTCTTTGAAGACTTACTTCAATACATTTTTGGACGACAGCTGTCATTCATAACTCTGCAGTTTTGTGAATTACAGTGCCCCTGAGCTCCTTCCTTCAACTCGCTTTCTTATGAGCTGGCCGCAAACCCACATGATTGCTTCAGGCCCTAATCTGGTTCTGGCACGGCATGCTGAGCCTTTGGTTAATTCCTCTTCCTGGTGGGAAATGAGCATTAAATTTGCACGTGCAGACACCTACAGCTAGTCTCTGATTGGTTCTCCCTATTCCTGTTCACCTTGCGCAGAATTTCCAAACTGTGCCAAACAGGAGGTTAAAGGCACTGACTCTCCAAGTGGAGAGAGTGTTAGTAAAGGGTCTGGAATGGTGAACCCGTGTAAAAGGGGACGAAAACTGAGATGCATTTGAAAACGCTTCCCAGTCACACGGTGGACCATTCTTTGGGTTTCCCATGCATGTTTTAGCTGAAGGAAGAATCTCTTAAACCTGGAGAGTTGGGACCCATGGAATGGGTACCATGCAGTATGACTTCAAAGGATCTGCATTTCTTCATCGTACCTCACCAGTGCTATCCGCCCGAAGTGTCCAACCTTATGTCTCACTCGGCTCTTGGTGCAGATGTGGTTAATCCAGGTTGCATCAGAAGCTCTGAATGAATTATTTAAGAATAGCTCTCTATTTCACTGTCATTGTGTTTTGTTTTTGTAATTCATTTTGATAATTGGATTTATCGGATTTTCTCTGCTGCGTTCATAAATCTATACACACGCTTGATTCTCTTACGGAGACATATAAATCCATGGGTTTGAAGATTCTTACTAGTCAGGTGTATTCCTAGGCGTTGAATATGGGGTGTTTAGTCCATTTCGTTGAGCAACTGGTAGGTCTTGACTATTACATATTTGGCTTATGGAAAGGTATCTGTGCTAATTTCTATCTCTGGTTTTATGCAGCACCCCAGCTCTCCTTTATCCTTAAGCAAGCATATGTTGGTTTTCTAAATTTGAGACCCCATTCTGTTTTGTAATTCAGTTCATTTGTAGCCACGTTTACATTGCATATATTAGTAATATCGTGTGTCTTTTTCTTTTTGAATTATGTGACTTCGAATGATCATACGTAACTCCTCTGTGGTTGTTACAACTGGCCATATTTCATTGATTTCCAGGCTGAGTAATATTCCACTCTACATAAGTGCCACATCTCTATCCATTTTTTCCCTCCAGAGACTTATAAATTATATCCTAGTCGAGGATCTTTTAAACATAGAGGCGGTAAATATTGGGGTGCCTGTGTCCTCTCGATTTTTGTTTTTCCCAAGATATACGTCCATGAGTGCAAGTGCCCTGTGCTCTGTAGCTCATTTTTTAGATGCTTTAGTAAACACAATACACTTCTCCAGAGTGACCGTTGGCAATATACATTTCCAGTATAAGCCTCAGAGGGCTCCCTTTTCTCCTTGCCCTGTCCTGCATTTCTGGTGTTTACACTTTATGAGGAAGGCTCTTCTGACTGATGCGAAGTGATATGTTTTGTAGTATTGATTTCCAGTGCCCACCTGTTTGGTTGGCTAAAAAAGTGTATGCCCTTTTCTTGAATACATACAGAAAAAGACGCATACACGCTTTTTGGCCAATTGCAATGTTGGCAATGTTCAGCCCCTTTTCTTGTGCTTAATGGCGAGTCCTTTCTACCAATCCCTTTCCTGCCATTCTCTGTTGCTTACAAGTCCTTTCCTCTGACTTTCCTCAAGACATTTTTCAGTGATAGATATTTTCAACTCTGCAGTTTCATGAATTTTAGTGTCCCTGAGTTCCATTTTTCAACTTGTCTTTATGGGAACTGGCCACAAAGCAGCGGAATTTCCTCAAGCCCTATTCTGTTTCCATGGGCAACCCTAGCCTTTGGTCAATTCGTCTTCCTGATTGGAAATAAGAGTGACATGTGCCTGTCCGAACACCTAGGACTTGTCTCTCATTGTTCCTCCTCCTTCTGCTTCATTCTCTGGACAAATTCCAAACTGTCTGCAACAGGATGTTGACAGTGCTGACATCTCCAAGTGGGGAGACTGTTCGTAAAGACGCTGGAGGGGTGAACCCGAGCACCAGGAGATGAGGAGTTGAGATGCCTTTTCCAAACTCTTCCCGATCAGACGGTATACCATCCTCTGGGTGTGACAGGCATGTTTTAGCTGTAGGAAGTGTCCCATTCATGTGAGGAGAACACCAGGGCTTTTACAAAATCAGTGTCTCTCCACAACCCAAACTGGGGAATTTTTTAAGCTACGGCTACACATATGTTCATTAAGGGCCTTGGGAAGTAGGCAGAGTCCAAACTTTAGATGATTGAAGTCTTCAGGGTCAGAAGCACTCACCACCGGCTTCCCTTAGGTTCCATTTTAACTGTCATTAATAGATGATGTCAATAAAAATATCTATTCTTTTTCAGATGATTTCCCCTTATAGGTTATTGTAAAATATTGAGTGTAGTTCCCGGGGCTATACAGTAGTTCCTTGTTGATGATCGATTTTATACATAGCAGTGTGTATGTGTTAATCCCAAACTGTTAATTTATCCCTCCTCCCACCTTTCCCCTTTGGTAGTAATAAATTATAAGATTTTATACTTCTCAGAATTGGGGGAACTGAAAGAGAGGTATCATTTTCAATGGAAAAGCATTTAAAACAAGATTGAAGCTTTAACCAAGATTATTAGATGTACATCCTTGGAAAGAAATCACTTCGTTTCTCTAATATTGACCTGACAAATAAGACAAACCTTTTCACTGAACTTGCTTCTAATAAAGTGATGGAAATATCAAATGGGAGTGTTAGAAACATCTTATTTTACCCGAGCCTTATACACTGTTCTATGTTAATTACAGTTTGGCTCAAACATCTGTTCATTGAAGTTACAATGTTCTCAATTTCTGTTACTGATCCTCCAGAGTGGACCCCAACAAGTGTCCCCCTGCCCAGTGTCATTGGAGCCAACAGATTGAGACTGAGTTTGGTTCAGAAGCAAAGGAAACTTTATATTTTGATCAGAGAATGGAGAGGTGAGAGCATGTGCTACCCCGTGGGCTGTGGGCTGGGCTGCTGTGTAGAGATCCTGTCAGAGTCAGTGGGAGGGAGGGGGCGGAGCTCTCGAGGGCCCGGTTGGCTGCAGCTCAGGCTCTATATCGCAGAGTGTGCACTGTGTCCCAGGAGCTGAGGTGTCGACCCAGCCATTCCGCACTAGGAAATCTGGTCTGAAGTGCCGGCTGTTGAACCTCTGTATGCGGGACCCTAGGAGCATGTGAAATTAGACAAAGCACAAAGGATAAAAAAGGTTAGACTTTATTTTATTGCCCAGATTCTATTTTTATCTCCCAGGGATTTTTAAGGGGCTTTGCCTGGGAAAAAGCCCTCTTCTGCCTTTTTCCCCCTTCCTCATTCTTAGAGTGCTGAGGGTGCAGACCCTTCTTCTGTAACTGCTGAGTGCTGAGTTAGGAGCCCTCATACCCATGGGCGAGGGTCAGAACTTCTCCCCAGCAGCCTCCAGGTGACGTTGATTGTCCCCAGGCCTCCTGCCTCCCAGCTCGTCCGCCTGAGCACCAGTATTGGAAGCGTTATAGATTCTAATGACCTTTAAGGGTCCAGGAAGGAGATGTGCAGTGACGCTGTGAGGTCCAGTTTCACCCCACCCTGCATTTGTTTGGCCACCTTAGGCTGACCGTTTCTGCCAGCCTAGATGCTCTGACCAGTAGTCTGCACTTTCTTCAATGAGGCCCCTGAATTAACGTAAAAAGAGCACCAGGTGTCAGGACCCTGCCTGCTCAACTCCCAGACAGCCCAGGGTGAGTGGTGATGAAGGACCATGATGGCCACTGAGTCAACAGCCTTTTGAAGTAAACAGGAGTCCAGCTGGTCTTATTGGCCACCATCATCACAGTGTCTGTAGGCTCTTCTATGGTGACAGCGTGATATACGTTTCCCCCGCCAAGATTATTAGGTCCGCTCTGGGTGCAGTAAGTCCTGCAAGCAGTAGTCTACTCTTTTGGGACACACTCTTGTTGTTTTATGAGAGAAACTCCAGGTCAAGTGATGGTCACATGAGTCGTCATGGTGCCCCTTTACCCCGGTTATCTCTCTGGAGGTTGGAGTTGGAGGGCCTCCTCACTCGAGGTCAGTGTGCCCACGGAGCAAACCCTGCAACATCAGGGCATGGTTGGGGCTTAGGATCACCACGTGGGGTCCTTTTCCCTTAGGAGGGAGGTGGCCTTTTGTGCTGCTGATTTCCAGGTTTTCAGATACCACCAGTATCTTGGCCAGATGTGGCGGTGGGCCAAGCCCATTGGTGACCGTAGTTTATCCTACCGGGATGGCATTCTTGCATTGTTCCATTTCAAGTGGTCCCAGTTTTTGCACTAATACTCCAATAGCGATTCACCATTCACCAGGAATGTAAAGGTCAAAGGGTTTAGCTAAATTAGGGAGTTCCAGGGCAAGGTTCTGAATTGACTGCTCTTTCCATTCTTGAAAGGCCACTTCTGGATTCTATTCAAAAGGATCATCATCTTTTCCTTTCAGTGTTTCATATAGAGGCCCAGCTAGTAGACTGTAGTTAGGGATCCAGAAGCACCAACCCTGGCCTCCCCAGGAACCCCTAAGCTGTCTTCTAGTTTTAGAAATGGGTAAGGCTGTAAATTGTTTCTTCCCTTTCCTGAGATGGGCTTCTCCGACCTTCTGTGAGAATGAAGCCCAGGCAGGTCACCGTAGTCTGTGATATTTGAGCTTTTTATTTGACAACTTCTATCCTTTATTGGCTTGGTAGTTCAGAGGTCTCCTTAGTAGGGCTGGCGATCAGAATGTCGTCTGCATATTGAAGGAGTGTTTCCTTTTCCAGAGGTAGAACTTTTAGGTCTTTAACTGAGCTTTCCCCAAAGATGGTGTGGGAATTTTTGAACCCTTGGGGCAACACGGCCCAGAAGTATTGTTTTAGTTGTATGTTGAGTCCTGCCACTCACAAGCCAAAATTTCTTGTGACTCTGGGACTAATAGAATACAAAAGAAGGCATCATTGAAGGCTAATACAGAATACCATGTCCCGGTGGTTGGTAGAATGACCAGCAGGGTGTAGGATTTAGGAACTACTGGAGGTATATCCTCGGTGGCTTCACTGCCTGTCCTGGCATCCATTACCAGGACTCCAGCAGCCCATGGGGCTCTCGAGGTCAGGCCAATCCCAGGATATGGAGCTCACCTGGGCAGGTACCCCACCCCCACCCCAGCCCACGGTGCTCTCCTGTTCAGGCCCCTCCCAGGATATGGGGTTCCCTGGGCAGGTTCCCCTGCAGCCCATGGGGCTCTCATGGTCAGGCCCCTCCCAGGATACAGAGCTACCCTTGCAGTTACCCTGGCAGGGCTGGGCACACAGGTACCGTGCACATCGCCCTCATTGCAGAGCACTTCCAGCTCACCTGTCACTCAGATCTGACACAGAGCACCTCAGAGCAGGACTTGAACTAAGAAACAGCAGCTCCAACAGGTCTGTGACCCTGGGCATCACTCTGTGTGGCCTCCCTCCACCTGGTCTTCCAGAGACTTCCACTGCACCCGGGGCACCAGGCCTCTGTCTCCACCCACCACCCACCCCTCCTCTCCCTGACTCCTGGGTTCCTCTCATTAGGAGAGGGTTTTCTTGAAGTTGTCTCCCACTCATGGGCCAGATAATATAATTAGAAAACAAGCCAGAGCTGCAACCCCTTGTCTATCCTGACTCTCAGGAGCCCACACCTGTTCCTTGGACCTGGCCGATTCAGCAAGTTCCAGTTTCTGCAACTGTGAGCGCCTGAGGGGTGATTATTGGCTGGCCTGGGAAGCCTGACCGTGCCGGCCAGCCCTCCCCAGGTGTGCCTGTTTGAGATCAATATAAACACCGCTCCAGGCAGCAAGAGCCCCTGCAGCTGTGCCTGACGCCATTTTCTCTGCCCTGTCAGCAGCCTCGGGGCTGGACTGGTGGGAGGGAGTGAGAGGCCACGGCTTTGTGGGTGGCCCAGTGTGAGTGGGGCTCTGCTGGACTTTCTGCAGCAGTTACCAAGATGTCACCTGCTAAAGAAGAGGATGTGCCACCCATATCTGCCTCTGGAATTTCTCCCTGGGCAGAGGTGAGTGAGGAAGAAAGCAGTGGGGGTCCGGACAGCAGGGGTATCTCAGGCAGGGAAATGGAAAGCTTCCAGAAGAGTAACCAGGGCCAGGACCACCCTGGCTGGCCTGCAGGCACCAAATCGCCTGGCATGCTGTCGCTCATGTGGCTCCATGGCCCTTCCTCTAGGCTTTCAAGTCCTTGTACATATTCAGGTGTTTTACCTGGGAAGGGTGGGAACATTTCAGCAGCAGCTGGCCTGGGGCTCGGCCCACATTTACTCACAGATGCCTTGGCACGGTCCCCCAGCTTTGCAATGAGGATGCTTGTTGCGTGGGGCCTGCTGGCTGAATGGGAGATGATTCCCCACCACTGGCCAACTACAGAATTGTTTACAACTGGAGCAAGTGCCCTGATACGGTTTTCCTCTGTGTAACTGGTGGGTTCTGTTTTTTTTTTTTCTTTTTTTCATTTTTGGTTCAAGGTAGATTTTATTCCTCTTTTTTGTATTTACAGATGTAAGCATGGAAATAATTTATTCATATAAATACATGTATGTGAAGGGAAGAATATTTTTTCTGTTTTACTTTTTGTAATTTTGAATTTTATTTTATTTTTTTATACAGCAGGTTCTTTTTGGTTATCTATTTTATACATATAAATGTATACATGCCAATCCCAATCTCTCAATCCTCCCACCACCACCCCCCAACAGCTTTCCCCCCTTGGTGTCCTTACGTTTGTTGTCTACATCTGTTGCTCTATTTCTGCCTTAAAAAACGGTTCATCTGTATAATTTTTCTAGGTTCCACATATATGCATTAATATACAAGATTTGTTTTTCTATTTCTGACTTACTTCACTCTGTATGACAGTCTCTAGATCCATCAACGTCTCTACAAATGACCCAATTTCATTCCTTTTTATGGCTTAGTAATATTCCATTTTATATTTGTACCACATCTTTATGCATTCGTCTGTCTCTGGGCATTTAGATTGCTTCCATTACCTGGATATTGTAAATAGTGATGCAATGAACATTGAGGTGAATGTCTCTTTTTGATTTATGGTTTTGTCTGGGTATATGCCCAGTAGTGGGATTGCTGTATCATATGGTAATTCTATTCTTAGTTTTATAAGAAACTCCATAATGTTCTCCACAGTGACTGTATCAATTTACATTCCCAACAGTAGTGGAAGAGGGTTCCTTATCTCCACACCCTTTCCAGCATTTGTTGTTTGTAGATTTTCTAATGATGCCCATTCTAACAGGTGTGAGGTGATACACCATGGATGAGTCTATTTCGTTGAGCAAAGAGTAGGTCTTGTCTATTACATATTTGGCTTATGGAATGGTATGTGTGCTAATTTCAAGCTCTGGTTTTATACAGCACCCCAACTCAACTTTCCCCTTAAGCAAGCATAAGTTTTTATCTAAATGTGAGACTGTTCGGTTTTGTAATTCAGTTTATGTGTAGCCAAGTTTACACTCCCTCTATTAGTGATATCTTATGATAATTATCTTTCTCTGTGTGACATATTTCTCTTAGAATCATCATACTTAAATCCACTCAATTTGCTGCTACAGGCCTGATGACATTGATTGCATTGCTGAGTGATATTCCATTGTACGTAAGTAGCACAACTCCTTTATCCATTTTTTTCTTTCTGGGATATTTAATTTGTACTGGACTCGAGGTTCTTGTAAACACAGCAGCCCTAAATTTTGTGTTGGCTGTGTCTTGTTGATTTTAATTTTCCTAAGCTATAGGGCCAAAAGTGGAAGTGCCCTAGTCTTCGTAGCTTTGTTTTTCAGATGTTTCAGGATACACCATAAACATCTCCAGAGTGTCTGTTGGCAATTTACATCCCGCCCATCAGCATAACAAGGCTCCCTGTTCTCCATGGCCTGTCCTGTGTTTCTTGTTTTTACACTTTTTTCAGATGGCCCTTTTGACGAATGGGAAATGAGACTTCATTGTAGTACGGATTTCCATTGCTCGAGTGCTTGGTTGGCCAAAAAGGGCATATGCGTTTTTTCCTGAATATATTCAGGAAAAAATGTATACGCACTGTTCGTCCAAGTGCATCACTGTCAAAGATCTGCCGCTTTTCACATGTTTTAAATGCAATTCCAATCTACCTCCTGAAATATGATTCCTCAATTCTGCCTCGTTTTCAAGTCCTCTTTGCAGACTTACTTCAATATATTTTTGCCAATAGCTGTCATTTATAACTCTGCAGGTTTGTGAATAACAGTGCCCGTGATTTCCTTTCTTAACTCGCTTCCTTGAAAGCTGGCCACAAAACCACAGGTTTGCTTCAGGCCGTAATCAGGGTGTGGCACGGCACTCTGAGCCTTTGGTTAATTCCTCTTCCTGGTGGGAAATTAGAGTTAAATGTGCCCCTCCAGACACCTGCCTCACTCCCAGCCCCTTGGTGATGTGTGTCCTCTGGTTTGAGGCCACATGTGATGGGTTCCTCATCTTTTGATGATGTGGCCCCACTGGTGTGAGGACACTCCTGCCTGCTTCCCATCCCCTTGGTGATGTGGTCCCTCCGGCGAGAGTCTGATCCTGGTTGGGTTCCTCACACTTGTGTGAGGTGGGCCCTCTTCTCTGAGGTCACTCCTGCCTGGCTAGCACACCCCGCCTTGGCGACGTCGGACCTCTGGTGGCAGTTGGAGCCTGCTGGGAGCCTCCTCCCCTCGGTGATGAGGCCCTCTGGCATCAGGCCCTAACTGCTGGGTTCCCACATTTTCTGATACGTCCTAAGTGGTGCGAGGGCACTCCTGCCAGGTTCCCATCCCCATGGGCATGTGGGCCTTCTGCTCTAAGGTCCCAACACCTGTGTTGTTCACCGTTTCATGATGTTGGCTCTCTGGTGTTAGTTCACTCAGGCCTAGATCCCATAGAGTCTGTGCTCTGAGCCGCCTGCTGGGAGGTTCCTACTGCTGAATTCCTTACCTTTTCTATTCTTTGGGTTCTGTGTTTTCATGCTCCTCCTTCCTGACTCACTCCCAGCCCCTTTGTGATGTAGGTCCTCTGGTTTGAGGCCACATGTGCCGGTTTCCTCACCTTTATTGATGTGGCCCCACTGGTGTGAGGACACTCCTGCCTGGTTCCCATCCACTTGGTGATGGGGGCCCTCTGGTGAGAGCCTGATCCTGGCTGGATTCCTCACCCTTCTGTGAGGTAGACCCTCTGCTGTGAGGTCACTCCTGCCTGGCTGGCACACGTCACCTTGGCGATGTGGGCCCTCAGTTGGGAGTTGGTGCCTGCTGGGAGTCTCCTCCCCTCGGTAATGAGGGCCCTCTGGCGTCAGGCCCTAACTCATGGGCTCCCAAAATTTTCTGATGTGCACCCTGTCGTGCGAGTACACTCCTGCCAGGTTCCCATCCCCATGGGGATGTTGGCTTTCTGCTCTGAGGTCCCAACGGCTGGGTTGCTCACAGTGTCTGAACGTGGGCCCTCTGCTGTGAGTTCACTCCGGCATGGATCCCATAGCCTCGGTGCTCTGGGCCACCTGCTTGGAGCTTCCAACTGTGGGGTTCCTCACCTTTTTATTCTATGGGCCCTCTGTTGTGAGTCTCCTCCTGCCTGCCTCACTCCCAGCCCTTTCGTGATGTGTGTCCCCTTATTTGAGGCCACATGTGCTGTGTTCCTCACCTTTGGCTGATGTGGCCCCACTGGTGTGAGGACACTCCTGCCTGGTTTCCATCCCCTTGGTGATGTGGGCCCTCTGGTTAGAGTCTGATCCTGGTTGGGTTCCTCACACTTCTGTGAGGTGGGCCCTCTGCTGTGAGGTAACTCCTGCCTGGCTTGCTCTCATTGCCTTGGTGACGTCGGCCCTCTGGTGGCATTTGGAGCCTGCTGGTAGCCTCCTCTCCTCGGTGATGAGGGCCCTCTGGCGTCAGGCCCTAACTGCTGGGTTCCCACATTTTCTGATACGTGTTAAGTTGTGCGAGGACACTCCTGCGAGGTTCCTATCCCCATGGGGATGTGGGTCTTCTGCTCTGAGGTTCCACCGGCTGGGTTGCTCACAGTTTCATGATGTGGGCCCTCTGCTGTGAGTTCACTGTGGCCTGGATCCCATAGACTCCGTGCTCTGGGCCACCTGCTGGGAGGTTCAAACTGCTGGATTCCTCACATTTTTTATTCTGTGGGCCCTGTGTTGTTAGGCTACTCCTGCTTGCCTCACTCGGAGCACCGAGGAAATGTGGGTCCTCTGGTTTAGGCCACATGTGCTGGGTTCCTCACCTTTCTATAATGTGGCCACACTGGCGTGAGGACACTGCTGCCTTTTTCCGATCCCCTTGGTGATGTGGGCTCTCTGGTGAGAGTCTTATCCTGGCTGGTTTCCTCACCCTTCTGTGAGGTAGACCCTCTGCTGTGAGGTCACTCCTGCCTGGCTGGCACACATCACCTTGGCGACGTGGGCCCTCAGTTGGGAGTTGGTGCCTGCTGGGGGTCTCCACCCCTCGGTAATGAGGGCCCTCTGGCGTCAGACCCTAACTCCTGGGCTCCCAAAATTTTCTGATGTGCGCCCTGTGGTGCGACTACACTCCTGCCAGGTTCCCAACCCCATGGGAATGTGGGCCTTCTGCTCTGAGGTCCCAACGGTGGGTTGCTCAGTTTCATGATGAGGGTCCTCTGGTGTGAGTTCACTCCGTCCTGGATCCAATAGCCTCGCTGCTCCTGGCTGCCTGCGGGGAGGTTCCAACTGCGGGATTCCTCACCCTTTTTCTTCTATGGGCCCTCTGTTTTGAGACTCCTCCTGCCTGCCTGACTCCCAGCCCCTTGGTGATGTGTGTCCTCTGGTTTGAGGCTACGTGTGCTGGGTCCCTCACCTTTCGATTATGTGGCCCCACTGGTGTGAGGACACTCCTGCCTGGTTCCTATCCCCTTGGTGATGTGGGCCCTCTGGTGAGAGTCTGATCCTGGCTGGGTTCCTCACCCTTCTGTGAGGTGGACCCTCTGCTGTGAGGTCACTCCTGCCTGGCTGGCACGCCCCACCTTGGCAACGTCGGCCCTCTTGTGGCAGTTGGAGCCTGCTGGGAGCTTCCTCTCCTCGGTCATGAGGGCCCTCTGGCGTCAGGCCCTAACTTCTGGGCTCCCAAAATTCTCTAATGTGCGCCCTGTGGTGCGAGTACACTGCTGCCAGGTTCCCAACCACATGGGAATGTGGGCCTTCTGCTCTGAGGTCCCAACGGCTGGGTTGCTCACAGTTTCATGATGAGGGCCCTCTGTTTTGTGTTCAGTCAGGCCTGGATCCCATATCCTCGCTGCTCCTGGCCGCCTGCTGGGAGGTTCCAACTGCGGGATTCCTCACCTTTTTTATTCTATGGGCCCTCTGTTTTGAGGCTCCTCCTGCCTGCCTCACTCCCAGCCCCTTGGTGATGTGTGTCCTCTAGTTTGAGGCCACGTGTGCTGGGTCCATCACATTTCGGTGATGTGGCCCCACTGGTGTGAGGACACTCCTGCCTGGTTTCCATTCCCTTGGTGATGTGGGCCCTCTGGTGAGAGTCTGATCCTCTTTGGGTTCCTCACACTTTTGTGTGGTTGGCCCTCTGCTCTGAGGTCACTCCTGCCTGGCTGGCACACACCGCATTGGCGACGTCAGCCCTCTGGTAGCAGTTGGAGCTTGCTGGGAGCCTCCTCTCCTCAGTGATGAGGGCCCTCTGGCGTCTGGCCCTAACTGCTGGGCTCCCCACATTTTCTGATGTGTGCCCACTGGTGCGATGACACTCCTGCTTGGTTCCCTCCCCCATGGGGATGTGGGCCTTGTGCTCTGAGGTCACAACGGCTGGGTTGCTTACAGTATCACGATGAGGGCCCTCTGTTGTGAGTTCATCACTGCCTGGATCCCATAGCCTCGGTGATCTGGGCCGCCTGCTGGGATGTTCCAATGGCTGGATTCCTCACCTTTTTTATACAATGGGCCATGTGTTGGGAGGTTAATCCTGCCTGCCTCGCTCCGAGACCCATGGTGATGTGGGTCCTCTGGTTTGAGGCCACATGTGCTGGGTACCTCAACTTTCGATGATGTGGTCCCACGGGTGTGAGGACACTCCTGCCTGGTTCCCAGCCCCTTGCTGTTGTGGGCACTCTGGTGAGGGTCTGATCCTTCCTGGGTTCCTTACCCTTCTGTGAGGTGGGCCCTCTGATGTGAGGTCACTCCTGCATGGCTGGCTCACGTCGCCTTGGCGACGTGGGTCTTCTGTTGGGCACTGAAGCATACTGGGAGCCTCCTACCCTCTTTAATGAGGGCCCTGGAAAAAACGCATATGCCCTTTTTGACCAAGTGCATCATTGTCGACATTTTGCCTCTTTTCCTATGCTTTAAGTGCAATTCCAGTCTACCCCCTGAAATCGTTTTCCTGAAATTCTGCCCCGCTTTCAAGTCCTCTTCGAAGACTTACTTCAATACATTTTTGGACGATAGCTGTCATTCATAACTCTGCAGGTTTGTGAATTACAGTGCCCCTGAGTTCCTTTCTTCAACTCGCTTTCTTGTGAGCTGGCCGCAAAACCGCAGGATTGCTTCAGGCCCTAATCTTGTTCCTGCAGGGCACGCTGAGCCTTTGGTTAATTCCTCTTCCTGGTGGGAAATGAGCGTTCCATTTGCCCGTGCAGACACCTATAGCTAGTCTCTCATTGGTTCTCCCTATTCCTGTACATCTTGCGCAGAAATTGCAAACTGTGCCAAACAGGAGGTTAAAGGCACTGACTTTCCAAGTGGGGAGACTGTTAGTAAAGCGTCTGGAATGGTGCACTCGAGTACCAGGGGACAAAACGTGAGATGCATATGAAAACGTTTCCCAATCACACGGTGGACCATACTCTGTGTTTCCCATGCATGTTTTAGCTGAAGGAAGAATCCCTTAAACCTGGAGAGTTGGGACCCATGGAATGGGTACCATGCAGTATGACTTCAAAGGGTCTGCGTTTGCTCACCGAACCTCACCAATGCTATCAGCCCGAAGTGTGCAGCCTTATGTCTCACCCAGCTCTGGGTGTAGATGTGGTAAATCCAGGTTGCATCACAAGCCCTGAATGAATTATTTAAGAATTGCTCTCTATTTCACTGTCATTGTGTTTTTTTTTTTGTTAAACATCTTTATTGGGGTATAATTGCTTTACAATGGTGTGTTAGTTTCTGCTTTATAACAAAGTGAATCAGTTATACATATACATATGTTCCCATATGTCTTCCCTCTTGCGTCTCCCTCCCTCCCACTCTCCCTATCCCACCCCTCCAGGCTGTCACAAAGCACCAAGCTAATATCCCTGTGCCTTGCGGCTGCTTCCCACTAGCTATCTACCTTACTACGTTTGTTAGTGTGTATATGTCCATGACTCTCTCTCGCCCTGTCAAAGCTCACCCCTCCCCCTCCCCATATCCTCAAGTCCGTTCTCCAGTAGGTTTGCGTCTTTATTCCTGTCTTACCCCTAGGTTCTTCATGACATTTTTTTCCCCTTAAATTCCATATATATGTGTTAGCATACGGTATTTGTCTTTTTCTTTCTGACTTACTTCACTCTGTATGACAGACTCTAGGTCTATCCATCTCATTACAAATAGCTCAATTTCATTTCCTTTTAAGGCTGAGTAATATTCCATTGTATATATGTGCAACATTTTCTTTATCCATTCATCCGATGATGGGCGCTTAGGTTGTTTCCATCTCCGGGCTATTGTAAATAGAGCTGCAATGAACATTTTGGTACATGACTCTTTTTGAATTTTGGTTTTCCCAGGGTATATGCCCAGTAGTGGGATTGCTGGGTCATATGGTAATTCTATTTGTAGTTTTTTAAGGAACCTCCATACTGTTCTCCATAGTGGCTGAACCAATTCACATTCCCACCAGCAGTGCAAGAGTGTTCCCTTTTCTCCACACCCTCTCCAGCATTTATTGTTTCTAGATTTTTTGATGATGGCCATTCTGACTGGTGTGAGATGATATCTCATTGTAGTTTTGATTTGCATTTCTCTAATGATTAATGATGTTGAGCATTCTTTCATGTGTTTGTTGCCATTCTGTATATCTTCTTTGGAGAAATGTCTATTTAGGTCTTCTGCCCATTTTTGGATTGGGTTGTTTGTTTTTTTGTTATTGAGCTGCATGAGCTGCTTGTCAATTTTGGAGATTAATCCTTTGTCATTTGCTTCATTTGCATGTCATTGTGTTTTGTTTGTGAAATTTATTTTGTTAATGGGATTTATCGGATTTTCACTGCTGCGTTTAGGCCACTGTACACACGCTTGACTTCCTTATGGAGACATATAAATCCATGGGTGTTAAGATTCTTACTTGTCAGGTATATTCCCAGGCGTTGAATATGGGGTGTTGAGTCCATTTCGTTGAGCAACAGTAGGTCTTGTCTATTATATATTTGGCTTATGGAACGGTATCTGTGCTAATTTCAATCTCTGGTTTTATGCAGCACACCAACTCACCTTTCCCCATAAGCAAGCATAAGTTGGTTTTCTAAATTTGAGACCCTGTTCTGTTTTGTAATTCAGTTCATGTGTAGGCAAGTTTATGTTCCGTGTATTAGTGATATCTTATGATGTTTCTTTTTCTGTGTGACTTATTTCTCGTAGAATTCTCGTACCTGAATCCACTCATTATGCCACTACGGGCCTGATGATGTAGATCTCATTGCTGAGTGATATTCCATTGTACATACGTACCAGAACTTCTTAATCCATTTTTTGCTTTCTTGGATATTTAACTTGTACCGTAGACGAGGTTCTTGTAAACAGAGCCGTCCCAAACTTTGGGGTGCCTGTGTGTTTTTGATTTTAATTTCCCTAAGCTATAGGACCATAAGTGGAAGTGCCATAGGCTGTGTTGCTTTGTTTCCTTCGTGATTCAGGAAACACCATACTTTTCTCCAGAGTGGCTGTTGGCAATTTAAATCCCGCCCATCAGCATAACAAGGCTCCCTCTTCTCCATGACCTGTCCTGCCTTTCTGGATTTTACACTTTTTTCAGATGGCCCTTTTGACCGGGGTGCAGCGAGACTTCATTGTAGTGCAGATTTCCTTTACACGCTTGCTTGGTTGACGAAAAAGGGCGTATGCTTTTTTTCCTGAATATATTCAGGAAAAAACGCATACGCCCTTTTTGGCCAAGTGCATCATTGTGGACATTCTGCCTCTTTTCCTATGCTTTAAGTGCAATTCCAGTCTACCCCCTGAAATCGTTTTCCTGAAATTCTGCCCCGCTTTCAAGTCCTCTTCGAAGACTTACTTCAATACATTTTTGGACGATAGCTGTCATTCATAACTCTGCAGGTTTGTGAATTACAGTGCCCCTGAGCTCCTTTCTTCAACTCGCTTTCTTGTGAGCTGGCCGCAAAACCGCAGGATTGCTTCAGGCCCTAAACTGGTTCCGGCAGGCACGCTGAGCCTTTGGTTAATTCCTCTTCCTGGTGGGAAATGAGCGTTCCATTTGCCCGTGCAGACACCTACAGCTAGTCTCTCATTGGTTCTCCCTATTCCTGTTCATCTTGCGCAGAAATTGCAAACTGTGCCAAACAGGAGGTTAAAGGCACTGACTCTCCAAGTGGGGAGAGTGTTAGTAAAGCGTCTGGAGTGGTGAACCCGAGTACCAGGGGACGAAACCTGAGATGCATTTGAAAACGTTTCCCAATCACACGGTGGACCATACTCTGGGTTTCCCATGCATGTTTTAGCTGAAGGAAGAATCCGTTAAACCTGGAGAGTTGGGACCCATGGAATGGCTACCATGCAGTATGACTTCAAAGGGTCTGCGTTTGCTCAACGAACCTCACCATTGCTATCAGCCCAAAGTGTCCTGCCTTATGTCTCAACCAGCTTTGGGTGCAGAGGTGGTAAATCCAGGTTTCATCACAAGCCCTGTATGAATTATTTAAGAATTGCTCTCTATTTCACTGTCATTGTGTTTTGTTTTTAAAATTTATTTTGATAATGGGATTTATCGGATTTTCACTGCTGCGTTTAGGCCGCTGTACACACGCTTGATTTCCTTATGGAGACTTATAAATCCATGGGTCTTAAGATTCTTACTTGTCAGGTATATTCCCAAGCGTTGAATATGGGGTGTTGAGTCCATTTCGTTGAGCAAGGAGTAGGTCTTGTCTATTATATATTTGGCTTATGGAAGGATATCTGTGCTAATTTCAATCTCTGGTTTTATGCAGCACCCCAACTCACCTTTCCCCATAAGCAAGCATAAGTTGGTTTTCTAAATTTGAGACCCTGTTCTGTTTTGTAATTCAGTTGATGTGTAGCCAAGTTTACGTTCCGTGTATTAGTGATATCTTATGATGTTTCTTTTTCTGTGTGACTTATTTCTCGTAGAATCGTCGTCCCTGAATCCACTCTTTATGCCGCTATGTGCCTGATGACCTAGATTTCATTGCTGAGTGATATTCCATTTTACGTACGTACCACACGTTCTTTATCCATTTTTTGCTTTGTCGGATATTTAACTTGTACCGTAGACAAGGTTCTTGTAAACAGAGCCGTTCCAAACTTTGGTGTGGCTGTGTGTTTTTGATTTTAATTTCCCTAAGCTATAGGACCCTAAGTGGAAGTGCCATAGGCTGTGTTGCTTTGTTTCCTACGTGTTTCAGGAAACACCATACACTTCTCCAGAGTGGCTGTGGGCAATTTACATCCCGCCCATCAGCATAACAAGGCTCCCTGTTCTCCATGACCTATCCTGCCTTTCTGGATTTTACACATTTTTCAGATGGCCCTTTTGACCGGGGTGCAGCGAGACTTCATTGTAGTGCAGATTTCCTTTACACGCTTGCTTGGTTGACGAAAAAGGGCGTATGCTTTTTTTCCTGAATATATTCAGGAAAAAACGCATACGCCCTTTTTGGCCAAGTGCATCATTGTGGACATTCTGCCTCTTTTCCTATGTTTTAAGTGCAATTCCAGTCTACCCCCTGAAATCGTTTTCCTGAAATTCTGCCCCGCTTTCAAGTCCTCTTCGAAGACTTACTTCAATACATTTTTGGACGATAGCTGTCATTCATAACTCTGCAGGTTTGTGAATTACAGTGCCCCTGAGCTCCTTTCTTCAACTCGCTTTCTTGTGAGCTGGCCGCAAAACCGCAGGATTGCTTCAGGCCCTAAACTGGTTCCGGCAGGCATGCTGAGCCTTTGGTTAATTCCTCTTCCTGGTGGGAAATGAGCGTTCCATTTGCCCGTGCAGACACCTACAGCTAGTCTCTCATTGGTTCTCCCTATTCCTGTTCATCTTGCGCAGAAATTGCAAACAGTGCCAAACAGGAGGTTAAAGGCACTGACTCTCCAAGTGGGGAGAGTGTTAGTAAAGCTTCTGGAACGGTTAACACGAGTACCAGGGAACGAAACCTGAGATGCATTTGAAAACGTTTCCCAATCACACGGTGGACCATACTCTGCCTTTCCCATGCATGTTTTAGCTGAAGGAAGAATCCCTTAAACCTGGAGAGTTGGGACCCATGGAATGGGTACCATGCAGTATGACTTCAAAGGGTCTGCGTTTGCTCACCGAACCTCACCAATGCTATCAGCCTGAAGTGTCCAGCCTTATGTCTCACCGAGCTCTGGGGGTAGATGTGGTAAATCCAGGTTGCATCACAAGGCCTGAATGAATTATTTAAGAATTGCTCTCTATTTCACTGTCATTGTGTTTTGTTTGTGAAATTTATTTTGATAATGGGATTTATCGGATTTTCACTGCTGTGTTTAGGCCGCTGTACACATGCTTGATTTCCTTATGGAGACATATAAATCCATGGGTCTTAAGATTCTTACTTGTCACTTATATTCCCAGGCGTTGAATATGGGGTGTTGAGTCCATTTCGTTGAGCAAGGAGTAAGTCTTGTCTATTATATATTAGGCTTATTGAATGGTATCTGTGCTAATTTCAATCTCTGGTTTTATGCAGCACCCCAACACACCTTTCCCCATCAACAAGCATAAGTTGGTTTTCTAAATTTGAGACCCTGTTCTGTTTTGTAATTCAGTTCATGTGTAGCCAAGTTTACGTTCCGTGTATTAGTGATATCTTATGTTTCTTTTTCTGTGTTACTTATTTCTCGTAGAATCGTCATACCTGAATCCACTCATTATGGCGCTATGGGCCTGATGACGTAGAATTCATTGCTGAGTGATATTCCATTGTACGTACGTACCACAACTTCTTTATCCATTTTTTGCTTTCTCGGATATTTAACTTCTACCATAGACGAGGTTCTTGTTAACAGAGCCGTCCCAAACTTTGGGTTGGCTGTTTGTTTTTTATTTTAATTTCCCTAAGCTATAGGACCATAAGTGGAAGTGCCGTAGGCTGTGTTGCTTTGTTTCCTACGTGTTTCAGGAAACACCATACACTTCTCCAGATTGGCTGTTGGCAATTTTCATCCCGCCCATCAGCATAACAAGGCTTCCTGTTCTCCATGACCTGTCCTACCTTTCTGGATTTTACACTTTTTTCAGATGGCCCTTTTGACCGTGGGGCAGTGAGACTTCATTGTAGTGCAGATTTCCTTTACACGCTTGCTTGGTTAGCCAAAAGGTGCGTATGCGTTTTTTCATGAATATATTCAGGAAAAAACCCATACGCCCTTTTTAGCCAAGTGCAACATTGTCGACATTCTGCCTCTTTCCCTATGCTTTAAATGCAATTCCAGTCTACCCCCTGAAATCGTTTTCCTGAAATTCTGCCCCGCTTTCAAGTCCACTTCGAAGACTTATTTCAATATATTTTTGGACGATAGCTGTCATTCATAACTCTGCAGGTTTGTGAATTACAGTGCCCCTGAGCTCCATTCTTCAACTCGCTTTCTTGTGAGCTGGCCGCAAAATCGCAGGATTGCTTCAGGCCCTAATCTCTTTCCGGCAGGGCACGCTGAGCCTTTGGTTAATCCCTCTTCCTGGTGGGAAATGAGCGTTCCATTTGCCCGTGCAGACACCTACAGCTAGTGTCTCATTGGTTCTCCCTATTCCTGTTCATCTTGCGCAGAAATTGCAAACTGTGCCAAACAGGACGTTAAAGGCACTGACTCTCCAAGTGGGGAGAGTGTTAGTAAAGCGTCTGGAGCGGTGAACCCGAGTACCAGGGGACGAAACCTGAGATGCATTTGAAAACGTTTCCCAATCACACGGTGGACCATACTCTGGGTTTCCCATGCATGTTTTAGCTGAAGGAAGAATCCCTTAAACCTGGAGAGTTGGGACCCATGGAATGGGTACCATGCAGTATGGCTTCAAAGGGTCTGCGTTTGCTCACCGAACCTCACCAATGCTATCAGCCCGAAGTGTCCAGCCTTATGTCTCACCCAGCTCTGGGTGTAGATGTGGTAAATCCAGGTTGCATCACAAGCCCTGAATGAATTATTTAAGAATTGCTCTCTATTTCACTGTCATTGTGTTTTGTTTGTGAAATTTATTTTGTTAATGGGATTTATCGGATTTTCACTGCTGCGTTTAGGCCACTGTACACACGCTTGACTTCCTTATGGAGACATATAAATCCATGGGTCTTAAGATTCTTACTTGTCAGGTATATTCCCAGGCGTTGAATATGGGGTGTTGAGTCCATTTCGTTGAGCAACAGTAGGTCTTGTCTATTATATATTTGGCTTATGGAACGGTATCTGTGCTAATTTCAATCTCTGGTTTTATGCAGCACCCCAACTTACCTTTCCCCATAAGCAAGCATAAGTTGGTTTTCGAAATTTGAGACCCTGTTCTGTTTTGTATTTCAGTTCATGTGTAGCCAAGTTTATGTTCCGTGTATTAGTGATATCTTATGATGTTTCTTTTTCTGTGTGACTTATTTCTCGTAGAATCGTCGTACCTGAATCCACTCATTATGCCGCTATGGGCCTGATGACGTAGATCTCATTGTTGAGTGATATTCCATTGTACGTACGTACCACAACTTCTTTATCCATTTTTTGCTTTCTCGGATATATAACTTGTACCGTAGACGAGGTTCTTGTAAACAGAGCCGTCCCAAACTTTGGGGTGCCTGTGTGTTTTTGATTTTAATTTCCCTAAGCTATAGGACCCTAAGTGGAAGTGCCATAGGCTGTGTTGCTTTGTTTCCTATGTGTTTCAGGAAACACCATACACTTCTCCAGAGTGGCTGTTGGCAATTTACATCCCGCCCATCAGCATAACAAGGCTCCCTCTTCTCCATGACCTGTCCTGCCTTTCTGGATTTTACACTTTTTTCAGATGGCCCTTTTGACCGGGGGGCAGTGAGACTTCAATGTAGTGCAGATTTCTTTACACGCTTGCTTGGTTGGCCAAAAAGGGCGTATGCGTTTTTTCCTGAATATATTCAGGAAAAAACGCATACGCCCTTTTTGGCCAAGTGCATCATTGTGGACATTCTGCCTCTTTTCCTATGCTTTAAGTGCAATTCCAGTCTACCTCCTGAAATCGTTTTCCTGAAATTCTGCCCCGCTTTCAAGTCCTCTTCGAAAACTTACTTCAATACATTTTTGTACGATAGCTGTCATTCATAACTCTGCAATATTGTGAATTACAGTGCCCCTGAGCTCCTTTCTTCAACTCGCTTTCTTGTGAGCTGGCCGCAAAACCGCAGGATTGCTTCAGGCCCTAATCTGGTTCCGGCAGGGCACGCTGAGCCTTTGGTTAATTCCTCTTCCTGGTGGGAAATGAGCGTTCCATTTGCCCGTGCAGACACCTACAGCTAGTCTCTCATTGGTTCTCCCTATTCCTGTTCATCTTGCGCAGAAATTGCAAACTGTGCCAAACAGGAGGTTAAAGGCACTGACTTTCCAAGTGGGGAGAGTTTTAGTAAAGTGTCTGGAATGGTGCACCCGAGTACCAGGGAAGAAACCTGAGATGCATTTGAAAACGTTTCCCAATCACACGGTGGAACATACTCCAGGTTTCCCATGAATGTTTTAGCTGAAGGAAGAATCCCTTAAACCTGGAGAGTTGGGACCCATGGAATGGGTACCATGCAGTATGACTTCAAAGGGTCTGCGTTTGCTCACCAAACCTCACCAATGCTATCAGCCCAAAGTGTCCAGCCTTATGTCTCAACCAGCTCTGGGTGTAGATGTGGTAAATCCAGGTTGCATCACAAGCCCTGAATGAATTATTTAAGAATTGCTCTCTATTTCACTGTCATTGTGTGTTTTTTTTTAAACATCTTTATTGGGGTATAATTGCTTTACAATGGTGTGTTAGTTTCTGCTTTATAACAAAGTGAATCAGTTATACATATACATATGTTCCCATATGTCTTCCCTCTTGCGTCTCCCTCCCTCCCACTCTCCCTATCCCACCCCTCCAGGCTGTCACAAAGCACCAAGCTAATATCCCTGTGCCTTGCGGCTGCTTCCCACTAGCTATCTACCTTACTACGTTTGTTAGTGTGTATATGTCCATGACTCTCTCTCGCCCTGTCAAAGCTCACCCCTCCCCCTCCCCATATCCTCAAGTCCGTTCTCCAGTAGGTCTGCGTCTTTATTCCTGTCTTACCCCTAGGTTCTTCATGACATTTTTTTTCCCCTTAAATTCCATATATATGTGTTAGCATACGGTATTTGTCTTTTTCTTTCTGACTTACTTCACTCTGTATGACAGACTCTAGGTCTATCCATCTCATTACAAATAGCTCAATTTCATTTCTTTTTAAGGCTGAGTAATATTCCATTGTATATATGTGCCACATTTTCTTTATCCATTCATCCGATGATGGGCGCTTAGGTTGTTTCCATCTCCGGGCTATTGTAAATAGAGCTGCAATGAACATTTTGGTACATGACTCTTTTTGAATTTTGGTTTTCCCAGGGTATATGCCCAGTAGTGGGATTGCTGGGTCATATGGTAATTCTATTTGTAGTTTTTTAAGGAAACTCCATACTGTTCTCCATAGTGGCTGAACCAATTCACATTCCCACCAGCAGTGCAAGAGTGTTCCCTTTTCTCCACACCCTCTCCAGCATTTATTGTTTCTAGATTTTTTGATGATGGCCATTCTGACTGGTGTGAGATGATATCTCATTGTAGTTTTGATTTGCATTTCTCTAATGATTAATGATGTTGAGCATTCTTTCATGTGTTTGTTGCCATTCTGTATATCTTCTTTGGAGAAATGTCTATTTAGGTCTTCTGCCCATTTTTGGATTGGGTTGTTTGTTTTTTTGTTATTGAGCTGCATGAGCTGCTTGTAAATTTTGGAGATTAATCCTTTGTCATTTGCTTCATTTGCATGTCATTGTGTTTTGTTTGTGAAATTTATTTTGTTAATGGGATTTATCGGATTTTCACTGCTGCGTTTAGGCCACTGTACACACGCTTGACTTCCTTATTTAGACATATAAATCCATGGGTCTTAAGATTCTTACTTGTCAGGTATATTCCCAGGCATTGAATATGGGGTGTTGATTCCATTTCGTTGAGCAAGGAGTAGGTCTTGTCTATTATATATTTGGCTTATGGAACGGTATCTGTGCTAATTTCAATCTCTGGTTTGATGCAGCATCCCAACTCACCTTTCCCCATAAGCAAGCATAAGTTGGTTTTCTAAATTTGAGACCCTGTTCTGTTTTGTAATTCAGTTCATGTGTAGCCAAGTTTACGTTCCGTGTATTTGTGATATCTTATGATGTTTCTTTTTCTGTATGTCTTATTTCTCGTAGAATCGTCGTACCTGAATCCACTCATTATGCCGCTACGGGCCTGATGACGTAGATCTCATTGCTGAGTGATATTCCATTGTACGTACGTACCACAACGTCTTTATCCATTTTTTGCTTTCTCGGATATTTAACTTGTACCGTAGACGAGGTTCTTGTAAACAGAGCCGGCCCAAACTTTGGGTTGGCTCTCTGTTTTTGATTTTAATTTCCCTAAGCTATAGGACCCTTAGTGGAAGTGCCATAGGCTGTGTTGCGTTCTTTCCTATGTGTTTCAAGAAACAGCATACACATCTACAGAGTGGCTGTTGGCAATTTACATCCCGCCCATCAGCATAACAAGGCTCTCTGTTCCCATGACATGTCCTGCCTTTCTGGATTTTACACTTTTTTCAGATGGCCCTTTTGACCGGGGGGCAGTGAGACTTCATTGTAGTGCAGATTTCCTTTACACGCTTGCTTGGTTGGCCAAAAAGGGCGTATGCGTTTTTTCCTGAATATATTCAGGAAAAAAGGCATACGCCCTTTTTGGCCAAGTGCATCATTGTGGACATTCTGCCTCTTTTCCTATGCTTTAAGTGCAATTCCAGTCTACCCCCTGAAATCGTTTTCCTGAAATTCTGCCCCGCATTAAAGTCCTCTTCGAAGACTTACTTCAATACATTTTTGGACGATAGCTGTCATTCATAACTCTGCAGGTTTGTGAATTACAGTGTACCTGAGCTCCTTTCTTCAACTCGCTTTCTTGTGAGCTGGCCGCAAAACCGCAGGAGTGTTTCAGGCCCTAATCTGGATCCGGCAGGGCATGCTGAGCCTTCGGTTAATTCCTCTTCCTGGTGGGAAATGAGCGTTCCATTTGCCCGTGCAGACACCTACAGCTAGTCTCTCATTGGTTGTCCCTATTCCTGTTCATCTTGCGCAGAAATTGCAAACTGTGCCAAACAGAAGTTTAAAGGCACTGACTTTCCACGTGGGGAGAGTTTTAGTAAAGTGTCTGGAACGGTGCACCCGAGTACCAGGGGATGAAACCTGAGATGCATTTGAAAACGTTTCCCAATCACACGGTGGAACATACTCCGGGTTTCCCATGCATGTTTTAGCTGAAGGAAGAATCCCTTAAACCTGGAGAGTTGGGACCCATGGAATGGATACCATGCAGTATGACTTCAAAGGGTCTGCGTTTGTTCACCAAACATCACCAATGCTATCAGCCCGAAGTGTTCAGCCTTATATCTCAACCAGCTCTGGGTGTAGATGTGGTAAATCCAGGTTGCATCACAAGCCCTGAATGAATTATTTAAGAATTGCTCTCTATTTCACTGTCATTGTGTTTTGTTTTTGAAATTTATTTTGTTAATGGGATTTATCGGATTTTCACTGCTGCGTTTAGGCCACTGTACACACGCTTGACTTCCTTATTTAGACATATAAATCCATGGGTCTTAAGATTCTTACTTGTCAGGTATATTCCCAGGCGTTGAATATGGGGTGTTGATTCCATGTCGTTGAGCAAGGAGTAGGTCTTGTCTCTTATATATTTGGCTTATGGAACGGTATCTGTGCTAATTTCAATCTCTGGTTTGATGCAGCATCCCAACTCACCTTTCCCCATAAGCAAGCATAAGTTGGTTTTCTAAATTTGAGACCCTGTTCTGTTTTGTAATTCAGTTCATGTGTAGCCAAGTTTACGTTCCGTGTATTAGTGATATCTTATGATGTTTCTTTTTCTGTATGACTTATTTCTCGTAGAATCGTCGTACCTGAATCCACTCATTATGCCGCTACGGGCCTGATGACGTAGATCTCATTGCTGAGTGATATTCCATTGTACGTACGTACCACAACTTCTTTATCCATTTTTTGCTTTGTCCGATATTTAACTTGTACCGTAGACGAGGTTCTTGTAAACAGAGCCGTCCCAAACTTTGGGGTGGCTGTGTGTTTTTGATTTTAATTTCCCTAAGCTATAGGACCCTAAGTGGAAGTGTCATAGGCTGTGTTGCTTTGTTTCCTACGTGTTTCAGGAAACACCATACACTTCTCCAGAGTGGCTGTTGGCAATTTACATCCCGCCCATCAGCATAACAAGGCTCCCTGTTCTCCATGACCTGTTCTGCCTTTCTGGATTTTACACTTTTTTCAGATGGCCCTTTTGACCGGGGGGCAGTGAGACTTCATTGTAGTGCAGATTTCCTTTACACGCTTGCTTGGTTTTCCAAAAGGTGCGTATGCGTTTTTTCCTGAATATATTCAGGAAAAAACGCATACGCCCTTTTTGGCCAAGTGCATCATTGTGGACATTCTGCCTCTTTTCCTATGCTTTAAGTGCAATTCCAGTCTACCTCCTGAAATCGTTTTCCTGAAATTCTTCCCCGCTTTCAAGTCCTCTTCGAAAACTTACTTCAATACATTTTTGGACGATAGCTGTCATTCATAACTCTGCAGGATTGTGAATTACAGTGCCCCTGAGCTCCTTTCTTCAACTCGCTTTCTTGTGAGCTGGCCGCAAAACCGCAGGATTGCTTCAGGCCCTAATCTAGTTCCGGCAGGGCACGCTGAGCCTTTGGTTAATTCCTCTTCCTGGTGGGAAATGAGCGTTCCATTTGCCCGTGCAGTCACCAACAGCTAGTCTCTCATTGGTTCTCCCTATTCCTGTTAATCTTGCCCAGAAATTGCAAACTGTGCCAAACAGGAGGTTAAAGGCACTGACTTTCCAAGTGGGGAGAGTGTTAGTAAAGTGTCTGGAACGGTGCACCCGAGTACCATAGGACGTAACCTGAGATCCATTTGAAAACGTTTCCCAATCACACGGTGGACCATACTCTGGGTTTCCCATGCATGTATTAGATAAAGGAAGAATCCCTTAAACCTGGAGAGTTGCGACCCATGGAATGGGTACCGTTCAGTATGACTTCAAAGGGTCTGCGTTTGCTCACCAAACCTCACCAATGCTATCAGCCCAAAGTGTCCAGCCTTATGTCTCAACCAGCTCTGGGTGTAGATGTGGTAAATCCAGGTTGCATCACAAGCCCTGAATGAATTATTTAAGAATTGCTCTCTATTTCACTGTCATTGTGTTTTGTTTGTGAAATTTATTTTGTTAATGGGATTTATCGGATTTTCACTGCTGCGTTTAGGCCGCTGTACACACGCTTGATTTCCTTATGGAGACATATAAATCCATGGGTCTTAAGATTCTTACTTGTCAGGTATATTCCCAGGCGTTGAATATGTGGTGTTGAGTCCATTTCGTTGAGCAAGGAGTAGGTCTTGTCTATTATATATTTGGCTTATGGAACTGTATCTGTGCTAATTTCAATCTCTGGTTTGATGCAGCACCCCAACTCACCTTTCCCCATAAGCAAGCATAAGTTGGCTTTCTAAATTTGAGACCCTGTTCTGTTTTGTAATTCAGTTCATGTGTAGCCAAGTTTACGTTCCGTGTATTAGTGATATCATATGATGTTTCTATTTCTGTGTGACTTATTTCTCGTAGACTCGTCGTACGTGAATCCACTCATTATGCCGCTACGGGCCTGATGACGTAGATCTTATTGCTGAGTGATATTCAATTGTACGTGCGTACCACAACTTCTTTATCCATTTTCTGCTTTGTCGGATATTTAACTTGTACCGTAGACGAGGTTCTTGTAAACAGAGCCGTCCCAAACTTTAGGGTGGCTGTGTGTTTTTGATTTTAATTTCCCTAAGCTATAGGACCATACGTGGAAGTGCCATAGGCTGTGTTGCTTTGTTTCCTACGTGTTTCAGGAAACACCATACACTTCTCCAGAGTGGCTGTTGGCAATTTACATCCCGCCCATCAGCATAACAAGGCTCCCTGTTCTCCATGACCTGTCCTGCCTTTCTGGATTTTACACTTGTTTCAGCTGGCCCTTTTGACCGGGGGGCAGTGAGACTTCATTGTAGTGCAGATTTCTTTACACGCATGCTTGGTTGGCCAAAAAGGGCGTATGCGTTTTTTCCTGAATATATTCAGGAAAAAACGCATACGCCCTTTTTGGCCAAGTGCATCATTGTGGACATTCTGCCTCTTTTCCTATGCTTTAAGTGTAATTCCAGTCTACCCCCTGAAATCGTTTTCCTGAAATTCTGCCCCACTTTCAGTCCTCTTCGAAAACTTACTTCAATACATTTTTGGACCATAGCTGTCATTCATAACTCTGCAGGTTTGTGAATTACAGTGCCCCTGAGCTCCTTTCTTCAACTTGCTTTCTTGTGAGCTGGCCGCAAAACCGCAGGATTGCTTCAGGCCCTAATCTTTTTCTGGCAGGGCACGCTGAGCCTTTGGTTAATTCCTCTTCCTGGTGGGAAATGAGTGTTCCATTTGCCCGTGCAGACACCTACAACTAGTCTCTCATTGCTTCTCCCTATTCCTGTTAATCTTGCGCAGAAATTGCAAACTGTGCCAAACAGGAGGTTAAAGGCACTGACTCTCCAAGTGGGGAGAGTGTTAGTAAAGCGTCTGGAACGGTGAACCCGAGTACCAGGGGACGAAACCTGAGATGCATTTGAAAACGTTTCCCAATCACATGGTGGACCATACTCTGTGTTTCCCACGCATGTTTTAGCTGAAGGAAGAATCCCTTAAACCTGGAGAGTTGGGACCCATGGAATGGGTACCATGCAGTATGACTTCAAAGGATCTGCGTTTGCTCAACCAACCTCACCAATGCTATCAGCCCGAAGTGTCCAGCATTATGTCTCACCCAGCTCTGGGTGTAGATGTGGTAAATCCAGGTTGCATCACAAGCCCTGAATGATTTATTTAAGAATTGCTCTCTATTTCACTGTCATTGTGTTGTGTTTGTGAAATTTATTTTGATAATGGGATTTATCGGATTTTCACTGCTGCGGTTAGGCCCCTGTACACACGCTTGACTTTCTTATGGAGACATATAAATCCATGGGTCTTAAGATTCTTACTTGTCAGGTAAATTCCCAGGCGTTGAATATGGGGTGTTGAGTCCATTTCGTTGAGCAAGGAGTAGGTCTTGTCTATTATATATTTGGTTTATGGAACGGTATCTGTGCTAATTTCAATCTCTGGTTTGATGCAGCACCCCAACTCACATTTCCCCATAAGCAAGCATAAGTTGGTTTTCTAAATTCGAGTCCCTCTTCTGTTTTGTAATTCAGTTCATGTGTAGCTAAGTTTACGTTCCGTGTATTAGTGATATCTTATGATGTTTCTTTTTCTGTGTGACTTATTTCTCGTAGAATCGTCGTACCTGAATCCACTCATTATGCCGCTACGGGACTCATGACGTAGATTTCATTGCTGAGTGATATTCCATTGTACGTGCGTACCACAACTTCTTTATCCATTTTTTGCTTTCTCTGATATTTAACTTGTACCGTAGACGAGGTTCTTGTAAACAGAGCCGTCCCAAACTTTGGGGTGGCTGTGTGTTTTTGATTTTAATTTCCCTAAGCTATAGGACCCTAAGTGGAAGTGCCATAGGCTGTGTTGCTTTGTTTCCTATGTGTTTCAGGAAACACCATACACTTCTCCAGAGTGGCTGTTGGCAATTTACATCCCGCCCATCAGCATAACAAGGCTCCCTGTTCTCCAAGACCTGTCCTGCCTTTCTGGATTTTACACTTTTTTCAGATGTCCCTTTTGACCAGGGGGCAGTGAGACTTCATTGTAGTGCAGATTTCATTTACACGCTTGCTTGGTTGGCCAAAAATGGTGTATGCGTTTTTTTCTGAATATATTTAGTAAAAAACGCATACGCCCTTTTTGGCCAAGTGCATCATTGTCGACATTCTGCCTCTTTTCCTATGCTTTAAGTGCAATTCCAGTCTTCCCCCTGAAACCGTTTTCCTGAAATTCTGCCCCGCTTTCAAGTCCTCTTCGAAGACTTACTTCAATACGTTTTTGGACGATAGCTGTCATTCATAACTCTGCAGGTTTGTGAATTACAGTGCCCCTGAGCTCCTTTCTTCAACTCGCTTTCTTGTGAGCTGGCCGCAAAACCGCAGGATTGCTTCAAGCCCTAATCTGGTTCCGGCAGGGCACGCTGAGCCTTTGGTTAATTCCTCTTCCTGGTGGGAAATGAGCGTTCCATTTGCCCGTGCAGACCCCTACAGCTAGTCTCTCATTGCTTCTCCCTATTCCTGTTCATCTTGCGCAGAAATTGAAAACTGTGCCAAACAGGAGGTTAAAGGCACTGTCTTTCCAAGTGGGGAGTGTTTTAGTAAAGTGTCTGGAACGGTGCACCCGAGTACCAGGGGACGAAACCTGAGATGCATTTGAAAACGTTTCCCAATCTCACGGTAGAACATACTCTGGGTTTCCCATTCATGTTTTAGCTGAAGGAAGAATCCCTTAAACCTGGAGAGTTGGGACCCATGGAATGGGTACCATGCAGTATGACTTCAAAGGGTCTGCGTTTGCTCACCAAACCTCACCAATGCTATCAGCCCAAAGTGTCCAGCCTTATGTCTCAACCAGCTCTGGGTGTAGATATGGTAAATCCAGGTTGCATCACAAGCCCTGAATGAATTATTTAAGAATTGCTCTATTTCACTGTCATTGTGTTTTGTTTGTGAAATTAATTTTGATAATGGGATTTATCGGATTTTCACTGCTGCGTTTAGGCCACTGTACACACGCTTGACTTCCTTATGGAGACATATAAATCCATGGGTCTTAACATTCTTACTTGTCAGGTATATTCCCAGGCATTGAATATGGGGTGTTGAGTCCATTTCGTTGAGCAACTGTAGGTCTTGTCTATTATATATTTGGCTTATGGAACGGTATCTGTGCTAATTTCAATCTCTGGTTTGATGCAGCACCCCAACTCACCTTTCCCCATAAGCAAGCATAAGTTGGTTTTTTAAATTTGAGACCCTGTTCTGTTTTGTAATTCAGTTCATGTGTAGCCAAGTTTACGTTCCTTGTATTAGTGATATCTTATGATGTTCCTTTTTCTGTCTGACTTATTTCTCGTAGAATCATCGTACCTGAATCCACTCATTATGCCGCTACGGGCCTGATGACGTAGATCTCATTGCTGAGTGATATTCCATTGTACGTACGTACCACAACTTCTTTATCCATTTTTTGCTTTCTCGGATATTTAACTTGTACCGTAGACGAGGTTCTTGTAAACAGAGCCGTCCCAAACTTTGGGGTGGCTGTGTGTTTTTGATTTTAATTTCCCTAAGCTATAGGACCGTAAGTGGAAGTGCCATAGGCTGTGTTGCTTTGTTTCCTACGAGTTTCAGTAAACACCATACACTTCTCCAGAGTGGCTGTTGGCAATTTACATCCCTCCCATCAGCATAACAAGATTCCCTGTTCTCCATGACCTGTCCTGCCTTTCTGGATTTTACACCTGTTTCAGATGGCCTTTTGGAACGGGGGGCAATGAGACTTCATTGTAGTGCAGATTTCCTTTACACGCTTGCTTGGTTGGCCAAAAAGGGCGTATGCGTTTTTTCCTGAATATATTCAGGAAAAAACGCATACGCCCTTTTTGGCCAAGTGCATCATTGTGGACATTCTGCCTCTTTTCCTATGCTTGAAGTGCAATTCCAGTCTACCCCCTGAAATCGTTTTCCTGAAATTCTGCCCCGCTTTCAAGTCCTCTTCGAAGACTTACTTCAATACATTTTTGGACGATAGCTGTCATTTATAACTCTGCAGTTTTGTGAATTACAGTGCCCCTGAGCTCCTTTCTTCAACTCGCTTTCTTGTGAGCCTGCCCCAAACCCACATGATTGCTTCAGGCCCTAATCTGGTTCTGGCACGGTATGCTGAGCCTTTGGTTAATTCCTCTTCCTGGTGGGAAATGAGCATTAAATTTGCTCGTGCAGACACCTACAGCTAGTCTCTGATTGGTTCTCCCTATTCCTGTTCACCTTGCGCAGAATTTCCAAACTGTGCCAAACAGGAGGTTAAAGGCAATGACTCTCCAAGTGGAGAGAGTGTTAGTAAAGTGTCTGGAATGGTGAACCCGTGTAAAAGGGGACAAAAACTGAGATGCATTTGAAAACGCTTCCCAGTCACACGGTGGACCTTACTTTGCGTTTCCCATGCACGTTTTAGCTGAAGGAAGAATCTCTTAAACCTGGAGATTTGGGACCCATGGAATGGGTACCATGCAGTATGACTTCAAAGGATCTGCATTTCTTCATCGTACCTCACCAGTGCTATCCGCCCGAAGTGTCCAACCTTATGTCTCACTCAGCTCTTGGTTCAGATGTGGTTAATCCAGGTTGCATCACAAGCTCTGAATGAATTATTTAAGAATAGCTCTCTATTTCACTGTCATTGTGTTTTGTTTTTGTAATTCATTTTGATAATTGGATTTATCGGATTTTCTCTGCTGCGTTCATAAATCTATACACACGCTTGATTCTCTTTCAGAGACATATAAATCCATGGCTTTGAAGATTCTTACTAGTCAGGTGTATTCCTAGGCGTTGAATATGGGGTGTTTAGTCCATTTCGTTGAGCAACTGGTAGGTCTTGACTATTACATATTTGGCTTATGGAAAGGTATCTGTGCTAATTTCTATCTCTGGTTTTATGCAGCACCCCAGCTCTCCTTTATCCTTAAGCAAGCATATGTTGGTTTTCTAAATTTGAGACCCCATTCTGTTTTGTAATTCAGTTCATTTGTAGCCACGTTTACATTCCATATATTAGTAATATCGTGTGTCTTTTTCTTTTTGAATTATGTGACTTCGAATGATCATACGTAACTCCTCTGTGGTTGTCAAAACTGGCCATATTTCATTGATTTCCAGGCTGAGTAATATTCCACTCTACATAAGTGCCACATCTCTATCCATTTTTTCCCTCCAGAGACTTATAAATTATATCCTAGTCGAGGATCTTTTAAACATAGAGGCGGTAAATATTGGGGTGCCTGTGTCCTCTCGATTTTTGTTTTTCCCAAGATATACGTCCATGAGTGCAAGTGCCCTGTGCTCTGTAGCTCATTTTTTAGGTGCTTTAGTAAACACAATACACTTCTCCAGAGTGACCGTTGGCAATATACATTTCCAGTATAAGCCTCAGAGGGCTCCCTTTTCTCCTTGCCCTGTCCTGCATTTCTGGTGTTTACACTTTATGAGGAAGGCTCTTCTGACTGATGCGAAGTGATATGTTTTGTAGTATTGATTTCCAGTGCCCACCTGTTTGGTTGGCTAAAAAAGTGTATGCCCTTTTCTTGAATACATACAGAAAAAGACGCATACACCCTTTTTGGCCAATTGCAATGTTGGCAATGTTCAGCCCCTTTTCTTGTGCTTAATGGCGAGTCCTTTCTACCTCTTCCAATCCCTTTCCTGCCATTCTCCGTTGCTTACAAGTCCTTTCCTCTGACTTTCCTCAAGACATTTTTCAGTGATAGATATTTTCAACTCTGCAGTTTCGTGAATTTTAGTGTCCCTGAGTTCCATTTTTCAACTTGTCTTTATGGGAACTGGCCACAAAGCAGCGGAATTTCCTCAAGCCCTATTCTGTTTCCATGGGCAACCCTAGCCTTTGGTCAATTCGTCTTCCTGATTGGAAATAAGAGTGACATGTGCCTGTCCGAACACCTAGGACTTGTCTCTCATTGTTCCTCCTCCTTCTGCTTCATCCTCTGGACAAATTCCAAACTGTCTGCAACAGGATGTTGACAGTGCTGACATCTCCAAGTGGGGAGACTGTTCGTAAAGACGCTGGAGGGGTGAACCCGAGCACCAGGAGATGAGGAGATGAGATGCCTTTTCCAAACTCTTCCCGATCAGACGGTATACCATCCTCTGGGTGTGACAGGCATGTTTTAGCTGTAGGAAGTGTCCCATTCATGTGAGGAGAACACCAGGGCTTTTACAAAATCAGTGTCTCTCCACAACCCAAACTGGGGAATTTTTTAAGCTACGGCTACACATATGTTCATTAAGGGCCTTGGGAAGTAGGCAGAGTCCAAACTTTAGATGATTGAAGTCTTCAGGGTCAGAAGCACTCACCACCGGCTTCCCTTACGTTCCATTTTAACTGTCATGAATAGATGATATCAATAAAAATATCTATTCTTTTTCAGATGATTTCCCCTTATAGGTTATTGTAAAATATTGAGTGTAGTTCCCGGGGCTATACAGTAGTTCCTTGTTGATGATCGATTTTATACATAGCAGTGTGTATGTGTTAATCCCAAACTGTTAATTTATCCCTCCTCCCACCTTTCCCCTTTGGTAATAATAAATTATAAGATTTTATACTTCTCAGAATTGGGGGAGCTGAAAGAGAGAGGTATCATTTTCAATGGAAAAGCATTTAAAACAAGATTGAAGCTTTAACCAAGATTATTAGATGTACATCCTTGGAAAGAAATCACTTCGTTTCTCTAATATTGACCTGACAAATAAGACAAACCTTTTCACTGAACTTGCTTCTAATAAAGTGATGGAAATATCAAATGGGAGTGTTAGAAACATCTTATTTTACCCGAGCCTTATACACTGTTCTATGTTAATTACAGTTTGGCTCAAACATCTGTTCATTGAAGTTACAATGTTCTCAATTTCTGTTACTGATCCTCCAGAGTGGACCCCAACAAGTGTCCCCCTGCCCAGTGTCATTGGAGCCAACAGATTGAGACTGAGTTTGGTTCAGAAGCAAAGGAAACTTTATATTTTGATCAGAGAATGGATAGGTGAGAGCATGTGCTACCCCGTGGGCTGTGGGCTGGGCTGCTGTGTAGAGATCCTGTCAGAGTCAGTGGGAGGGAGGGGGCGGAGCTCTCGAGGGCCCGGTTGGCTGCAGCTCAGGCTCTATATCGCAGAGTGTGCACTGTGTCCCAGGAGCTGAGGTGTCGACCCAGCCATTCCGCACTAGGAAGTCTGGTCTGAAGTGCCGGCTGTTGAACCTCTGTATGCGGGACCCTAGGAGCATGTGAAATTAGACAAAGCACAAAGGATAAAAAAGGTTAGACTTTATTTTATTGCCCAGATTCTATTTTTATCTCCCAGGGATTTTTAAGGGGCTTTGCCTGGGAAAAAGCCCTCTTCTGCCTTTTTTCCCCTTCCTCATTCTTAGAGTGCTGAGGGTGCAGACCCTTCTTCTGTAACTGCTGAGTGCTGAGTTAGGAGCCCTCATACCCGTGGGTGAGGGTCAGAACTTCTCCCCAGCAGCCTCCAGGTGACGTTGATTGTCCCCAGGCCTCCTACCTCCCCGTTCGTCCGCCTGAGCACCAGTATTGGAAGCGTTATAGATTCTAATGACCTTTAAGGGTCCAGGAAGGAGATGTGCAGTGACGCTGTGAGGTCCAGTTTCACCCCACCCTGCATTTTTTCGGCCACCTTAGGCTGACCGTTTCTGCCAGCCTAGATGCTCTGACCAGTAGTCTGCACTTTCTTCAATTAGACCCCTGAATTAACGTAAAAAGAGCACCAGGTGTCAGGACCCTGCCTGCTCAACTCCCAGACAGTCCAGGGTGAGTGGTGATGAAGGACCATGATGGCCACTGAGTCAACAGCCTTTTGAAGTAAACAGGAGAACAGCTGGTCTTATTGGCCACCATCATCACAGTGTCTGTAGGCTCTTCTATGGTGACAGCGTGATATACGTTTCCCCCGCCAAGATTATTAGGTCCGCTCTGGGTGCAGTAAGTCCTGCAAGCAGTAGTCTACTCTTTTGGGACACACTCTTGTTGTTTTATGAGAGAAACTCCAGGTCAAGTGATGGTCACATGAGTCGTCATGGTGCCCCTTTACCCCGGTTATCTCTCTGGAGGTTGGAGTTGGAGGGCCTCCTCACTCGAGGTCAGTGTGCCCACGGAGCAAACCCTGCAACTTCAGGGCATGGTTGGGGCCTAGGATCACCACGTGGGGTCCTTTTCCCTTAGGAGGGAGGTGGCCTTTTGTGCTGCTGATTTCCAGGTTTTCAGATACTGCCAGTATCTTGGCCAGATGTGGCGGTGGGCCAAGCCCATTGGTGACCGTAGTTTATCCTACCGGGATGGCATTCTTGCATTGTTCCATTTCAAGTGGTCCCAGTTTTTGCACTAATACTCCAATAGCGATTCACCATTCACCAGGAATGTAAAGGTCAAAGGGTTTAGCTAAATTAGGGAGTTCCAGGGCAAGGGTCTGAATTGACTGCTCTTTCCATTCTTGAAAGGCCACTTCTGGATTCTATTCAAAAGGATCATCATCTTTTCCTTTCACTGTTTCATATAGAGGCCCAGCTAGTAGACTGTAGTTAGGGATCCAGAAGCACCAACCCTGGCCTCCCCAGGAACCCCTAAGCTGTCTTCTAGTTTTAGAAATGGGTAAGGCTGTAAATTGTTTCTTCCCTTTCCTGAGATGGGTTTCTCCGACCTTCTGTGAGAATGAAGCCCAGGCAGGTCACCGTAGTCTGTGATATTTGAGCTTTTTATTTGACAACTTCCATCCTTTATTGGCTTGGTAGTTCAGAGGTCTCCTTAGTAGGGCTGGCGATCAGAATGTCGTCTGCATATTGAAGGAGTGTTTCCTTTTCCAGAGGTAGAACTTTTAGGTCTTTAACTGAGCTTTCCCCAAAGATGGTGTGGGAATTTTTGAACCCTTGGGGCAACACGGCCCAGAAGTATTGTTTTAGTTGTATGTTGAGTCCTGCCACTCACAAGCCAAAATTTCTTGTGACTCTGGGACTAATAGAATACAAAAGAAGGCATCATTGAAGACTAATACAGAATACCATGTCCTGGTGGTTGGTAGAATGACCAGCAGGGTGTAGGATTTAGGAACTACTGGAGGTATATCCTCGGTGGCTTCACTGCCTGTCCTGGCATCCATTACCAGGACTCCAGCAGCCCATGGGGCTCTCGAGGTCCGGCCAATCCCAGGATATGGAGCTCACCTGGGCAGGTACCCCACCCCCACCGCAGCCCACGGTGCTCTCCTGTTCAGGCCCCTCCCAGGATATGGGGTTCCCTGGGCAGGTTCCCCTGCAGCCCATGGGGCTCTCATGGTCAGGCCCCTCCCAGGATACAGAGCTACCCTTGCAGTTACCCTGGCAGGGCTGGGCACACAGGTACCGTGCACATCGCCCTCATTGCAGAGCACTTCCAGCTCACCTGTCACTCAGATCTGACACAGAGCACCTCAGAGCAGGACTTGAACTAAGAAACAGCAGCTCCAACAGGTCTGTGACCCTGGGCATCACTCTGTGTGGCCTCCCTCCACCTGGTCTTCCAGAGACTTCCACTGCACCCGGGGCACCAGGCCTCTGTCTCCACCCACCACCCACCCCTCCTCTCCCTGACTCCTGGGTTCCTCTCATTAGGAGAGGGTTTTCTTGAAGTTGTCTCCCACTCATGGGCCAGATAATATAATTAGAAAACAAGCCAGAGCTGCAACCCCTTGTCTATCCTGACTCTCAGGAGCCCACACCTGTTCCTTGGACCTGGCCGATTCAGCAAGTTCCAGTTTCTGCAACTGTGAGCGCCTGAGGGGTGATTATTGGCTGGCCTGGGAAGCCTGACCGTGCCGGCCAGCCCTCCCCAGGTGTGCCTGTTTGAGATCAATATAAACACCGCTCCAGGCAGCAAGAGCCCCTGCAGCTGTGCCTGACGCCATTTTCTCTGCCCTGTCAGCAGCCTCGGGGCTGGACTGGTGGGAGGGAGTGAGAGGCCACGGCTTTGTGGGTGGCCCAGTGTGAGTGGGGCTCTGCTGGACTTTCTGCAGCAGTTACCAAGATGCCACCTGCTAAAGAAGAGGATGTGCCACCCATACCTGCCTCCGGAATTTCTCCCTGGGCAGAGGTGAGTGAGGAAGAAAGCAGTGGGGGCCCGGACAGCAGGGGTATCTCAGGCAGGGAAATGGAAAGCTTCCAGACGAGTACCCAGGGCCAGGACCATCCTGGCTGGCCTGCAGGCACCAAATCGGCTGGCATGCTGTCGCTCATGTGGCTCCATGGCCCTTCCTCTAGGCTTTCAAGTCCTTGTACATATTCAGGTGTTTTACCTGGGAAGGGTGGGAACATTTCAGCAGCAGCTGGCCTGGGGCTCGGCCCACATTTACTCACAGATGCCTTGGCACGGTCCCCCAGCTTTGCAATGAGGACGCTTGTTGCGTGGGGCCTGCTGGCTGAATGGGAGATGATTCCCCACCACTGGCCAACTACTGAATTGTTTACAACTGGAGCAAGTGCCCTGATACGGTTTTCCTCTGTGTAACTGGTGGGTTCTGTTTTTTTTTTCTTTTTTTCATTTTTGGTTCAAGGTAGATTTTATTCCTCTTTTTTGTATTTACAGATATAAGCATGGAAATAATTTATTCATATAAATACATGTATGTGAAGGGAAGAATATTTTTTCTGTTTTACTTTTTGTAATTTTGAATTTTATTTTATTTTTTTATACAGCAGGTTCTTTTTGGTTATCTATTTTATACATATAAATGTATACATGCCAATCCCAAACTCTCAATCCTCCCACCACCACCCCCCAACAGCTTTCCCCCCTTGGTGTCCATACGTTTGTTGTCTACATCTGTTGCTCTATTTCTGCCTTAAAAAACGGTTCATCTGTATAATTTTTCTAGGTTCCACATATATGCATTAATATACAAGATTTGTTTTTCTATTTCTGACTTACTTCACTCTGTATGACAGTCTCTAGATCCATCAACGTCTCTACAAATGACCCAATTTCATTCCCTTTTATGGCTTAGTAATATTCCATTTTATATTTGTACCACATCTTTATGCATTCGTCTGTCTGTGGGCATTTAGGTTGCTTCCATTACCTGGATATTGTAAATAGTGATGCAATGAACATTGAGGTGAATGTCTCTTTTTGATTTATGGTTTTGCCTGGGTATATGCCCAGTAGTGGGATTGCTGGATCATATGGTAATTCTATTCTTAGTTTTATAAGAAACTCCATAATGTTCTCCACAGTGACTGTATCAATTTACATTCCCAACAATAGTGGAAGAGGGTTCCTTATCTCCACACCCTTTCCAGCATTTGTTGTTTGTAGATTTTCTGATGATGCCCATTCTAACAGGTGAGAGGTGATACACCATGGATGAGTCTATTTCATTGAGCAAAGAGTAGGTCTTGTCTATTACATATTTGGCTTATGGAATGGTATGTGTGCTAATTTCAAGCTCTGGTTTTATACAGCACCCCAACTCAACTTTCCCCTTAAGCAAGCATAAGTTTTTATCTAAATGTGAGACTGTTCGGTTTTGTAATTCAATTTATGTGTAGCCAAGTTTACACTCCCTCTATTAGTGATATCTTATGATAATTATCTTTCTCTGTGTGACATATTTCTCTTAGAATCATCATACTTAAATCCACTCAATTTGCTGCTACAGGCCTGATGACATTGATTTCATTGCTGAGTGATATTCCATTGTACGTAAGTAGCACAACTCCTTTATCCATTTTTTTTTTCTGGGATATTTAATTTGTACTGGACTCGAGGTTCTTGTAAACACAGCAGCCCTAAATTTTGTGTTGGCTGTGTCTTGTTGATTTTAATTTTCCTAAGCTATAGGGCCAAAAGTGGAAGTGCCCTAGTCTCCGTAGCTTTGTTTTTCAGATGTTTCAGGATACACCATAAACATCTCCAGAGTGTCTGTTGGCAATTTACATCCCGCCCATCAGCATAACAAGGCTCCCTGTTCTCCATGGCCTGTCCTGTGTTTCTGGTTTTTACACTTTTTTCAGATGGCCCTTTTGACGAATGGGAAATGAGACTTCATTGTAGTACGGATTTCCATTGCTCGAGTGCTTGGTTGGCCAAAAAGGGCATATGCGTTTTTTCCTGAATATATTCAGGAAAAAATGTATACGCACTGTTCGTCCAAGTGCATCACTGTCAAAGATCTGCCACTTTTCACATGTTTTAAATGCAATTCCAATCTACCTCCTGAAATATGATTCCTCAATTCTGCCTCGTTTTCAAGTCCTCTTTGCAGACTTACTTCAATATATTTTTGCCAATAGCTGTCATTTATAACTCTGCAGGTTTGTGAATTACAGTGCCCGTGATTTCCTTTCTTAACTCGCTTCCTTGAAAGCTGGCCACAAAACCGCAGGGTTGCTTCAGGCCGTAATCAGGGTGTGGCACGGCACTCTGAGCCTTTGGTTAATTCCTCTTCCTGGTGGGAAATTAGAGTTAAATGTGCCCCTCCAGACACCTGCCTCACTCCCAGCCCCTTGGTGATGTGTGTCCTCTGGTTTGAGGTCACATGTGATGGGTTCCTCATCTTTTGATGATGTGGCCCCACTGGTGTGAGGACACTCCTGCCTGCTTCCCATCCCCTTGGTGATGTGGTCCCTCCGGCGAGAGTCTGATCCTGGTTGGGTTCCTCACACTTGTGTGAGGTGGGCCCTCTTCTCTGAGGTCACTCCTGCCTGGCTAGCACACCCCGCCTTGGCGACGTCGGACCTCTGGTGGCAGTTGGAGCCTGCTGGGAGCCTCCTCCCCTCGGTGATGAGGCCCTCTGGCATCAGGCCCTAACTGCTGGGTTCCCACATTTTCTGATACGTCCTAAGTGGTGCGAGGGCACTCCTGCCAGGTTCCCATCCCCATGGGCATGTGGGCCTTCTGCTCTAAGGTCCCAACACCTGTGTTGTTCACCGTTTCATGATGTTGGCTCTCTGGTGTTAGTTCACTCAGGCCTAGATCCCATAGACTCTGTGCTCTGAGCCGCCTGCTGGGAGGTTCCTACTGCTGAATTCCTTACCTTTTCTATTCTTTGGGTTCTGTGTTTTCATGCTCCTCCTTCCTGACTCACTCCCAGCCCCTTTGTGATGTAGGTCCTGAGGCCACATGTGCCGGTTTCCTCACCTTTATTGATGTGGCCCCACTGGTGTGAGGACACTCCTGCCTGGTTCCCATCCACTTGGTGATGGGGGCCCTCTGGTGAGAGCCTGATCCTGGCTGGATTCCTCACCCTTCTGTGAGGTAGACCCTCTGCTGTGAGGTCACTCCTGCCTGGCTGGCACACGTCACCTTGGCGATGTGGGCCCTCAGTTGGGAGTTGGTGCCTGCTGGGAGTCTCCTCCCCTTGGTAATGAGGGCCCTCTGGCGTCAGGCCCTAACTCATGGGCTCCCAAAATTTTCTGATGTGCGCCCTGTCGTGCGAGTACACTCCTGCCAGGGTCCCATCCCCATGGGGATGTTGGCTTTCTGCTCTGAGGTCCCAACGGCTGCGTTGCTCACAGTGTCAGAATGTGGGCCCTCTGCTGTGAGTTCACTCCGGCATGGATCCCATAGCCTCGGTGCTCTGGGCCACCTGCTTGGAGCTTCCAACTGCGGGGTTCCTCACCTTTTTATTCTATGGGCCCTCTGTTGTGAGTCTCCTCCTGCATGCCTCACTCCCAGCCCTTTCGTGATGTGTGTCCCCTTATTTGAGGCCACATGTGCTGTGTTCCTCACCTTTGGCTGATGTGGCCCCACTGGTGTGAGGACACTCCTGCCTGGTTTCCATCCCCTTGGTGATGTGGGCCCTCTGGTTAGAGTCTGATCCTGGTTGGGTTCCTCACACTTCTGTGAGGTGGGCCCTCTGCTGTGAGGTAACTCCTGCCTGGCTTGCTCCCATTGCCTTGGTGACGTAGGCCCTCTGGTGGCATTTGGAGCCTGCTGGTAGCCTCCTCTCCTCGGTGATGAGGGCCCTCTGGCGTCAGGCCCTAACTGCTGGGTTCCCACATTTTCTGATACGTGTTAAGTTGTGCGAGGACACTCCTGCGAGGTTCCTATCCCCATGGGGATGTGGGTCTTCTGCTCTGAGGTTCCACCGGCTGGGTTGCTCACAGTTTCATGATGTGGGCCCTCTGCTGTGAGTTCACTGTGGCCTGGATCCCATAGACTCCGTGCTCTGGGCCACCTGCTGGGAGGTTCAAACTGCTGGATTCCTCACATTTTTTATTCTGTGGGCCCTGTGTTGTTAGGCTACTCCTGCTTGCCTCACTCGGACCACCTTGGAAATGTGGGTCCTCTGGTTTAGGCCACATGTGCTGGGTTCCTCACCTTTCTATAATGTGGCCACACTGGTGTGAGGACACTGCTGCCTTTTTCCGATCCCCTTGGTGATGTGGGCTCTCTGGTGAGAGTCTTATCCTGGCTGGTTTCCTCACCCTTCTGTGAGGTAAACCCTCTGCTGTGAGGTCACTCCTGCCTGGCTGGCACACATCACCTTGGCGACGTGGGCCCTCAGTTGGGAGTTGGTGCCTGCTGGGGGTCTCCACCCCTCGGTAATGAGGGCCCTCTGGCGTCAGACCCTAACTCCTGGGCTCCCAAAATTTTCTGATGTGCGCCCTGTGGTGCGACTACACTCCTGCCAGGTTCCCAACCCCATGGGAATGTGGGCCTTCTGCTCTGAGGTCCCAACGGTGGGTTGCTCAGTTTCATGGTGAGGGTCCTCTGGTGTGAGTTCACTCCGCCCTGGATCCAATAGCCTCGCTGCTCCTGGCTGCCTGCGGGGAGGTTCCAACTGCGGGATTCCTCACCTTTTTTCTTCTATGGGCCCTCTGTTTTGAGACTCCTCCTGCCTGCCTGACTCCCAGCCCCTTGGTGATGTGTGTCCTCTGGTTTGAGGCTACGTGTGCTGGGTCCCTCACCTTTCGATTATGTGGCCCCACTGGTGTGAGGACACTCCTGCCTGGTTCCTATCCCCTTGGTGATGTGGGCCCTCTGGTGAGAGTCTGATCCTGGCTGGGTTCCTCACCCTTCTGTGAGTTGGACCCTCTGCTGTGAGGTCACTCCTGCCTGGCTGGCACACCCCACCTTGGCAACGTCGGACCTCTTGTGGCAGTTGGAGCCTGCTGGGAACTTCCTCTCCTCGGTGATGAGGGCCCTCTGGCGTCAGGCCCTAACTTCTGGGCTCCCAAAATTCTCTAATGTGCGCCCTGTGGTGCGAGTACACTGCTGCCAGGTTCCCAACCACATGGGAATGTGGGCCTTCTGCTCTGAGGTCCCAACGGCTGGGTTGCTCACAGTTTCATGATGAGGGCCCTCTGTTTTGTGTTCAGTCAGGCCTGGATCCCATATCCTCGCTGCTCCTGGCCGCCTGCTGGGAGGTTCCAACTGCGGGATTCCTCACCTTTTTTATTCTATGGGCCCTCTGTTTTGAGGCTCCTCCTGCCTGCCTCACTCCCAGCCCCTTGGTGATGTGTGTCCTCTAGTTTGAGGCCACGTGTGCTGGGTCCATCACATTTCGGTGATGTGGCCCCACTGGTGTGAGGACACTCCTGCCTGGTTTCCATTCCCTTGGTGATGTGGGCCCTCTGGTGAGAGTCTGATCCTCTTTGGGTTCCTCACACTTTTGTGTGGTTGGCCCTCTGCTCTGAGGTCACTCCTGCCTGGCTGGCACACACCGCATTGGCGACGTCAGCCCTCTGGTAGCAGTTGGAGCTTGCTGGGAGCCTCCTCTCCTCAGTGATGAGGGCCCTCTGGCGTCTGGCCCTAACTGCTGGGCTCCCCACATTTTCTGATGTGTGCCCACTGGTGCGATGACACTCCTGCTTGGTTCCCTCCCCCATGGGGATGTGGGCCTTGTGCTCTGAGGTCACAACGGCTGGGTTGCTTACAGTATCACGATGAGGGCCCTCTGTTGTGAGTTCATCACTGCCTGGATCCCATAGCCTCGGTGATCTGGGCCGCCTGCTGGGATGTTCCAACGGCTGGATTCCTCACCTTTTTTATACAATGGGCCATGTGTTGGGAGGTTAATCCTGCCTGCCTCGCTCCGAGACCCATGGTGATGTGGGTCCTCTGGTTTGAGGCCACATGTGCTGGGTACCTCAACTTTCGATGATGTGGTCCCACGGGTGTGAGGACACTCCTGCCTGGTTCCCAGCCCCTTGCTGTTGTGGGCACTCTGGTGAGGGTCTGATCCTTCCTGGGTTCCTTAGCCTTCTGTGAGGTGGGCCCTCTGATGTGAGGTCACTCCTGCATGGCTGGCTCACGTCGCCTTGGCGACGTGGGTCTTCTGTTGGCCACTGAAGCATACTGGGAGCCTCCTACCCTCTTTAATGAGGGCCCTGGAAAAAACGCATATGCCCTTTTTGACCAAGTGCATCATTGTCGACATTCTGACTCTTTTCCTATACTTTCAGAGGATTTCCCTTCTACCTCCTGAAATCGTAGTCCTGGAATTCTGCCCCACGTTCAAGTCCTCTTTGTAGCCTTACTTCAATATATTTTTGGATGATAGCTGTCATTTATAACTCTGCAGGTTTGTGAATTACAGTGCCCCTGAGCTCCTTTCTTCAACTCGCTTTCTTGTGAGCTGGCCGCAAAACAGCAGGATTGCTTCAGGCCCTAATCTGGTTCTGGCAGGGCACACTGAGCCTTTGGTTAATTCCCCTTCCTTGTGGGAAACGAGCGTTCCATTTGCCCGTGCAGACACCTACAGCTAGTGTCTCATTGGTTCTCCCTATTCCTGTTCATCTTGCGCAGAAATTGCAAACTGTGCCAAACAGGAAGTTAAAGGCACTGACTCTCCATGTGGGGAGAGTGTTAGTAAAGCGTCTGGAACGATGAACCCGAGTACCAGGGGACGAAACCTGAGATGCATTTGAAAACGTTTCCCAATCACACGGTGGACCATACTCTGGGTTTCCCATGCATGTTTTAGCTGAAGGAAGAATCCCTTAAACCTGGAGAGTTGGGACCATGGAATGGGTACCATGCAGTATGACTTCAAAGGGTCTGCGTTTGCTCACCGAACCTCACCAATGCTATCAGCCCAAAGTGTCCGGCATTATGTCTCACCCAGCTCTGGGTGTAGATGTGGTAAATCCAGGTTGCATCACAAGCCCTGAATGAATTATTTAAGAATTGCTCTCTATTTCACTGTCATTGTGTTGTGTTTGTGAAATTTATTTTGATAATGGGATTTATCGGATTTTCACTGCTGCGTTTAGGCCGCTGTACACACGCTTGATTTCCTTATGGAGACATATAAATCCATGGGTCTTAAGATTCTTACTTGTCAGGTATATTCCCAGGCGTTGAATATGGGGTGTTGAATTCATTTCGTTGAGCAAGGAGTAGGTCTTGTCTATTATATATTTGCCTTATGGAGCGGTATCTGTGCTAATTTCAATCTCTGGTTTGATGCAGCACCCCAACTCACCTTTCCCCATAAGCAAGCATAAGTTGGTTTTCTAAATTTGAGACCCTGTTCTGTTTTGTAATTCAGTTCATGTGTAGCCAAGTTTACGTTCCGTGTATTAGTGATATCTTATGATGTTTCTTTTTCTGTGTGACTTAATTCTCGTAGAATCGTCGTACCTGAATCCACTCATTATGCCGCTACGGGCCTGATGACGTAGATCTCATTGCTGAGTGATATTCCATTGTACGTACGTACCACAACTTCTTTATCCATTTTTTGCTTTCTCGGATATTTAACTTGTACCGTAGACGAGGTTCTTGTAAACAGAGCCGTCCCAAACTTTGGGGTGCCTGTGTGTTTTTGATTTTAATTTCCCTAAGCTATAGGACCCTTAGTGGAAGTGCCATAGGCTGTGTTGCATTGTTTCCTATGTGTTTCAGGAAACACCGTACACTTCTCCAGAGTGGCTGTTGGCAATTTACATCGCGCCCATCAGCATAACAAGGCTCCCTCTTCTCCATGACCTGTCCTGCCTTTCTGGATTTTACACTTGTTTCAGCTGGCCCTTTTGACCGGGGGGCAGTGAGACTTCATTGTAGTGCAGATTTCCTTTACACGCTTGCTTGGTTGGCCAAAAAGGGCATATGCGTTTTTTCCTGAATCTATTCAGGAAAAAACGCATACGCCCTTTCTGGCCAAGTGCATCATTTTCGACATTCTGCCACTTTTCCTATGCTTTAAGTGCAATTCCAGTCTACCCCCTGAAATCGTTTTCCTGAAATTCTGCCCCGCTTTCAAGTCCTCTTCCAAGACTTACTTCAATACATTTTTGGACGATAGCTGTCATTCATAACTCTGCAGGTTTGTGAATTACAGTGCCCCTGAGCTCCTTTCTTCAACTCGCTTTCTTGTGAGCTGGCCGCAAAACCGCAGGATTGCTTCAGGCCCTAAACTGGTTCCGGCAGGCACGCTGAGCCTTTGGTTAATTCCTCTTCCTGGTGGGAAATGAGCGTTCCATTTGCCCGTGCAGACACCTACAGCTAGTCTCTCATTGGTTCTCCCTATTCCTGTTCATCTTGCGCAGAAATTGCAAACAGTGCCAAACAGGAGGTTAAAGGCACTGACTCTCCAAGTGGGGAGAGTGTTAGTAAAGCTTCTGGAACGGTTAACACGAGTACCAGGGAACGAAACCTGAGATGCATTTGAAAACGTTTCCCAATCACACGGTGGACCATACTCTGCCTTTCCCATGCATGTTTTAGCTGAAGGAAGAACCTCTTAAACCTGGAGAGTTGGGACCCATGGAATGGGTACCATGCAGTATGACTTCAAAGGGTCTGCGTTTGCTCACCGAACCTCACCAATGCTATCAGCCTGAAGTGTCCAGCCTTATGTCTCACCGAGCTCTGGGGGTAGATGTGGTAAATCCAGGTTGCATCACAAGCCCTGAATGAATTATTTAAGAATTGCTCTCTATTTCACTGTCATTGTGTTTTGTTTGTGAAATTTATTTTGATAATGGGATTTATCGGATTTTCACTGCTGTGTTTAGGCCGCTGTACACATGCTTGATTTCCTTATGGAGACATATAAATCCATGGGTCTTAAGATTCTTACTTGTCACTTATATTCCCAGGCGTTGAATATGGGGTGTTGAGTCCATTTCGTTGAGCAAGGAGTAAGTCTTGTCTATTATATATTAGGCTTATTGAATGGTATCTGTGCTAATTTCAATCTCTGGTTTTATGCAGCACCCCAACACACCTTTCCCCATCAACAAGCATAAGTTGGTTTTCTAAATTTGAGACCCTGTTCTGTTTTGTAATTCAGTTCATGTGTAGCCAAGTTTACGTTCCGTGTATTAGTGATATCTTATGTTTCTTTTTCTGTGTTACTTATTTCTCGTAGAATCGTCATACCTGAATCCACTCATTATGGCGCTATGGGCGTGATGACGTAGAATTCATTGCTGAGTGATATTCCATTGTACGTACGTACCACAACTTCTTTATCCATTTTTTGCTTTCTCGGATATTTAACTTCTACCATAGACGAGGTTCTTGTTAACAGAGCCGTCCCAAACTTTGGGTTGGCTGTTTGTTTTTTATTTTAATTTCCCTAAGCTATAGGACCATAAGTGGAAGTGCCGTAGGCTGTGTTACTTTGTTTCCTACGTGTTTCAGGAAACACCATACACTTCTCCAGATTGGCTGTTGGCAATTTTCATCCCGCCCATCAGCATAACAAGGCTTCCTGTTCTCCATGACCTGTCCTACCTTTCTGGATTTTACACTTTTTTCAGATGGCCCTTTTGACCGTGGGGCAGTGAGACTTCATTGTAGTGCAGATTTCCTTTACACGCTTGCTTGGTTAGCCAAAAGGTGCGTATGCGTTTTTTCATGAATATATTCAGGAAAAAACCCATACTCCCTTTTTAGCCAAGTGCAACATTGTCGACATTCTGCCTCTTTCCCTATGCTTTAAATGCAATTCCAGTCTACCCCCTGAAATCGTTTTCCTGAAATTCTGCCCCGCTTTCAAGTCCACTTCGAAGACTTATTTCAATATATTTTTGGACGATAGCTGTCATTCATAACTCTGCAGGTTTGTGAATTACAGTGCCCCTGAGCTCCATTCTTCAACTCGCTTTCTTGTGAGCTGGCCGCAAAATCGCAGGATTGCTTCAGGCCCTAATCTGTTTCCGGCAGGGCACGCTGAGCCTTTGGTTAATCCCTCTTCCTGGTGGGAAATGAGCGTTCCATTTGCCCGTGCAGACACCTACAGCTAGTCTCTCATTGGTTCTCCCTATTCCTGTTCATCTTGCGCAGAAATTGCAACTGTGCCAAACAGGACGTTAAAGGCACTGACTCTCCAAGTGGGGAGAGTGTTAGTAAAGCGTCTGGAGCGGTGAAACCGAGTACCAGGGGACGAAACCTGAGATGCATTTGAAAACGTTTCCCAATCACACGGTGGACCATACTCTGGGTTTCCCATGCATGTTTTAGCTGAAGGAAGAATCCCTTAAACCTGGAGAGTTGGGACCCATGGAATGGCTACCATGCAGTATGAATTCAAAGGGTCTGCGTTTGCTCACCAAACCTCACCAATGCTATCAGCCCGAAGTGTCCAGCCTTATGTCTCACCCAGCTCTGGGTGTAGATGTGGTAAATCCAGGTTGCATCACAAGCCCTGAATGAATTATTTAAGAATTGCTCTCTATTTCACTGTCATTGTGTTTTGTTTGTGAAATTTATTTTGTTAATGGGATTTATCGGATTTTCACTGCTGCGTTTAGGCCACTGTACACACGCTTGACTTCCTTATGGAGACATATAAATCCATGGGTCTTAAGATTCTTACTTGTCAGGTATATTCCCAGGCGTTGAATATGGGGTGTTGAGTCCATTTCGTTGAGCAACAGTAGGTCTTGTCTATTATATATTTGGCTTATGGAACGGTATCTGTGCTAATTTCAATCTCTGGTTTTATGCAGCACCCCAACTCACCTTTCCCCATAAGCAAGCATAAGTTGGTTTTCGAAATTTGAGACCCTGTTCTGTTTTGTAATTCAGTTCATGTGTAGCCAAGTTTATGTTCCGTGTATTAGTGATATCTTATGATGTTTCTTTTTCTGTGTGACTTATTTCTCGTAGAATCGTCGTACCTGAATCCACTCATTATGCCGTTATGGGCCTGATAACGTAGATCTCATTGTTGAGTGATATTACATTGTACGTACGTACCACAACTTCTTTATCCATTTTTTGCTTTCTCGGATATATAACTTGTGCCGTAGATGAGGTTCTTGTAAACAGAGCCGTCCCAAACTTTGGGGTGCCTGTGTGTTTTTGATTTTAATTTCCCTAAGCTATAGGACCCTAAGTGGAAGTGCCATAGGCTGTGTTGCTTTGTTTCCTATGTGTTTCAGGAAACACCATACACTTCTCCAGAGTGGCTGTTGGCAATTTACATCCCGCCCATCAGCATAACAAGGCTCCCTCTTCTCCATGACCTGTCCTGCCTTTCTGGATTTTACACTTTTTTCAGATGGCCCTTTTGACCGGGGGGCAGTGAGACTTCAATGTAGTGCAGATTTCCTTTACACGCTTGCTTGGTTGGCCAAAAAGGGCGTATGCGTTTTTTCCTGAATATATTCAGGAAAAAACGCATACGCCCTTTTTGGCCAAGTGCATCATTGTGGACATTCTGCCTCTTTTCCTATGCTTTAAATGCAATTCCAGACTACCTCCTGAAATCGTTTTCCTGAAATTCTGCCCCGCTTTCAAGTCCTCTTCGAAAACTTACTTCAATACATTTTTGGACGATAGCTGTCATTCATAACTCTGCAATATTGTGAATTACAGTGCCCCTGAGCTCCTTTCTTCAACTCGCTTTCTTGTGAGCTGGCCGCAAAACCGCAGGATTGCTTCAGGCCCTAATCTGGTTCCGGCAGGGCACGCTGAGCCTTTGGTTAATTCCTCTTCCTGGTGGGAAATGAGCGTTCCATTTGCCCGTGCAGACACCTACAGCTAGTCTCTCATTGGTTCTCCCTATTCCTGTTCATCTTGCGCAGAAATTGCAAACTGTGCCAAACAGGAGGTTAAAGGCACTGACTTTCCAAGTGGGGAGAGTTTTAGTAAAGTGTCTGGAACGGTGCACCCGAGTACCAGGGGACGAAACCTGAGATGCATTTGAAAACGTTTCCCAATCACACGGTGGAACATACTCCGGGTTTCCCAAGCATGTTTTAGCTGAAGGAAGAATCCCTTAAACCTGGAGAGTTGGGACCCATGGAATGGGTACCATGCAGTATGACTTCAAAGGGTCTGCGTTTGCTCACCAAACCTCACCAATGCTATCAGCCCAAAGTGTCCAGCCTTATGTCTCAACCAGCTCTGGGTGTAGATGTGGTAAATCCAGGTTGCATCACAAGCCCTCAATGAATTATTTAAGAATTGCTCTCTATTTCACTGTCATTGTGTTTTTTTTTTTTAAACATCTTTATTGGGGTATAATTGCTTTACAATGGTGTGTTAGTTTCTGCTTTATAACAAAGTGAATCAGTTATACATATACTTATGTTCCCATATGTCTTCCCTCTTGCGTCTCCCTCCCTCCCACTCTCCCTATCCCACCCCTCCAGGCTGTCACAAAGCACCAAGCTAATATCCCTGTGCCTTGCGGCTGCTTCCCACTAGCTATCTACCTTACTACGTTTGTTAGTGTGTATATGTCCATGACTCTCTCTCGCCCTGTCAAAGCTCACCCCTCCCCCTCCCCATATCCTCAAGTCCGTTCTCCAGTAGGTCTGCGTCTTTATTCCTGTCTTACCCCTAGGTTCTTCATGACATTTTTTTTCCCCTTAAATTCCATATATATGTGTTAGCATACGGTATTTGTCTTTTTCTTTCTGACTTACTTCACTCTGTATGACAGACTCTAGGTCTATCCATCTCATTACTAATAGCTCAATTTCATTTCTTTTTAAGGCTGAGTAATATTCCATTGTATATATGTGCCACATTTTCTTTATCCATTCATCCGATGATGGGCGCTTAGGTTGTTTCCATCTCCGGGCTATTGTAAATAGAGCTGCAATGAACATTTTGGTACATGACTCTTTTTGAATTTTGGTTTTCCCAGGGTATATGCCCAGTAGTGGGATTGCTGGGTCATATGGTAATTCTATTTGTAGTTTTTTAAGGAACCTCCATACTGTTCTCCATAGTGGCTGAACCAATTCACATTCCCACCAGCAGTGCAAGAGTGTTCCCTTTTCTCCACACCCTCTCCAGCATTTACTGTTTCTAGATTTTTTGATGATGGCCATTCTGACTGGTGTGAGATGATATCTCATTGTAGTTTTGATTTGCATTTCTCTAATGATGAATGATGTTGAGCATTCTTTCATGTGTTTGTTGCCATTCTGTATATCTTCTTTGGAGAAATGTCTATTTAGGTCTTCTGCCCATTTTTGGATTGGGTTGTTTGTTTTTTTGTTATTGAGCTGCATGTGCTGCTTGTAAATTTTGGAGATTAATCCTTTGTCATTTGCTTCATTTGCATGTCATTGTGTTTTGTTTGTGAAATTTATTTTGTTAATGGGATTTATCGGATTTTAACTGCTGCGTTTAGGCCACTGTACACACGCTTGACTTCCTTATGGAGACATATAAATCCATGGGTCTTAAGATTCTTACTTGTCAGGTATATTCCAAGGCGTTGAATATGGGGTGTTGAGTCCATTTCGTTGAGCAACAGTAGGTCTTGTCTATTATATATTTGGCTTATGGAACGGTATCTGTGCTAATTTCAATCTCTGGTTTGATGCAGCACCCCAACTCACCTTTCCCCATAAGCAAGCATAAGTTGGTTTTCGAAATTTGAGGCCCTGTTCTGTTTTGTAATTCAGTTCATGTGTAGCCATGTTTACGTTCCATGTATTAGTGATATCTTATGATGTTTCTTTTTCTGTGTGACTTATTTCTCGTAGAATCGTCGTACCTGAATCCACTCATTATGCCGCTACGGGCCTGATGACGTAGATCTCATTGCTGAGTGATATTCCATTGTACGTACGTACCACAACTTCTTTATCCATTTTTTGCTTTGTCGGTTATTTAACTTGTACCGTAGACGAGGTTCTTGTAAACAGAGCCGTCCCAAACTTTGGGGTGGCTGTGTGTTTTTGATTTTAATTTCCCTAAGCTATAGGACCCTAAGTGGAAATGCGATAGGCTGTGTTGCTTTGTTTCCTATGTGTTTCAGGAAACACCATACACTTCTCCAGAGTGGCTGTTGGCAATTTACATCCCACCCATCAGCATAACAAGGCTCCCTGTTCTCCATGACCTGTTCTGCCTTTCTGTATTTTACACTTTTTTCAAATGGCCCTTTTGACCAGGGGGCAGGGAGACTGCATTGTAGTGCAGATTTCCTTTACACGCTTGCTTGGTTGTCCAAAAAGTGCGTATGCTTTTTTTCCTGAATATATTCAGGAAAAAACGCATACGCCCTTTTTGGGCAAGTGCATCATTGTGGACATTCTGCCTCTTTTCCTATGCTTTAAGTGCAATTCCAGTCTACCTCCTGAAATCGTTTTCCTGAAATTCTGCCCCGCTTTCAAGTCCTCTTCGAAAACTTACTTCAATACATTTTTGGACGATAGCTGTCATTCATAACTCTGCAGGATTGTGAATTACAGTGCCCCTGAGCTCCTTTCTTCAACTCGCTTTCTTGTGAGCTGGCCGCAAAACCGCAGGATTGCTTCAGGCCCTAATCTGGTTCCGGCAGGGCACGCTGAGCCTTTGGTTAATTCCTCTTCCTGGTGGGAAATGAGCGTTCCATTTGCCCGTGCAGACACCTACAGCTAGTCTCTCATTGGTTCTCCCTATTCCTGTTCATCTTGCGCAGAAATTGCAAACTGTGCCAAACAGGAGGTTAAAGGCACTGACTCTCCAAGTGGGGAGAGTGTTAGTAAAGCGAATGGAACGGTGAACCCGAGTACCAGGGGACGAAACCTGAGATGCATTTGAAAACGTTTCCCAATCACACGGTGGACCATACTCTGGGTTTCCCATGCATGTTTTAGCTGAAGGAAGAATCCTTTAAACCAGGAGAATTGGGACCCATGGAATGGGTACCATGCAGTATGACTTCAAACGGTCTGCGTTTGCTCACCGAACCTCACCAATGCTATCAGCCCGAAATGTCCAGTCTTATGTCTCATCCAGCTCTGGGTGTAGATGTGGTAAATCCAGGTTGCATCACAAGCCCTGAATGAATTATTTAAGAATTGCTCTCTATTTCACTGTCATTGTGTTTTTTCTTTTTAAACATCTTTATTGGGGTATAATTGCTTTACAATGGTGTGTTAGTTTCTGCTTTATAACAAAGTAAATCAGTTATACATATACATATGTTCCCATATGTCTTCCCTCTTGCGTCTCCCTCCCTCCCACTCTCCCTATCCCACCCCTCCAGGCTGTCACAAAGCACCAAGCTAATATCCCTGTGCCTTGCGGCTGCTTCCCACTTGCTATCTACCTTACTACGTTTGTTAGTGTGTATATGTCCATGACTCTCTCTCGCCCTGTCAAAGCTCACCCCTCCCCCTCCCCATATCCTCAAGTCCGTTCTCCAGTAGGTCTGCGTCTTTATTCCTGTCTTACCCCTAGGTTCTTCATGACATTTTTTTTCCCCTTAAATTCCATATATATGTGTTAGCATACGGTATTTGTCTTTTTCTTTCTGACTTACTTCACTCTGTATGACAGACTCTAGGTCTATCCATCTCATTACAAATAGCTCAATTTCATTTCTTTTTAAGGCTGAGTAATATTCCATTGTATATATGTGCCACATTTTCTTTATCCATTCATCCGATGATGGGCGCTTAGGTTGTTTCCATCTCCGGGCTATTGTAAATAGAGCTGCAATGAACATTTTGGTACATGACTCTTTTTATATTTTGGTTTTCCCAGGGTATATGCCCAGTAGTGGGATTGCTGGGTCATATGGTAATTCTATTTGTAGTTTTTTAAGGAACCTCCATACTGTTCTCCGTAGTGGCTGAACCAATTCACATTCCCACCAGCAGTGCAAGAGTGTTCCCTTTTCTCCACACCCTCTCCAGCATTTATGGTTTCTAGATTTTTTGATGATGGCCATTCTGACTGGTGTGAGATGATATCTCATTGTAGTTTTGATTTGCATTTCTCTAATGATTAATGATGTTGAGCATTCTTTCATGTGTTTGTTGCCATACTGTATATCTTCTTTGGAGAAATGTCTATTTAGGTCTTCTGCCCATTTTTGGATTGGGTTGTTTGTTTTTTTGTTATTGAGCTGCATGAGCTGCTTGTAAATTTTGGAGATTAATCCTTTGTCATTTGCTTCATTTGCATGTCATTGTGTTTTGTTTGTGAAATTTATTTTGTTAATGGGATTTATCGGATTTTCACTGCTGCGTTTAGGCCACTGTACACACGCTTGACTTCCTTATGGAGACATATAAATCCATGGGTCTTAAGATTCTTACTTGTCAGGTATATTCCCAGGCGTTGAATATGGGGTGTTGAGTCCATTTCGTTGAGCAACAGTAGGTCTTGTCTATTATATATTTGGCTTATGGAACGGTATCTGTGCTAATTTCAATCTCTGGTTTTATGCAGCACCCCAACTCACCTTTCCCCATAAGCAAGCATAAGTTGGTTTTCGAAATTTGAGACCCTGTTCTGTTTTGTAATTCAGTTCATGTGTAGCCAAGTTTATGTTCCGTGTATTAGTGATATCTTATGATGTTTCTTTTTCTGTGTGACTTATTTCTCGTAGAATCGTCGTACCTGAATCCACTCATTATGCCGCTATGGGCCTGATGACGTAGATCTCATTGTTGAGTGATATTCCATTGTACGTACGTACCACAACTTCTTTATCCATTTTTTGCTTTCTCGGATATTTAACTTGTACCGTAGACGAGGTTCTTGTAAACAGAGCCGTCCCAAACTTTGGGGTGCCTGTGTGTTTTTGATTTTAATTTCCCTAAGCTATAGGACCCTAAGTGGAAGTGCCATAGGCTGTGTTGCTTTGTTTCCTACGTGTTTCAGGAAACACCATACACTTCTCCAGAGTGGCTGTTGGCAATTTACATCCCGCCCATCAGCATAACAAGGCTCCCTCTTCTCCATGACCTGTCCTGCCTTTCTGGATTTTACACTTTTTTCAGATGGCCCTTTTGACCGGGGGGCAGTGAGACTTCAATGTAGTGCAGATTTCCTTTACACGCTTGCTTGGTTGGCCAAAAAGGGCGTATGCGTTTTTTCCTGAATATATTCAGGAAAAAACGCATACGCCCTTTTTGGCCAAGTGCATCATTGTGGACATTCTGCCTCTTTTCCTATGCTTTAAGTGCAATTCCAGTCTACCTCCTGAAATCGTTTTCCTGAAATTCTGCCCCGCTTTCAAGTCCTCTTCGAAAACTTACTTCAATACATTTTTGGACGATAGCTGTCATTCATAACTCTGCAATATTGTGAATTACAGTGCCCCTGAGCTCCTTTCTTCAACTCGCTTTCTTGTGAGCTGGCCGCAAAACCGCAGGATTGCTTCAGGCCCTAATCTGGTTCCGGCAGGGCACGCTGAGCCTTTGGTTAATTCCTCTTCCTGGTGGGAAATGAGCGTTCCATTTGCCCGTGCAGACACCTACAGCTAGTCTCTCATTGGTTCTCCCTATTCCTGTTCATCTTGCGCAGAAATTGCAAACTGTGCCAAACAGGAGGTTAAAGGCACTGACTTTCCAAGTGGGGAGAGTTTTAGTAAAGTGTCTGGAACGGTGCACCCGAGTACCAGGGGACGAAACCTGAGATGCATTTGAAAACGTTTCCCAATCACACGGTGGAACATACTCCGGGTTTCCCATGCATGTTTTAGCTGAAGGAAGAATCCCTTAAACCTGGAGAGTTGGGACCCATGGAATGGGTACCATGCAGTATGACTTCAAAGGGTCTGCGTTTGCTCACCAAACCTCACCAATGCTATCAGCCCAAAGTGTCCAGCCTTATGTCTCAACCAGCTCTGGGTGTAGATGTGGTAAATCCAGGTTGCATCACAAGCCCTGAATGAATTATTTAAGAATTGCTCTCTATTTCACTGTCATTGTGTTTTTTTTTTAAACATCTTTATTGGGGTATAATTGCTTTACAATGGTGTGTTAGTTTCTGCTTTATAACAAAGTGAATCAGTTATACATATACATATGTTCCCATATGTCTTCCCTCTTGCGTCTCCCTCCCTCCCACTCTCCCTATCCAACCCCTCCAGGCTGTCACAAAGCACCAAGCTAATATCCCTGTGCCTTGCGGCTGCTTCCCACTAGCTATCTACCTTACTACGTTTGTTAGTGTGTATATGTCCATGACACTCTCTCGCCCTGTCAAAGCTCACCCCTCACCCTCCCCATATCCTCAAGTCCGTTCTCCAGTAGGTCTGCGTCTTTATTCCTGTCTTACCCCTAGGTTCTTCATGACATTTTTTTTCCCCTTAAATTCCATATATATGTGTTAGCATACGGTATTTGTCTTTTTCTTTCTGACTTACTTCACTCTGTATGACAGACTCTAGGTCTATCCATCTCATTACAAATAGCTCAATTTCATTTCTTTTTAAGGCTGAGTAATATTCCATTGTATATATGTGCCACATTTTCTTTATCCATTCATCCGATGATGGGCGCTTAGGTTGTTTCCATCTCCGGGCTATTGTAAATAGAGCTGCAATGAACATTTTGGTACATGACTCTTTTTGAATTTTGGTTTTCCCAGGGTATATGCCCAGTAGTGGGATTGCTGGGTCATATGGTAATTCTATTTGTAGTTTTTTAAGGAACCTCCATACTGTTCTCCATAGTGGCTGAACCAATTCACATTCCCACCAGCAGTGCAAGAGTGTTCCCTTTTCTCCACACCCTCTCCAGCATTTATTGTTTCTAGATTTTTTGATGATGGCCATTCTGACTGGTGTGAGATGATATCTCATTGTAGTTTTGATTTGCATTTCTCTAATGATTAATGATGTTGAGCATTCTTTCATGTGTTTGTTGCCATTCTGTATATCTTCTTTGGAGAAATGTCTATTTAGGTCTTCTGCCCATTTTTGGATTGGGTTGTTTGTTTTTTTGTTATTGAGCTGCATGAGCTGCTTGTAAATTTTGGAGATTAATCCTTTGTCATTTGCTTCATTTGCATGTCATTGTGTTTTGTTTGTGAAATTTATTTTGTTAATGGGATTTATCGGATTTTCACTGCTGCGTTTAGGCCACTGTACACACGCTTGACTTCCTTATGGAGACATATAAATCCATGGGTCTTAAGATTCTTACTTGTCAGGTATATTCCCAGGCGTTGAATATGGGGTGTTGAGTCCATTTCGTTGAGCAACAGTAGGTCTTGTCTATTATATATTTGGCTTATGGAACGGTATCTGTGCTAATTTCAATCTCTGGTTTGATGCAGCACCCCAACTCACCTTTCCCCATAAGCAAGCATAAGTTGGTTTTCGAAATTTGAGACCCTGTTCTGTTTTGTAATTCAGTTCATGTGTAGCCAAGTTTATGTTCCATGTATTAGTGATATCTTATGATGTTTCTTTTTCTGTGTGACTTATTTCTCGTAGAATCGTCGTACCTGAATCCACTCATTATGCCGCTATGGGCCTGATGACGTAGATCTCATTGTTGAGTGATATTCCATTGTACGTACGTACCACAACTTCTTTATCCATTTTTTGCTTTCTCGGATATATAACTTGTACCGTAGACGAGGTTCTTGTAAACAGAGCCGTCCCAAACTTTGGGGTGCCTGTGTGTTTTTGATTTTAATTTCCCTAAGCTATAGGACCCTAAGTGGAAGTGCCATAGGCTGTGTTGCTTTGTTTCCTACGTGTTTCAGGAAACACCATACACTTCTCCAGAGTGGCTGTTGGCAATTTACATCCCGCCCATCAGCATAACAAGGCTCCCTCTTCTCCATGACCTGTCCTGCCTTTCTGGATTTTACACTTTTTTCAGATGGCCCTTTTGACCGGGGGGCAGTGAGACTTCAATGTAGTGCAGATTTCCTTTACACGCTTGCTTGGTTGGCCAAAAAGGGCGTATGCGTTTTTTCCTGAATATATTCAGGAAAAAACGCATACGCCCTTTTTGGCCAAGTGCATCATTGTGGACATTCTGCCTCTTTTCCTATGCTTTAAGTGCAATTCCAGTCTACCTCCTGAAATCGTTTTCCTGAAATTCTGCCCCGCTTTCAAGTCCTCTTCGAAAACTTACTTCAATACATTTTTGGACGATAGCTGTCATTCATAACTCTGCAGGATTGTGAATTACAGTGCCCCTGAGCTCCTTTCTTCAACTCGCTTTCTTGTGAGCTGGCCGCAAAACCGCAGGATTGCTTCAGGCCCTAATCTGGTTCCGGCAGGGCACGCTGAGCCTTTGGTTAATTCCTCTTCCTGGTGGGAAATGAGCGTTCCATTTGCCCGTGCAGACACCTACAGCTAGTCTCTCATTGGTTCTCCCTATTCCTGTTATTCTTGCGCAGAAATTGCAAACTGTGCCAAACAGGAGGTTAAAGGCACTGACTTTCCAAGTGGGGAGAGTTTTAGTAAAGTGTCTGGAACGGTGCACCCGAGTACCAGGGGACGAAACCTGAGATGCATTTGAAAACGTTTCCCAATCACACGGTGGAACATACTCCGGGTTTCCCATGCATGTTTTAGCTGAAGGAAGAATCCCTTAAACCTGGAGAGTTGGGACCCATGGAATGGGTACCATGCAGTATGACTTCAAAGGGTCTGCGTTTGCTCACCAAACCTCAACAATGCTATCAGCCCAAAGTGTCCAGCCTTATGTCTCAACCAGCTCTGGGTGTAGATGTGGTAAATCCAGGTTGCATCACAAGCCCTGAATGAATTATTTAAGAATTGCTCTCTATTTCACTGTCATTGTGTTTTTTTTTTTTAAACATCTTTATTGGGGTATAATTGCTTTACAATGGTGTGTTAGTTTCTGCTTTATAACAAAGTGAATCAGTTATACATATACATATGTTCCCATATGTCTTCCCTCTTGCGTCTCCCTCCCTCCCACTCTCCCTATCCCACCCCTCCAGGCTGTCACAAAGCACCAAGCTAATATCCCTGTGCCTTGCGGCTGCTTCCCACTAGCTATCTACCTTACTACGTTTGTTAGTGTGTATATGTCCATGACTCTCTCTCGCCCTGTCAAAACTCACCCCTCCCCCTCCCCATATCCTCAAGTCCGTTCTCCAGTAGGTCTGCGTCTTTATTCCTGTCTTACCCCTAGGTTCTTCATGACATTTTTTTCCCCTTAAATTCCATATATATGTGTTAGCATACGGTATTTGTCTTTTTCTTTCTGACTTACTTCACTCTGTATGACAGACTCTAGGTCTATCCATCTCATTACAAATAGCTCAATTTCATTTCTTTTTAAGGCTGAGTAATATTCCATTGTATATATGTGCCACATTTTCTTTATCCATTCATCCGATGATGGGCGCTTAGGTTGTTTCCATCTCCGGGCTATTGTAAATAGAGCTGCAGTGAACATTTTGGTACATGACTCTTTTTGAATTTTGGTTTTCCCAGGGTATATGCCCAGTAGTGGGATTGCTGGGTCATATGGTAATTCTATTTGTAGTTTTTTAAGGAACCTCCATACTGTTCTCCATAGTGGCTGAACCAATTCACATTCCCACCAGCAGTGCAAGAGTGTTCCCTTTTCTCCACACCCTCTCCAGCATTTATTGTTTCTAGATTTTTTGATGATGGCCATTCTGACTGGTGTGAGATGATATCTCATTGTAGTTTTGATTTGCATTTCTCTAATGATTAATGATGTTGAGCATTCTTTCATGTGTTTGTTGCCATTCTGTATATCTTCTTTGGAGAAATGTCTATTTAGGTCTTCTGCCCATTTTTGGATTGGGTTGTTTGTTTTTTTGTTATTGAGCTGCATGAGCTGCTTGTAAATTTTGGAGATTAATCCTTTGTCATGTGCTTCATTTGCATGTCATTGTGTTTTGTTTGTGAAATTTATTTTGTTAATGGGATTTATCGGATTTTCACTGCTGCGTTTAGGCCACTGTACACACGCTTGACTTCCTTATGGAGACATATAAATCCATGGGTCTTAAGATTCTTACTTGTCAGGTATATTCCCAGGCGTTGAATATGGGGTGTTGAGTCCATTTCGTTGAGCAACAGTAGGTCTTGTCTATTATATATTTGGCTTATGGAACGGTATCTGTGCTAATTTCAATCTCTGGTTTTATGCAGCACCCCAACTCACCTTTCCCCATAAGCAAGCATAAGTTGGTTTTCGAAATTTGAGACCCTGTTCTGTTTTGTAATTCAGTTCATGTGTAGCCAAGTTTATGTTCCGTGTATTAGTGATATCTTATGATGTTTCTTTTTCTGTGTGACTTATTTCTCGTAGAATCGTCGTACCTGAATCCACTCATTATGCCATTATGGGCCTGATAACGTAGACCTCATTGTTGAGTGATATTACATTGTACGTACGTACCACAACTTCTTTATCCATTTTTTGCTTTCTCGGATATATAACTTGTGCCGTAGATGAGGTTCTTGTAAACAGAGCCGTCCCAACCTTTGGGGTGCCTGTGTGTTTTTGATTTTAATTTCCCTAAGCTATAGGACCCTAAGTGGAAGTGCCATAGGCTATGTTGCTTTGTTTCCTATGTGTTTCAGGAAACACCATACACTTCTCCAGAGTGGCTGTTGGCAATTTACATCCCGCCCATCAGCATAACAAGGCTCCCTCTTCTCCATGACCTGTCCTGCCTTTCTGGATTTTACACTTTTTTCAGATGGCCCTTTTGACCGGGGGGCAGTGAGACTTCAATGTAGTGCAGATTTCCTTTACACGCTTGCTTGGTTGGCCAAAAAGGGCGTATGCGTTTTTTCCTGAATATATTCAGGAAAAAACGCATACGCCCTTTTTGGCCAAGTGCATCATTGTGGATATTCTGCCTCTTTTCCTATGCTTTAAGTGCAATTCCAGTCTACCCCCTGAAACCGTTTTCCTGAAATTCTGCCCCGCTTTCAAGTCCACTTCGAAGACTTACTTCAATACATTTTTGGACGATAGCTGTCATTCATAACTCTGCAGGTTTGTGAATTACAGTGCCCCTGAGCTCCTTTCTTCAACTCGCTTTCTTGTGAGCTGGCCGCAAAACCGCAGGATTGCTTCAGGCCCTAATCTGGTTCCGGCAGGGCACGCTGAGCCTTTGGTTAATTCCTCTTCCTGGTGGGAAATGAGCGTTCCATTTGCCCGTGCAGACACCTAGAGCTAGTCTCTCATTGGTTCTCCCTATTCCTGTTCATCTTGCGCAGAAATTGCAAACTGTGCCAAACAGGAGGTTAAAGGCACTGACTCTCCAAGTGGGGAGAGTGTTAGTAAAGCGAATGGAACGGTGAACCCGAGTACCAGGGGACGAAACCTGAGATGCATTTGAAAACGTTTCCCAATCACACGGTGGACCATACTCTGGGTTTCCCATGCATGTTTTAGCTGAAGGAAGAATCCTTTAAACCAGGAGAATTGGGACCCATGGAATGGGTACCATGCAGTATGACTTCAAACGGTCTGCGTTTGCTCACCGAACCTCAACAATGCTATCAGCCCGAAATGTCCAGTCTTATGTCTCATCCAGCTCTGGGTGTAGATGTGGTAAATCCAGGTTGCATCACAAGCCCTGAATGAATTATTTAAGAATTGCTCTCTATTTCACTGTCATTGTGTTTTTTCTTTTTAAACATCTTTATTGGGGTATAATTGCTTTACAATGGTGTGTTAGTTTCTGCTTTATAACAAAGTGAATCAGTTATACATATACATATGTTCCCATATGTCTTCCCTCTTGCGTCTCCCTCCCTCCCACTCTCCCTATCCCACCCCTCCAGGCTGTCACAAAGCACCAAGCTAATATCCCTGTGCCTTGCGGCTGCTTCCCACTTGCTATCTACCTTACTACGTTTGTTAGTGTGTATATGTCCATGACTCTCTCTCGCCCTGTCAAAGCTCACCCCTCCCCCTCCCCATATCCTCAAGTCCGTTCTCCAGTAGGTCTGCGTCTTTATTCCTGTCTTACCCCTAGGTTCTTCATGACATTTTTTTTCCCCTTAAATTCCATATATATGTGTTAGCATACGGTATTTGTCTTTTTCTTTCTGACTTACTTCACTCTGTATGACAGACTCTAGGTCTATCCATCTCATTACAAATAGCTCAATTTCATTTCTTTTTAAGGCTGAGTAATATTCCATTGTATATATGTGCCACATTTTCTTTATCCATTCATCCGATGATGGGCGCTTAGGTTGTTTCCATCTCCGGGCTATTGTAAATAGAGCTGCAATGAACATTTTGGTACATGACTCTTTTTATATTTTGGTTTTCCCAGGGTATATGCCCAGTAGTGGGATTGCTGGGTCATATGGTAATTCTATTTGTAGTTTTTTAAGGAACCTCCATACTGTTCTCCGTAGTGGCTGAACCAATTCACATTCCCACCAGCAGTGCAAGAGTGTTCCCTTTTCTCCACACCCTCTCCAGCATTTATGGTTTCTAGATTTTTTGATGATGGCCATTCTGACTGGTGTGAGATGATATCTCATTGTAGTTTTGATTTGCATTTCTCTAATGATTAATGATGTTGAGCATTCTTTCATGTGTTTGTTGCCATTCTGTTTATCTTCTTTGGAGAAATGTCTATTTAGGTCTTCTGCCCATTTTTGGATTGGGTTGTTTGTTTTTTTGTTATTGAGCTGCATGAGCTGCTTGTAAATTTTGGAGATTAATCCTTTGTCATTTGCTTCATTTGCATGTCATTGTGTTTTGTTTGTGAAATTTATTTTGTTAATGGGATTTATCGGATTTTCACTGCTGCGTTTAGGCCACTGTACACACGCTTGACTTCCTTATGGAGACATATAAATCCATGGGTCTTAAGATTCTTACTTGTCAGGTATATTCCCAGGCGTTGAATATGGGGTGTTGAG